>NC_135702.1:9440924-9761961 GCF_964276395.1 Gasterosteus aculeatus | reverse complement strand
CACTTTGCGTGAATGCCGCACGTACCAAAAGTAGAGATGATGACAGTGTTTCTCTTTCTCCAAACAAGAAAGGTGCATTCGGTAGAAGGATATGGGTCTGCGACGATGACGCAACATCACACAAAGGTCACAAAGTCTTCGTAAGGCACATTTCATTGGACCGTGAGGAAGGTTTGCCTGCACAGCAGGTTAGGTTTACTAGTTACAATGTGCAAACCGTTTCTGCACACAGACACACCGCGGGGACACCGTTCGCTTAAACAGGTGATAAAAAGGTGCTCAGAGAAAGTGTGAGTCACCCTCGACGGCGAGGAGATCCTCGAGCGTGCAGGCCAAAGACTGTCTGCTGCATCGGAATGCCAGATAAGCCGCGGATAGACCGAAAGGCGAGCGTTTGCTCAGCCACCGACGGACCTGCAGTCACAACCGAACACATCCAGCTCTGCTCAGGCCGCCGCCCGGCGGAGATCGTTAACCTGATGAGCGGCACACTGCCAGAATCACGTTCGCCTTTATACGCCAGAAGGCGCGCACGTAAACTGCAAAGCCAAAATTTAAAAGCTAAAGGAAAAAAAAGAAAAAGAAAAAAAAACTAACTAAAACGGAATACTGAAAAACTGATTTAACTCAAATAAGAGTCAGTAAGGTGTAATTAATAAATACGAGGAATAAGTAGGAGGAATCTGACTTTTTGTTTCTGCATCTGTCTTGATGTAGATGTAAAACGGGACAATTAAGGGGAAAGAATAGACAGGACTTTTATGAATAAATATAAACATAAAAAGCCACGTGAAAGCTTTCGGGTAACTATCTATCTGTTTACTTATCGCCTTGTTTGTCTGTCTGATTCCACTTCAAAGCTGTTCTTCACTGATTTGAATTAATTAAGAGATGAGAGAATAGTCATCCTGGCAAAACAGCAAAAAATAGTGAGAAAAAAGAAAAACTCACTACGATGAATTATAATTTTATAATTCCATACCAGGAATGTGGCTCGCAAACCAAGACTCAATTCCCTTCCCAATTTTGAGCAACACTGCCTCAAGAGAGGTAAACATTGCTGAAATCTGCAGCCAATACAAACATATATCATCTTCCAAAACCTGTATCCACATGGGAGTGAAAAGTGAGGTTCGGGACACTTCAACCACATTGTTGTATTTGCTTCAGATTATCAGTCACGTGCAGTTGTGCGTGTAACTTCTTATACGCCAACTCAAAGACATTTTAACGATGTATGACTTTGTGTAGGAACCAGAATAAACGTTTGCCTTTCAGCGGCTCTACGTGTGTTTTATTTGTTCGGCTAGCACACATTGGCCAGTACAAAGGGACCCAGATGTTGATCAATCTGCGGGCTTCAGACCAGACCTGTGCACAACATTGTGCGCAGCCTTATTAAACTGTTATTGGTCAATTTCTATTTCATATTAGATGCGCTGATGGCCGGTCGGTAGGCCCTATTAGGCTGGAAAATTGTAATCTGTGCAGCAGCGGAACAGATGTCATTACAAAATACGAAGAATATTCGTTTGAGGATCAACAATTGGATGAATGTGTGTATGTGTGTTTGTGTGGGGCCATGGAAGCGTGTGTATTCACATACAAAGTCTCAGGGTTTTGTTTTTTGCCAAATACGGTCTTTCTATTCCACTCACCCCCCCTCGCTCATGCTGCTCATCTTTCCCCTGCTTCCCCCTCGCCTTCACGTCTTTGTCTTCTTGGTACACTTCTCTTTCATCTGCACCTCTCTTCTACCCTTTACTGTTTTTATCTCTTTCTCCTCTGTTGCAGTCTCCGCTATCAAAGAGCTAAGCAAGATGTACAAATAGAAAAAATGTCATTGGCCAAGCGAAGAGAAAGATTAAGAGCTACACTGTTTGCCAGCAGCTTTCCTTAAGAATGGCAAACACTAGGAGTGCTTAAATATCACCATCTGAAAACAAAGAATAAGTTATGAAATCATCTCCTTCTAATGAATTTAATGTCAGATGTTCCAATGGATTAATACGCTTATTCACATCTTTGCAAGAGTTAAATGAGAGGATCAACTCTCAGACATCAGAGGAGAGAGAAAAAATATTTTCCCAATGTTAAATTATTCCGGTAATTCCCACGGCTGGATATCGAACGAGTGTTTAGTAATATATTTGTTATTTAGGTATACGCAATGATGCTCTGTTCAGCCACCGCCGGTGTGTCTTCTTTTTTATTTGTGTGAAAAGATTATAGTATAATTGTGTAATTACTTTTGATCTCACTTCATCACATGATGACGCGGTGTTTTGTGGCTCAATTGGTGCACCAGGCTTCATTTCAACAACCCACAACAATATCTTTCATCCACATTTCCACTTTCCATCCGCAGCCTCCGTCTCTCTGCATTGATTACTTTTTTTTCTCCTGGCACGGGGGTGTCCTCACCTTTGTAGAATGTAATTACCACGAGTTACAAGACCAACAAACATACAACTCTTACCAGAATAAATCTGAGCAACGAATGCCAATAGACTGCCTACGCGTTCCGGCGGCTCTGACTCGACCAACAGAGAAAGGAAAGATTTTTTTCTTTCCCTCTGCGCCGTAAGTGAAGGGATACCAAGTTGTATGTAAAGAAAACACCATTTCTGCCTCTTTTGACTCATCTGAGCACGGCATCCAACATCCACCCAGAGGAGGTTTTAAGGCTTTTGAAGGAAAACGTGTGAACCAAATTACTCAAATAATTTGGTCCACAAATATCTGACCGCTATTGGTGTTTTTTTTTTTTTTGTGCTTCGATTTGCGCTTTGCATGCGCCTAATCTAAAGCTATAAGAGCGATTTTAGACAATCTCTCGTTCAGTCATCCTGTCCCTGCTTCCCTCATGAGCAGTATGGTGTGCCTCTCTCAGCCTCAGCATGCCCAAGGCTGGATCTGGGCCCAGTGCCTCGGTAATAGAGGATAAATCAGATTTTGAAAAAGGTCTATATGCAGTGTGTGTGTGTGTGTGTGTGTGGGGGGGGGTGTATCCAAAGCCCAAGGATTTAAACAGAGTCATGAAATCCCCTTTGTTTCGCTGTGGGAGTGAGCATTCAGTGGGCTCCTGGTGCCGGTCAGGGGGCCCCTCCGGTGCCAGCGTTTCCCAGCAGGTAATTGGGCCTCTGTGAGCCAGTGCGCGTGTGTAATCCCTCCGCGAATACGGCGAGGACACGGGCACCTCACTATAGGGGACATTGAGGGACACGCAGCCCTTTTATTAAAGGTAACTGATGAGCTGGACAGCTGGACTGACGTCTTCCACTCATGTCTTCACACTCGCAGCCAAAGGTGTGATTTCCATCAGCGCTTTCATTCTCTCATCCAACAAAGAATGTTGTGGATTGTGGCTTTAAATAATTCCATTTAAAAAAAGTGCCGGGGATATATCATCCTCTCCGTGTGGTCTCCGTGGAGCTCCTCTCGTGTTTTGTATTCCATTCTCTGCCAAATTCCAATTCACTTGACAACTTCTCTAATTCTTCAGGTCAAGCGATTTCTTTAAACCAAAACAAATCTTGTTTCAGGAGCCAGAAGGTGTTGAGAAATCCAGCAATATATTGACGTGCAGTAAACAAGAAGCTACAGTGTCAGTAGCATACTTCTGGTTTGGCCTTGTGTTGAATTTCAATCGTTGTTCGTCATCTGGCATGCAGGGGTGCAGGATCATGTAGCTTTATATCTATGCAGCGCCCGACTGTCCCACTCAGTTATCTGCAACAGTAAACGTGCAAACAACAACAGAAACCTCTGACTCACTGCCGGATCAACACAGCATAGAGCATATCGTAGTAGAGGTTATTCAATCTGGGAGAATTGTTTAAAGCGATCGAGGCCCCTTGTTTTTTTAAAATTCTAAATCAAATATTCATATCAGAAATCCATCCATCGTCCATAATATCCATTATCTGCATAATAAGTATCTAAATAATAGTAAGCATACTGATGTGGTTTTGGCCGACTAAAAAGCCTTAAAATAATTAGATTCACAATGATGTCAGGAAGTCAAATCCGACCATCAAATGTTTGGCATTTCCCTCGACAGTCTTGAAATGAACAGCATGGTTCTAAGGTTCCATCAGTCTGTCCGTCGGTCCACAGGGACTTATGGGACATTTTAAACAGACCTTCATGGTCACCAGAAGAGGAAGCTTACTGATTTTGGCGACTTTTCCTCCAGCATCAAAATGTTCACGTACCGAGCAAACTACTTCAACATCTACCAAGTGGATGAGCATAAATATTTTTACATTTGGTCCGCAGATGATATATTGTGATGATTTTGGTTGTACCCAAGTTAGCATTTAACTCAAAGCCACCTATTAATTCATGAATCACCTTCAAATTCAACTCTTCCTGTAAACAATGGTCTCAGTAGTTCAAATATAAAATATGAAATCTGTTTTGGGACCAATGTAAAATTTAAACGTGCAAAAACATGCCGTGCAAAAACATGCCGGTAAAATAACAGTAACTATCTGTAACTAAGCTCCTGCATCAAACACGTTTCCGTAGTGTATCCATCAGACGCGTTTGCTCCGTTCCGGTTGGCCCATAATTTCTTTTGAGTGTGCGCACTGCAAATGTTTATCTTGCCGTTCTTTGGTGTAGTCACAAGCCAGGATATACCCTCAATCTGTAAAGCTAATTACTACCACTTTCATCCCAATGTTGTACAGGGCAGAGGTCCTTTCATATGTAGATTTGATTAAATTATGCCATGGTGAGCTCATTAGATTGGATTTACATTTAGAGATGTTTTCGGTGCCGCGTTCCCTCTGAACCTACTCGACGCGAGCACAGCAATCACAGGTTTATGATGACCTGACATTTCCCGGCTAGCTTTTCCACCGCCGCAGCGCCGCGCCTCCGAAAAAGTCGTGTCTGCTCATCAAAGCTGGGAAATGGCACCATGCTGCTTCTGGATTCATGGTACACTTTGATATATTAAACACTCGGTTTTGTGATGGTTGGAGCTTGTTAATTCATTGGGTCAGAGAGCAGATCGAGGCCGGCCTCCTCAAATACAGTCAGTATTTCGGACTGCAGACTCAAATGTCAGCCAGGGTTGGTAAGCGGTCAAGCTACCGTTTTCCTTTCCACATTAATCAGAAATCATTACTTTTCCGTACAGCGCTATAGTCATTGTATCACGATTCATAAATTCTGCAGTGTGACTGACTGTTTTGGGTTAGTTTGCTTAGAGAAAGCCGTGGATCTATTCGAGAGGGGAACAAATTAGAGAGGTAGCCATCAATCATAAACCCCTGATTTTTCCTGCTGTCAAATTACCTCTGCACCACCACACCACCCCCGACGGCAATTTTATAGAAAAAGAGCACTTTATATTTCCAGCTGTCAGAGAAATAATCAGCCTGTTGATTGTGAGCGTCGTGGTAGCAAGTTCAAAATTTTGGCAGGAATAAGCTGCAGTCACCTTGTAGTGCCGATAGCAAGCGAAACACAAAGGGATAAAGTATGTGCATTAATATTAACATGATAAATTTGCGCGGTATTTCCTCTCTCTCGCGCTTTTTCTTTCATAATGATTTCTTTTCTCCTCTTTTTTTTTTCTCCTGCTGATGTGATATCACACGGGAGAATAATAGCTTCAGAATAAAAGGAAGGATTGAGGGCTTATCTGGCACTGCAGGTGTGGTATTACAGGCTTCTCAATGGGAATCAGACCTGTGGTGTTGGAGTATAATCTCCCTGCACCGCGCAGAGCATTCTGCACGTAATCCCAGCGCGCCTTCCCATGAGTGGGACCTGGGACGTGAGTGAAGGGCACGCGGTCTGCTGGCGGCGTGACTCCGACAAGCGGCCGCTGAGCGAGGGGCAGGAGGGCATGTCGCGCTCTGTGCGGTTGCCACGCCAGGTAGAAATCCTCTCCATGCCAACGTAAAGGCCACCCTCTTTCTTCATCTCAGTGTTGAATGACTCACACAAAAGACAACTGATGGGCTGATAGTGTTGTTGGGGGAAGAAAAAAGGCAGCAGATGGGTTCATTTTTACTGTACTGCAAAATGGGTTTAATGTGGTTTATTGTGGCCAAAACTATTATCCCCAGTAAATACAGTATTATTTTCAAACAAACTCATTATACGTTATGTGAGATGCTATAAATGTAGATGGATCACCCTTCAAAGCAGCGCAGGAAAAATAAATGAATCCATTTTTATTATGTACACTAATGTATTTTTGTGCTGCAGAGCATTCGACATTCAAAAATCGGTCCCAAACTTGTTTTATCTGTTTTCACATTGTGGTGAAATGAGACAGTGGATCTGGACCACTGAATATTCAGTGAGTCTTTGTAGACTAATTATAATGTGTGTCTTCATAAACTTGGGGACTGCATGCGGTGACTGAATAAGGCAGAGCAGAAAATAAATTGATTTCTTGCTTTGATGCAGCTGTGTTGTGTGTGCGCACAAGTGTCTGATGAGGGTTCGGGTGGAGAAAGAAATCTTAGTCTTCCATTTCTTTTGTATGATAATTTAGGCCAGCTAGTGCCGAATCCCTGCCTCAGCACTGCAGGAAATCTATTCTGGGCCGGGATGAAATTAATGGAACATTTTATTGGTGCGGGTCATGTTTGTGGTGTTGCAGCATTGTAATGAAGAAGAATGTTGAGGAATGTTAAGGGGGCGGAACGTTGAAATGCCCTCGGCAGGTTCAGCCTGCCATTGAATGGGAAAAAAAAGTCTATCGCTAAAAACATGGAATGATTGATAATGTGAGTTTGTATGCTTTTGCACACGTTTGACAATTGAGTGTGTGCAACACATGCGTGCAAATACCAAATATGAACGGACCTCTTGGACGCCTCGGCCCTATTTATTTACATTCTAATGTATTTAAAGGCCAGTCACAAATAAAAGGGGCCAAGAGGACGTGATGCATTGAAAACGGGCTCTGTGCACAAATGGCTCTTATGTCTCGGATTTGTATGTAAAATATTTGTTTATGTGTTTTCTTCCCCACTTTTAAATTCAACTTTGAATCTGATCACTTCTGAGACAACCAGATGGCCTCGTTGATAACCAAAACTGCTTGTGTAAATTCAAAATTCAAAATAGAGCCACTTTTAAACCGCCGCATTCAGCAATTTCACAGCAGCGAGCCATTGTGAGATTCATGGAGACATTACTGTAATTAACACAAACAAACGAGACCATTAGATCTCAGCGGTTATTGGCGTCCGTTTCGCATATTAAGCTGTGTATTAAATACACTGAAGAGACCAGTGAAGTTCTGTACCGCGACAATCACACTCGCTTGATTATAAATAAATAAATAAATAAAACTCACGTCACAATCATCAAACACATTTTGTCATTAAAATCATCATCTTAGTTTTTCTACATCTTTGTTTACGTCTCCCATGCCTCCACGGAGGATGTTTCACACAGATACAACAGATGGAAACACACACAACGCTCTCTCTGCCCTTCCAAGTGTGTGGAAATTATTAATATGTTTTTTGCCGCTAAATTTGTTGAAGAGAAAGAGAAATAATCTGAAAAGGAAAATCTGAAATGATACAGAAATGATGAAAATACTCCTTTTGTAGTATTTTAAAGACACAGAATTTGAATAAGAGAAACATACTCATTATCTATAGAAATATTAACTTCTCTCCGAGTAAAATGGACTAGTGACCATTACAGTGGAGTGATGGGGCATCACAGTGCGCTGTTGCTGGGTCAGGTCACTGTGAATAGCCAGACGGCGTCCAGCCAGAATATTCAGGCTGTTCTTGTGTTAACGAACAGATTGTCCACCACCTCTCCACTTGTTGAGTTTCCGCAGATGGCAACACAATCAAATTACAAGTCAGCACATTACAACTACAATAACCTGACCTGCTAGAACAGTTTACACGGTATTTATTAGATTGAGCTCATTCTTACACACGTGTTTAAATACTGACACACACGCAAAATAGAGCATCCTCTTGATTGATTGTGGACACGTGGGTCCCAGCAGGTGATAACTGAGAGGATAAATACCATCTGTGGGTCAGGTGAGAAGCTCCCCATTTGCAGCAGTATGTGTTGCATGCTGCTAGCAGACAACACAGTGACCCACAACATACATATTGACCGTAACGATGTCAGAACTGCCATCTGGTCCGCCTTCATTGGTTCTATTAACACTTCTCCTGACCAAGGGGAGGAGAATGGGGCATGCAGAACATCCTGAAATGAGCTCTTTTTTATTTACTTTTCACACACACGCACACATAAACACACACTCCTTTTTTCCCAGCAGCTTTGATGGCTGAACGCGATGCAATTGTTGACAGTTGTCCACAAATAAAAAATGTGTCTGTGTTTTATAAAATGTAAACTAAACTACTAAAACTTCTAAGATTTTTTTTAAAAGAGAAAATGCTGGAAATCATCTCTGGAGAGCCAGTAGGTTCCATATCTTGCTTACACTCCTCAAACCAATCAACTCCTGTTGACATCACAGCCATACTTTTTATCTGGATTCATCAGTTATGGGCCCGTCATCGATGACTGATTTCAGCAGGAAAGCGGGAGGGGGGGGGGTGCAAAGGATTGTAACAGGAACCAAAACAGAACCGTTTTTTTCTTCTTTTTTTTGGAACGCCATAATTATATTTCAATCATGCAAATGAGCTTGGTTTTGGTAGTTAGAGGGCTGTTGAAGTGTGTAATTGAAAATGCAAAAGATTGTCTCGCATCAAAATGTCGAGGAACGCGCGGGCTGGCTGCTAATCAGAATTGCCCACGTGTGCCGCGCACACTGAATCGCTGCCTTGATCTCTCTAGAATTGAATCGTTTTATCTTAATTAACTGTGCAGGATCCATCCAGGTTTGTGAGAGTGCCAATTCCTTTCACCAGACCTCTCTCTTTTTCCACTTTTCCATCTTTAATAAATAGTTCTCGAGCCGATTGTGGTATCGACTATCATGGGAAGCTGTCAGTTTACCGTAGCTGCAGGGACTGAATCGTATCTGCTGCCCGTGGAGCTGCAGTCATTTCGCCTGGTTGCTGAGCCACACCTCTTCTCTCTCTGTCATTGTTGAGCGTATTTTACGTACAACAATGGACAGACGCCAAGGTGAAGCAAACTCATAAAAAAAACCCCAGAGAAACACAAAGCACACGTTACCCAAATTACAGCAGAGGGAAATTCTTTACAACAAGACAGCATCGTTCGTTTTTCTTAATCCATTTCACCAGTACGCTCGCCTTCTCTTAATGTTCAGCAACAGCTCTCCAGTGATTCCTCCCCCCAAACAGGGGGCTTTTGGAGCAGCGGGAGTGTGTAGAATTTGTGTTTTCATTAGTACGTTCATATCCGTTTGCAAGCAAAAATCTCCCACTGTGAACTTCAGAACACTTTACAGCCGAATGCAGAACAAATACAACAAAAGGCAGTTTGTTATTTGTTAATTGTAAAAATTCCCTAAATATCTTTATTGATTGATAACCCGAAGACCCTGCAGATAATTTCTTCAACAGGGAGCAATTCAATTAAATCATGTTCCCCATCTGATCCAACCGCCCAACCCTGTCAGAACGCGCAATTTCACAGTTTTAATGGCTTGCAGCAATTACGCAGCCGTTGCTAATTGCTCATAATGGACACATTTAACATGAATAATCAGGAATACCCTTTTAAATGCTGTATTTTCCTTCCCCTTAATCGTTCAGAGGTCCTTTTGATAGAAAACTGGTCCGAAATATTCCACCTCAAGCTTCTAAAGAGGCCACTGCTGGTGGCCAAAGCGATTGAAATCTCTGAAATTTCTAAATGAAAAAAAGAAAAGCACGGCCTCCAGAGCGTTGGATGTTTTGAAATAACAGAGATAAGAGACTGCGGCCCCCGCAATCTCTGGCCGACTGTTACACAGCAGACGCCAAGTTCACGTCAGATGGTTTCAACAGTTAATCCACACCTGACTTGACCATCATGGCAACCTGGGCAGATGGTCCTGAGACGTAAACAAGCGAAGGACTGTTGGCCGCGGCGCTGCGGGCTGACGTGATGTTTTCAAGCATGTCTGATTCTATCTGGTCCACACAGTGTGAAGTGGTGCACGGCTCACAGTCGGAATCCTTAAAGGCAGCATCTGCAGATAATCAGTGTTCAGCCGCCGCGAAGGGATGAGGAGGAAAACGAAGCAAGGTTTTTAAAAAACAGCAAGTTTCACTCGAGCTCTGCCCGTTCTGCAATGTTGTGCAGAATGCAATTTAAGCAACATTAACATCCCACGTTCTTCATAAATGTAAAAATACTGTCACGTGACATTACTTGACATTCACTCAGCGGATGCTTTGGCCCAGAGTGTCTCGCGTTGTTTTAGCCACAGTCGAGGCAATTTGGGGTTTGAGTCTTTTTCAAGCACACATTGATATGGATCATTTTCAAAAATATTGCTTGTGATTGTAAAGGCAGAATACCGGTGATTCAGCATCCTTTAGTTTATTGAAGTCAAACCAGGTACAACCTCCATTACTGACAGTTTTCAGTAGTGAAGAACGTTTTTTGATTGAGTTCCTCTCTTCCATGCCACACGTCAACTGCAGGTCGCCTTCAATATCGATCTGTAGTAAATCTATTCGTATTCACTTTGAAGTCATTGCTTTTACAACCTGAACATTAAGTGTGTTTTTAACACTGATACAAACCATACAAATCCGATAAAACCATCTGCAAGATTTGTAGCTGCCGAGCACAAAACCGCAAACAAATCTTATCGACCAGGTGGTGAAGAAGTAGGACCTTTAGCAGCTGAACAGACAGTAATTTCGCCCAAGAATTCTCCAGGAGATTGTATGCCTTGAATCAATGCCTATCCATCAATTGTGCCTAAAACAAGCTTGTCAAAGGTAAATCATCAAAGTGAATGATATCCAAGACTTAAAAGTAGCTTCTAGACAGGCAACAGCGTGAGAACCCATGTACCAACTTTTCTTAACATCTTCAGATATGAAAAAAAGAGGCAAACAAACAAAAATAACAAAACAAAACAGTTTTATTCTTTTTTTGGCAAAGCTCCCCCCCCCGAGTGAAACCAAAAATGAAGGATGCAGCCTGCGTGCCTTTGATGCCTTTCCCGCACTTCAAGCGCGGCTAAATGAAAGACAAATGTGTCTAATTAGGCAGGCAGCAGGTGCAGGGAAATGGCTGCTTTTGGCGGCGGGAAGCTTCTCCTCTGGCGGGCTGTAAATATTGACTGTTGTAGATCGGGTGTAGTGAGCAAAACCCAGCTGACCGTGACAGTCGCCGTGCACTTCCTCTCAGCTTACCATGCAAAGTCAAGGTTGTGTGTGTGTGTGTGTGCAGGATTGTGTGTGTTTGTCTCCGCCTGTCTCTCCACGTCCCGTGCAACATGCAGCACGTGTACGTTTGGTGTGCGTTTCCACGTGTGTGTGTGTGTGTGACTGACAGGGTGTCGGGCTGTGATGTGAAGGGGTGACGCTGCAAAGTCTTGGTGAAGTAGTGTCTGGCGGGAGGGGGGGGGGGGGGGGGGCCCGGGGGAGGGGGGCCCTGTTTCTCCAGGGCTTCGCTGTGTGCCGAGTTAAAAGAGGGAAGACGAAGGGAAGAAGATGAAGAATCTGAAGGAGGTGGAAAAGATGGATGAGGCGAGGTTCAAAAAAGACAGATGCATTTAATTCATTGGAAGGGAGTAAAGGAAGACAGCTCCTTGGGAGGATAAATTAAGAAAAAGTTACTTTGATGAAGAATTCCCCACATTTACTCCGCATGAAATCCCAGAATGAACTTCATTTCAGGATGAGTAAAAATGACTGCTTTCAATGAAGCGCAATGAAACGGGTTTAATTATGTGTCAGCTGTAAAGCCAACAGGGTGAAAAGATTTATACATTTGTTTGAAAGAACAAGGCTGCTCACTGTCATGACAGGCTTTAAATGCCATAAGCATATCTGTCTGCCATGATTCATACATTTTAAGACAAAATATCCGTGATGGTGTTGCCCGTGTATTATTTATGAGTCAAAAGTTCCTCGTATATTAGCTCTGTCAGTGCATTGGGCCAACTGAAAGGCAGATGAAATGTGTGTGTGTGTGTGTGACTCATATACTGTCATTGGCTTTTAGCTGCTGGTCTACTGCCATAATCAATTACAATGAAGTCTTGAATGGGCATAATCTGATCACCGGTTATATATTCATTAAGCCTCTGCTGGTGATGAGGAAGTTGAGGCTCTCGCTGTCGCACTTTGCCTTTAAATATTTATCTATTACAGTATTTATATCTTACAGCGTGAGACCAACGAGGACTCAAATATTACATGTTCTATACAACAATTACTTCAGACGTGCTCCCTAGTGCTCAAAAAGATGTGTTTATTCATTATTAGTTAATTGACTAAATCAATGGACAATTTAGATAATCGATCAATTTAAATTATAGTGATACAAAATAGAACAGAATAGAAAGCCACTGGTAACTGTTTGGAGAAATAATATAACAGAAGATAAATGAATGCAATGCTTTCAATGCAAGTGAAAGGGGAACTTTTGATTTCATATATTAACATCTGTGTTTATGCCTGAGGGTGTATGTAAAAAGCATGTTTGATGGTTGATTACGTCATGCTCCCCACAACCAGGAGAACGTATTTCCCCTCTACTGCTGTTAGTTCATTTAAACTAAAATCCTGCTAAGATCTTACACGTTTTAACTTTACCAGATTTTACCAGACAAAAGGGGCTAAACTGCCTCAAGTGATGTCACTTGAGTCGGCGTCAGCAGAAAGTGAAACCCCGGAGATGTCCGCTATTGATTTTCATCTCACCAGTTAGATCAAGAGAGAAAGAGAGACACTATAACCGCTGTGACTGTGTGTTTGTGTGAGTGTCCTTCCAAAAAGACCACCTTTAAGGCTGCGGAGTATTCTTTTTCATATCAGAGCCACTGAACAGTGTGTACTGTCAGCTCGACAGCAGCGTGTACTCGTAGAAACAGGCAGTCCCCTCCATGCTCCACTGATCTCTACAGGCGGCTGAGCAAGGATCTGGAACACCAACACACACACACACACACACACACACACACACACGTTGTAGCGTTCATTCTTATTACGTTCCGAGATATTCATCTACACCCACAGTTATACAAAAGCTAAAAATATGGGACATTAGCGCATATGGGACATGCGCTAACATATGGATCCCCACATGCAGCCACACACACACACACACACACACACACACACACGTACCTGAG
Organism: Gasterosteus aculeatus; assembly: GCF_964276395.1. Classification (NCBI taxonomy): domain Eukaryota; kingdom Metazoa; phylum Chordata; class Actinopteri; order Perciformes; family Gasterosteidae; genus Gasterosteus; species Gasterosteus aculeatus. The sequence continues at coordinate 9,748,703 of NC_135702.1, read as the reverse complement.
CTGAGCCCTCTTACAGAAAACAGTGCGGCGCGTTTGTGTGGGTGAGGAACGAGAACATGGTGATGCGGAGCTGAGAATGTCCTGGAGAGATTGCCCAGCAATGTATACCGGCCTCATGGGAATTTGGAAACAGAGCGGCGGAGCGTAAAATACAGTGATGGATGGAACGCGATGTACGCAGTTTAAAGCCCTTCAAGCAGAGTCAAAGTATCTGTGTAAAGACATCTTGCATTGTTTTAGCTCTGCTATTCATCTGCCTGACGACAATTTAATTACATGAATATCGTTAACTGATAATTGTCAATTAGTTTATTGACAGAAAATATAACCTTTCAGATATTTGTATCATGGATTATTAATTCCAGTCATTTACCAAAAAAGTGCCAAACAACAGTTTGGTTTCGGAGACAGTCGTCCTCCAATCAAGAGGATCAGCGGGTCGATCCCAGGCCCGGTTAATGCAAGACACTGAACCCCAACGTTGCCCCCGTAGCTGTGACTACAGTGTGTGCGTGTTAGTTGCTGATGGGCAAGTGGCCCTGTGTGTGGTAGCTGCTGCCATCAGTGTATGAACGGATGAATGAAGACATGAGGCGTTAAAGCACTTTGAGTGTTCGGAGGACTGAGAAAAACGGCAAACAAGTACAGTCCACTTGTCATTTAATAGACTTAATAGATCGGGACAATGCAGTGAATGATAAATAAACCAAATAGAGGGAAATAAATGAATGAAATTAATTGAAAGTTAAAGTAGCACTATTCCACAAATTGATCCACATTATAAACTAATCCTTCAGAATAATTACAGCTGAGTTTTCATTGCGGTTCTTAGTGGTTAAATCTATTGTATTTCATTACGTCTCATTAAGAGATACATCAGCTGGCGTGACTTTTTATTTGCCTGAATCTGTCGCTGAATTTAAGTTCGACTCATGGACTATTTTTTGTATCCGTACTTCTAGCGGTTAAAATTGCATGACTGCTGTCTCTGCGTGACAAAGAGCAACTGTGCTTTTATCTTTGATGGCTCTTGCTGCTGAAGTGAGAATATAAAAACAACCAGAGCTCGCTGGTAGCCAGGGGAGCGCTGCCAAGCTGCCAAGAGTCGGCAGGCACGATGCCCAAAATGGCGCTCACCAACCTCCCAGCTGGGTTGTTAAAACACAACTGGCCGTTGAATGTGATCCATAAATGAAGACATCGCTCGTAAATCGCCTGCAGGTACTGGTGAAAAAAAAAATGGAACCTGCTTTCCCTCCCTTTCCTCCCCCCCCCTCGGTGTTGCCTGGATGGCCGTCCGCTCCGGTTTATATTTCGTCCTGGGAGCCGTGATCAGAGTCGGGGAGAGTCTTTGTTTTTGCAGGGCCCGTGTGAGTACAATGGATTTGTTCGGGGCACACATTCTTGTCAGATCGATGCAGACTAACATAAACAAGCGAGCTCTCCTGTGCTGGTATTTAGGAAAGGTCATTAACTTTGAATGCGGAATCATTTTGACTTCCCAGTTTGGTCAGAGATGTTAATAGGTGGCTTAGATATCGATCTGCTCTCATCAACTGAGTGCTATTCTCTGAAAGGCTTCTCTGCTTTCTGGACACCCTGACATGTGATATGAATACAAATGCGCATAAGCACAAATGCTTCACGGCAACAGAGACATTGAAGGGATCTCTTGGTGATCCACTTGCCATTATAGCGGCGTGTGACTCTTCTCACTGAGCCATTTGCATTTGTACTCACTGCAATGCAGTCAGCATTCTTAACAAAAGGCTAAGCTCTCTTTCCCCTCTGGATACCGGCTTGATTTATTAGGAAAATACTTTCCGTGTTATATTTGTGACTGATGGAACTGCCAGATTTGTTGTAATATGTCATGAAGGTGTGTACGCATAGTGAGGGAGGCGGAGACTAACTAGAAATGAGGTTTAGTTTATGACAGCAGATCCAACAACAAGTGAAATAATAGCAGAAACCAAACCTTATATTAGATATGTTACCCGCTATCCAAATTAGGCTGCAGGTTCATGATGACAAGCTCACTGCAAAACATATGGTTTTTAAATGAAAATATATATCAAAATCCATCAAGAGATGGAGTACTTTAAATTTATTATGATAGAAAAAGACAAAGATGCTATGAATAACATGTTATGTTAGTGGGTACAGCGGCGCCTTTGTGTTCATTTACCTAAATGATAAATTAAAACAAATTTGCTTATTTTAGTTTTAGTACATCTTACACCTACTTTTTTATAACAATTCTGAATCCAACACACATACTGAACTTGCAGATTCAAAGAACCTCTATAAAAACTATACCCTCAATTAAAAGAAAAAAGCTCCGGTTGATACGTTTATATTTCAAGTACAAAAACATAACGGGCCGACGTGTAATATCTGCTGCAAAAACCTGTCTGTAAAAGATCTGCTGTTTGTATAATATCCTGCGTCGTGTGAATGTGTCTGTTACAATTAGATCAATTTGGCTTTGAAATCATTTAACAATGCAATTTTCTCATCTTTTGTTGAGAACCTCTCACCAGAAAAGCGAATGGTGCTAAAGGTCACTCTGCTGATCTAATGCATCGTGATAAGACGTCTTTAAGAAATCTACTTGGCAGCGAGCTCCCCGCTGTCTGCGGGGATTTCTTTTTTGACACAGCAAGGAAATTGAGTTTTAAGTGCTAGGGATTTAAACTACCTTTGTCATTTCTTTGATTCAAGTATGATTTAAGAGGAGTTTCAAGACTTAACCATCAGGGAACCTGTTTTGGACGCACAGATTAAGATCATAATCCACACTACTGCTAAACTACAGGCTCCGTGTTCTTTCGCTACACGGTAATTTACCTTTGTCTGCATTGCTGTGTCATCAGACTTCTCGTTGTTAAACTCAACTCAAGAGGGTCCCTCTTCCCAAAGATCCTCCAACCCTCTACGGCCTTTTATTTCCCCGCTGTGTGATTTGCACAGCCTGTTATCACAGAGGGCGAGAGTAGAGATTTTTCCTTTTGCTCGCGTAAAATAGGGACAAAGAGCAAAAAAAAAAAGAAATGAGGATGAAATAACAGATTGACAATCTCCTGGGGGTGTATTTAGATTAGATTTACTCCACTTGTCTATGATGGGTAACCTTTATTATTTACCTACTGTGAGTCGTGGACCAAAGAGAAACAACTTTCCACTGTGACATTTTATCTTGCGATGCATCTTATTCTGTGACCGGCTGTAAAAACCCGAGGCAATTCGCCGTGATTATCCAACTAAACCTTCCAGCGCTTCTGTTAGTCACAAAATCCGGCAAGAGAAGGATGATTTTGACAAATAAAACTAGGTGTGAGAATTGACAGACAGCCCTTCCTGGGCGTCTTTTATTTCCATTTCCCGCTTATTCCCTCAACCACTAAGCCGGCTCAAAGACAAAAAAACTTCTCCGTGGCACTTATGGCGGAGGATGCGGATAAAGAAATGCACGCCGTGAGCGCTGCGAGCTGCAGGGAGAGACCTCCGAGTTCATCGCATTCCAAAACTTCTGAGCGGCGGCGGCGGCTGTCTGTTCTCTCCCTCCCTCTGCTCCCGCTGCAGCGCGCCGTGGACTTCCTTCCGGGGGCCACGGAGACCAGACTCCTCTCTTCCGCGCTGTTTACCGCCTCGCTGCTGTCAGAGGAGAGCAAAGTGCCACAGATCTACCGGCCCAGACGCAGGCGTTTTGAGCCAGACTTGCAGGCACCTCCGTTAGAACTTTCGAGGCTTAACATTTGAGCCAGCGGGGCCGCATCAAACATCTGATTTTCCCCATTAATGGAGTTTGCCCGAGGCTGCACGGCGGTAGTCGCTCAGGGATTCCTGACGCTCGCTTACACACACTTGGACACGCATGAATAACAGCACAGAAACATTTAAAGCACGAACGCACATCGGGCCAAATATTCAAAGCGCACGTGTCTCCACGTCTCCTCTCTCCCGGAGCTCCTCTGCGTCGTATCTGCTCTGATCATTGGGTTTGCGCTCCATCCATCTTCAACAACTTAAACCTAAAAGGTAACAGATCCACATCCCGGAGCCTTAAAAATTAAGAAGCGATGTTGTGCAATTACTGCCGCCCCCCCCAGACCGCATCGCTGCATCCTAGAATACTTTACCATAAATGTGTGGAATATTATTCTTTTACATCACCGCTCTCCAGTACATTGCCGTGTACAGCCGGGGATTATTTATTCGCCAACCTCTCACGACCAGTTGAACACTGTCATTCCTCAAGGAAATTTAGAGTCAAGAGCGTGTCTCTGACTGAAGAAGTAGTCACTTACCTTGACGGCCCTTTTCTTGCAACCTGTTATTACGGAGGGCCCGGCGGAGTTGTCCTTCTGTCGGTGTGATACGCAAATATAGAAGAAATGCAATAATGTGCTGTCATTCGCTTCTATCCTACCCGTCTACAGGATGAAACCAATTTGGGTTTCCAGGTCTTTTTGGAAGAGACAGCTGTCGGGCGTCCATCATCTTTCACTCTTACAAATAGAGCACCTGCGTTTTCCTATCAAAGTAGCATCTTCTAGCGAGGAATATTGATCAGGCACAACTCACTCACAACTTTTATAATCATACTCAACCCTTTATTTGATCGCCAGCCTGGTACGTCTTCTGTCACAGTTTGGGAAATCATTTATCCACAACACATCAATGGCCGATACTCTCCCCTCCAAGGATGTATCAGTTTGGGGTTTCCAGATGCTTGTGGAAGAATTCTTTCATTAATTTAACACTTGTGAATTGTGGTAAAGTATTGGTTGTAATCATCCTGGGTATTCTTCTGAATATTTAGCCCAATGCCCAAATTGAAACCTCGGCAACTAATAAAGCACATTAAGTAATCAAATAAATTAGTTTTACGAATAAAAAATATGAAAATGAGAGACTTTGAAACTTTACAATTACTTCTCCATTCGTGCATTTTCACTTAAAAACAGTAAGTGATTACACTGAATTTGTGCTCATCCCCTTTTTCTGATCATAATTAATATGGTGCTTTGCATTATTCCACTTCTTGGAGCAGCTGCGGTCCCTGATGTCCAAGGCCCATTGACTCTCTCACAATGTAACCTTGCTGGAAATGCCAGAACATTACTCACCCTGCTCCTTTTTCCCCCGACTCACTGCATTGTTCTTACCCACTTAACAGCATCTGATTTCATATATTTGCTCAACGAAAAAACATCCCCCGGTGTGCAACAGTCTCCCTCCGCCCACGTCGCTGCATCATCTGTCACCGTTGCTACTTTTGTTTGACTGACTTGCAGAGCGCGGGTTCTTTCGCCGAGGGAGAGCCTGTCACATTCAGTCGCTCACAGGGCAATCTGTGTGCCCTAAAGGACGGGAGCGGAGCCCCCGAGTTTAAGCTGAAGCCTTCGATTACCCCTGCGGGTGCCCTCATATGAGAAGGCTAACTGCGGCTCTGCTGCGCTCAGCACATTTGGTCTCATTCCTTTAAGAGCTCTAGTCTCCTGGTCCATCTCCTCCACACGACCCCTGAATCCTCAGTGACTTCCTGCCTCGCCGTTGCCTCCTCCCTCCCTGACACTACACGGCGCACAACACCGGGGCCCATTTGGCAACGGGCAGAATTGAAGTGTCATAAAATCGCATTCATGTCCCTAATGTGTCTTAAAGGCAGAAAGCTTGGAGGTTGTTTACCCTCTCTGCACAACTGGCGTGTGTGTGCTGTTCATTGCTTTTGCTCCGTAACCCCACCAGGGAGATGTGACGCCTCACCGAGCGGGCGGGTGAAATGTTCTTTGTGCAGACAAAGGAAATGTTTGCAAGCCGCAGGAAGTTTTCCCCAGCTAGGCATAACTAACGCCCAAACGGGAGGTTTATCTTTTTCATTTCCAGTTGTGTTTCTTTAAGATTCTTGAAATGTTGAAATACATTACTTCCAAGCGAGCAGAGGTGGAGGAGGGATTTTAAATGTCATTCTTTGCAGCAGTTGCCGTTCGGATATAATTGAGGCGGCTGGTGGTGTATCACATTGGCTGTTTAAGAAGTGACGGTTTACAGTTCATTTTCAGCATTGTTTGGACCATGTCATTTGTAATTACACTCTGCTTCAGCAGAGAGCAGGAGTAGGATTTTGAGTTTTTGTGATTTCCTCTTTAATTTCAAAGTAAATGTGCAGTTTTCCAATCGGCCGTCCATGACTGCAGAAACTAGCATAGATCCATTACGGCTAGAAAACCTAATCAAATAATAACAAATGCCGTCTTCTTGAATTATTTTAGTTCTCTCCTAAATGCTTCATTTTACTAAATAGTTTGGTTTTTTTATGAAGAGAAATGTTGATTTAATCAACAATATTCCCATTAAAATGGTTTCAAAATAAGAGCATTCATTTGTCGTTTATCCTTTATACCGAACAAACACACAGTCTAGGATATGTTAAAAAAAACATTTCTAATAAACATATCAATAATCCAGCCTTTGTCTATTGTCAAGCGATGTGCACTTCCTGCCATTACTTATTCGATCTTCACTTCCTATGTGTAAGAGAGAAACGTCTTTAACTCTCCTCAGGCAGACCTGAAGGAATGTGGCACGTGGCGTTGCTAAACTATATCTTTATTCACGTCATTGTGGGCTTTGTGATCGGAGGAAAAAGAAAGACGACAAACGGCGCAGTGTAAATTACTTTTGTGCACAATTTATCGACAGGGATGACCTAAAAGCCGTTCTTGCAAGCAAAGAAGCTGGGCAATTTGTCAGAGATGAAAACAACTCAAGTTTTGAAGGAACCCAACGCTTAGGACGTGTGGCTGTTATCTGAAAGGTATGAAGAAACTGCCCCATCCATCTTAGTTGGGTGACAATACTTCATTTCCCTCATTTCTCTGAAAGGGGAAAATATGATTCTACCAATCGATTGCTGCATAAATGTGTTGCCTAGTGATGAAAGATGAGGTGTGCTTTGCTTTCATGTGATCAGATTAACCCCCTGCTGGGAGAGGGCTCTCTGCTCTGCCCTGGTTCTCCTGCAGTGTCAGGGTGCATGTGATGGGCACTTAGAAGGATTAGTGTTGCTGTGTGCTTTGTTTGTGTTGAGCTATCACCCAGGACATTTCACTAACCAGGGGATTATATTGTCAACCACTGAAGGCGGTTTTGTAGTCTAGTAGCCTGCACTGAATGTAAGAGGCTCCAGAGTGTGCTTTTAAGATTGTAAATAGGTGAGCCTAATGAATATTATGCGTAATGTTCATTCTTCTACTCTGGTTTCATATAAATTCCTTACAGAAAGGGTGTAAATGAATGACTTGCTCTGGCTTTTGCGTGGGAGAGTATTGTTATTACTAAAATGTTTGATTCAATTTATTAAAACCTGTTTCTCGGTCACCGCAGCGATTGAGCATTGTTTTGTGCTAAAGCCGTGTCTCAAGGGTCCTGTATTTGACCCTGATGTGCAAAGAGCAGCATGATACAAAATGTTGCTTTGCAGCTGTGTCCTGAGAAGGGAGGACGGTCAACTCAAGCTCATAGACGCTTCAAAACAAAGGACTCCTGTTCATGGCCTTGGTTCATATCTTATTCGGTACGAAAGTTCCAGATCCACGTTTTTACTTTATGTCAATTAATTATGATTTGCACCGGCCACTGTGTGCTACCCTCAGCTTCACCTGGGTTCTTATCTCAACCTGCTTTGCAGCTTCCCGTAGCTGGCACGGAGAATGTTCTTCACATGTGTATAAAAACTGTATAAACTGTATAAAAAAAGCGTTTTTACTGCTCGGAGACGTCATTACACCGAGCGCTGAGATACGTGCTGGTGTGTTGGACCTCCTGCTTGCAAGCAATAGTTAGAGCCAGATATCTGCGGAGAATTGCTCATGTAATCTTTTTCTCTTCTAAATCAATGTTAACTTTTTGATTTGATTTGATTTGAAGCATTTTATTTCTTGAACATGTAGACACCAAATAATAAAAAATTTAAAAATCAACATAGACGTAGACCACAAAATGAGAAAATACACCTTTTGTGACTTTAATTGATCAACGTGCTGCGATTCTTCTCATCAACCAACTCGGGGGGGATCGGAGATCCTGACAGTTCTCTGTAGCGTCGCTAATATTCGCGGTGCTCAGGCTCCTGTCCGCTTTGTGAGCACACCAGACGAGATCAGAAACTGTCTCTGATAAGGGTTTTAAACTTCTTGACTTTGCCGATGGCATTTCGTCCATCAGAGCAGCAGTTGACATTTATATCCGGTGCTCAAAGTGCCCCAAATACCCTTTACGTTGCATTGTTCTGTGGCGGAAAATAAAGGAGTTACGTCTCCAACTGACCGACAGTAAGTCCATCGATGGTGACTTCGGGGTCCCCTCAGTGGTCCCTCTCCAAAGCAGGATCCCAATCAGAGCAAATGTTTAACAAAAGAAAATGCCACGTAAAGATAACGTCTTAATGTTCTAGCTTGTGGACCTACGACAATTTGGGTTTTCACAAAGCTTTATAAATGTCAGTGTTAGACAAGAAAACAAGGTGCGCCTTCATCTCTACAAAACAGGAACGGTACTCTTTTATGCAAAAGTGGTGTTAAGGAAGAACAGATAAGAGCTTCAAACAGCTTGAAAATGGCATGTTATGGTTAGTTTAACATGACTCTTGACCCGATTCTCTGAGCTTCTCTTTTTATACTCAACAATACTGCAAACAGCTACTTAGGTGCATGTGCATTCTTTATTAAGTCCTGGAAAAGACGTTTAAACCTTCACTCAAGTTGGACAGCTCCCTTCAAAGATGCTGAGTGACTCATTTAGGAATAGAAGAATGAACCTTTCACAGTCATTATCACATTTTGAAATGATGAATGAAAGTTTAAACTCAGCTTAAATGAAAGAGAAATGAAAAATGGCAAGCGCACTCCGACTGCCAACAGGCCCATAAAACACAAACCCCAAATGATTGTGGATTGCGTGTGGCTATCGTTGGCCTGCACCTCAGGGCTTTGAGCTAAATGCTATATATTGTTTACCAATGTCGCCATCATTGAATAGCATGTTAGTATAAATAGTACATTTCTGGACTGTGGATTAATCTAATTTAGGAGATTATTGGGGCTGAAAAAATAAGGCCAATGTAAGAAAGGAAAATGTTGCAAGAGTGTGTGATGTATTTTGGAAGTCAGTGGAAAAAGTCAAAGTAAAAGTTTTGCTTCTCAGTAATAGTGGTTTTGGTCTTCCGACTTGAACTGAACAATTTAAATGCCAGACTTTTCCTCTTAGAATGTCACGGACCGAAAGAGAACTGTACAAATTTAATTAAACTAAGATTGAGATTTCCCTCGTCGGCCTCGTTGCTATTGACCACTCGTGGTTGTTGTTTTTTCCAGAGCAGTGAACTCTTACAGGTGTTCCTACAGCAGGCCGAGTGCAATGCCGTGTTCCCGACGGCTCCACAAGAAGAAACGGATTAATTTTAAACTAAACCTTCATACAATGAAAGACGCATTTGGTTCAACATTTCCTGCTGTGCTGAGATCTTTTGACTTTTTCTGAACACTTACAAGATGTCGATCCACAATTATCGCCCCACCGCCCGCTTCCCGGCTCCGCCCCCCGCTGCTCTTCGTTTTCCCACCACTTACCTCGGACACCTCTTCCCCTATAAACTTGATGGGAAGAAAATATGTTTGATGAATGTATTACTGAAGTCAGGCCAACTTAATATGTTTGATCGGGCACCAGTTGCAATATTCACATGTGCTGGGTAAGATGAGGCGAGGAGCAGGGAGGCAAAGATGAAGAGATGATATTTTCCTGGGTGAAGTTTTACTTCAGGGACGAGAACAGGTGATTATAAGAAGCGCTTTGAATCCAAGCCACACAAGGCCGTCTCGGGGAACGTGAATGCTTTAATACCATTTTGAGAGCCTATTTTAGAAGTCGGTTGCTGCATATTGTAGGGATTCCATGGAAAATACTTTAAATTCATTTTAATTTGGAGTCCCATGCTCTCGTCGGCCTCCCGGCTCACACTACATGAATATAACATCAATGCATCAAGTCCTGACCCGAGCATCTGTGTGATGATGAGGCCAGTCCGGTTCATGCGTTATATGCCTTCAGACTCCCTGAGCCGCTGGCATTGCACAGGAAATCCTCTGCAGCCAGGATTTACCACAGGGGTTAAGTTATCAGCACAAATCATCCCCTTTTTCATTTGCAGAAACAGTCCGGCAGACATGATTTACAAGTACAGTAGCTGAAGACGTGAAATCCAAGGGCGACTCGGGAGCCGCAAATCAACCCGGCTTTACCTCTCCATTCGAGGCGTCCTATTGGTGTCAAGGAAAGGGACATATTCTAAACCTGGAGTAGCAAATTACAACATTTATTCAGCTGCAATGACTGATATAGTAGTCATAGTATTGTAACGGCATCTGTAAGTGGAAACTAGGACAGTGTGCAACATCAACACCAGTTAAAAAGAGCGACAGGAAGACCGACTAAGCAACTGTTCCCCTCTTGACATTGCTCTCCATCTTGTCATTTTAGAATATAAACATGTTTTTCACGGTCACACCTATGTACCAGCAGCAGATATTCACCGTGAACGGCCTCAGGGGATGTCTTTACATCTGCCTCCATTCCTCCCCATCAGGGAAGCAGTGGAGCAGAGAAAGGTTTGGAACACAAAAACAAACAAAGACGGAACATAATGGCGAAGTTGATTTATATTGATGATTCATTTGTATTATTTCAAGCGCTTTGTTACCCACATCAGTGTCAGACTGTTCACTCTAACAGGGTTATGCACTATAGAAAGAAGCTCTGGAATTAGGTTCCACTGTTTGGCTGTTTTATATCATTTCTGCAGACAGCGCACTTCCCCTGCTGCGGATGTTTTTTGAAAAGTATTTTGTATTTATTTGAGAATCTAATGGACTCAGCTTAGGACCAGCTGCTTATGCCTGGACATAAGTCATAAGGGATCAAAAAGGATCAGATATTAACGCACCCGTCGATTTATCGGGCAACCGATTAGGCTGGTTTACAGTCAGACTCGTGATAAAAGGTAAATAAAGAAAAGCCATTCCTGTGCTGTCTTCACAAGTCCCTGCCGCGCCACGTCTGTAACAGGAAATCAATGGGCTCTCGTGAGCTACTCCATCAGTCCAGATATCTGGAACCTAATGGTTAAGGGAAACAGGGGGGAGGGGAAGATTTGCAGGATGGAGAGCAGCGTGGAAGCAGGTTTGAGGGCCATGTAGGGGATGTTGGAGGGCCAAACCAGTTGAATATAGGAATGTGCCGTGGCTGGGAGCAAAACCGGTAAGAGAGACGGAGCGAGACAACAAATCCATTTGCTTTGTTTAATACCGGTACCACTATGACACCTCGGTAACGTAACCAACACAAAACAATACCATTTCCCCCCAATATCTCAGCAGAGAGGTTGACAAGCTGTGAAACACGTCCCATCAGATGGGGAGTTGAAGTGGAGGCGTGCAGTTAAAGACGTGAGGCAGGGATGGTGAGCAAGGTGAAAGGTGCAGGTGCACATTGATGTTCTAAAAACAACAGGAAGTTAGAAATGGCAATTTGGACTTCTGATCGGCCTTCTAATAAGGGCTATAAATCGTACACATCTTATTGCTTTCACCGGAAAAAGTGTGCCAAATTTCTAAGTGGATCAATGTCAATTTAACAGTGTCTTAATGCAAACAGATTAGTGGAGAAGTGGTTTGTTTATTGGATTAGGAAATATTTGATGTTTTCCAGTAAATGCCTTAGTACTTTTTGCTTTAGTAACAGTTTGTAGTTGCAGGAAATGATGCATCATTTGCAAAGAGAAGATATCAACTAAACTGCAGTGTTGAAATGCAAATTGGAAGCAATGATACTTTCCAAGATCTTCCCCAGTCGCTCCACCATCCACCATCAGTTTTAATGTTTCACAGCAGGAATTAGCTACTACTTTTCCTCTCGTGCAATGCATTGAAGGATTTAGGTGCATTTTAACAACGGTCAATGTTTGTTACTTTTCCATTGTGATGCACTGGAAAAACTGATTAGAAGAGTGCGGTACATGGAATTGGGTCTGACATGGCGGGTGAGGCAAAGTTATTGCAGTATTGAGGCATAAAAGTTGATTGGAACGAAGAACGAGTGATGAAGAAGGAAGAAAACAGGAGTCGCAAGATGGAAAAATTGCGGGAGAGAGGAATGCAGATTGTCACTTTGAAAAGGATCGAAAGCTGGAGGAAACACGGACAAGACTGATAAGGCAGTGACTCAGAAAGACGCAAGTGTTTTGACTTGGGCCTAACATACTATTTTATATAAGCGCAGCGGATATCATATGGAAATGTCTCCGACAAACCATTTAACATTCACTGCAGGAAGTGACTGTACGTACGATTGCCTCAGGTTCCAGGCAATGCATGCAAATGTTATGTTAAATGTGGTCGTGAGTTATTTCCTCCAATTTCTTCTCATTCTGCGCTTTGATTTCACGCCTGGCTCGGGTTTGTTGATAGGGTTTAGACAATGAATCTTCATCATGCAGCAATAAGTACCATGATGCATGACCAGAAGTGGATTACCTCAGGTGTTTTCCCCTCAGTTGTTGAAACTGAATTATTTTGTCTTTTTGTTCCAGTGGTTGATAGCAAGGTGATCTTGGAGGGCCTGCAGAGGTATGGACCCGCACCAATCTATCTGCCCGTCAGCTACCGGATCCTCAACGCAGAGTCGGCGTTCTTCCTACAGGAGGCCAACCAGGACTTAATGAGGAACTCCAGCCTGCAGGCTCGCACCGAGTCCTTCTTCATCCACCAGGCCCGCCAGATGCCTTTCATCAATGCCAGTTACGGGCCGTTGTCTGTCCAGCAGCCCGTCCCCCTGGAGCTGCTGCAGACCGCGCCAGGCCCGTTCAACACCCCCCCTTTCACCACATCATCAGCACCGACCTCGCCCTCATCGTCACCCCTCTTCACCTTCAACTGGAAGGTCCACACCTACATTATCAGTGAGCGGATTCACCCCAGCTGGCCGAAGGTTCAGGTGTTGTTCTACATCGCCGGGAGGGACTGGGATGATTACAGCGCCATCCACAAGCTGCCCTGCGTCCGGATGTTCGCCTTCCACGAGACCCAAGAGGTGCGCGGGACGTGCAGGCTCAAAGGCGAGCTGGGGATATGCGTTGCCGAGCTGGAGCCCCTGGCCAGCTGGTTCAGCCTGCCCACCGTCAGACCGGGAAGGCAGAGGGTCTCTGAGCAGGCCCAGGGCTCCCCCGTGGAGCTCTACTACATGGTCCAAACCACGGACAGCGGAGACTGCAGCGCCGAGGACTCGAGAAAGGCGAGCGCCGCGCACTCGGACCAGCAGAGGCCGGTGGGCTACTTCGCAGGGCACACGCCTATGCAGCGCATCGGGAGCGTCCGGCTGTTTCAGCCGCTGTCGGAGCTGAAGCTGGACAACAACTTTGTGGTGATGGCGCCCTCCAAACCCATCCGGCAGAGAGAGACCGTCTCCGCTTTTCTGGCTCTCTCCACGCTTTCCACAGTGCCGATATTCACCCTCAGGTGAGTCAGCCTCCTCCTGGGAGAAGTTCACTGTGCCGCGCTGCTGAATATCTCTCACTGATTCATTTTAACAGACATCATTGAGCACAAAGACAACAGTCCACAGACGCTAAATTCAAAAATACATGTTTAAATTGACATATCTGTATGTGTAAAGGAGGACATTGTCTCCCTGAGTAATACACTGAGATGAATTAGTAGGCAACGCAGTTACAGTACTACCGTGTATTTACTACACTACATTGTTGTTGTTGTTGTTGTTTGGAAGAATTACTTTTACAGCTTGTTTAATCAAAATAATCCGCGGTTGGCAAAATCAGGAATTAATCTCTGGCATTAGAGATTTTAAAATGTGTGAGCGATAATCCTTTGATTTGCCACACCAGACTCCAGTTCACGGACAACGTTGCCATGACACCGCTAGTCAACTGCCCGGGATCACTCACGTCATTAGTCCTGTTTATTTAGGTCATTTGTCAAGTCATTACAACAACATGATATCGCAAATGAAAGACACAATATCACAGACGGAAAGAAGCGATAAAAAGACAGCGGTGAGCAATACTTGCCTTGATCGATTCCCTCGCACACAGACAGACAACATTCAGATATTTCCTTCCCTTTGCAGAATAAACGTGCATTTCAGTCGGCAGGCGTTTTCTATGAGAAAGAAGGAGGTCGCCACATGAAAGTTAAAGCACAAGCTGTTTGACATTGTTCAATTTAAGTAAAAAGCTCAAAAGCCAAAAACAGTTTGAGGAGAGTTCATTGATTTTAACTATTTTATTCTTTTTAGAGTCAAGGTCTCGGTAATAACTTTAGAATAAATCTTTTTACTTGTATTTTTTCTACTACCTAGCGTTCACAAAATGATAATCTTTATCTAAATACAACCCTGAATATCACGTGTATCCAGGCTTCCATTTAGAAGAGATTTACCGACTGCTACAGATTATATATATATTTAAATGGCAATGGCTAAAATGAGAGATGGGTTTTTTCTTTTTACCTTTCTGTCCTTTCTGAGAAACATTACGTGTACATTATGGTGCTTAAGGCCTTCCCAGCTTCATCTTAGACAGCCTGGAGGGGACTGTTTAGACTGGATAACATCTTAATTATACCCCTGCTGCTTCATGAAGATTGTTTTCATGTACTCACCTTCAAAATTGCCTGTCTGAGGAAAAATTTGTATCGGAGTTGTTTTCCACACAACAACAAGGTAGTCATTGATTCATTGAGCTTTGTCTCACACAAATTACCATTCAAAGTGACTGGTTGTTGTGGAATGCAAATGAGGGTGTAAGGAATATGCATTCCACCAGCTACTTTGACGCCAAAGATCTAAATCACGGCAGATGAAGCAGTTAGCAGCCTCAAAGTGGAGCTGTGACAGAGAGCCCTGGCAATTTGTCAACCCTGGGTGAGCAGGAAATCTGCCAAAAAGCCTCATTGCTTTTCCTCTTGCGCAAGCGATGATGAACTCCCATGAAGTATTAGCGCTCGCAGTGTGTGTTTGTCACGGTCGTCAGCATGTGTGTAAATGGGAACTTTTAAGGGGGTATTTTTCTCTCTGTGGTATTTTGCGCCAGTGTTTGCACCTTGATCGTTGGGAAGTTTGTCTTTTTTATGTTTCCCGTTGGGATGAGACTTCGAATTCAACCGAAATTACCTCATTAGCGACGGAAAGATTAAACCTCAAAGTGATGGAAAATCACAAGCTACTTTACAGCACTTGACTGCCAGCTTGCCGGAGAGTATTTGAACACCCGGCTGCTGATGATTAATCTCGCCTCCACTCTGCTGCGCCTTGCTTTTATGCTACAGGGTTAAAACTGTGGTGCTCTTGGATTTCCTGATAATAGAAAAAAGGAAGGAAAAAAAAGGTTACTTAATGATACCCCTTGAAGCACTTAATATTCCCGTGAAGGCGGTGTGAATTCACATTGTGATCACAGGGGAGTGGGCGGGGGGGTGTGAATGTGTGAATCTTTGTTCAAGACAGACGTCCATCCAGACGTGTGTGTCTGTATGTGTTTGCGTACTGCCAGTTCACTTTGATTTACTGGTGTGGGTGTGTGTTTGTGGACAGTTTACATTACAAGTAGGTCTTGTGAGTTTTCTCCTTGTGGCAAAGACATCGTTGACTATTAATGTTCTCCAGAGTTACTCTTTTCTCCCCCCACATCCATCTCCTCCAACATAGTCCAACTCGGGACAAAACAATACAGAGAATCCTTGTGTGTGCCTCTGTGAGCTTTTTTAATACAAACTCAACGTTTACACACCTGCAAAGTTCCATGACCGTTTTTCTAGAGAACTGCAAAATCTGTCTACGGAACGACCAATATAGAAACTGAAATTGGACTCAAAAGTTCCTGCTAGACAGGGTGTCTACTAGAACACTAGTAGTCCGGTAGACATACCAGTCAGATATCGGTGGAGCTAAACAAGTTGTTTGGATAAAGTGAAGCAACTTGTCTGGTAGTTAGTAAAAGCACATGTTTTTACTCCAATGTTAGAGCATTAAAAAGAGGTTTCCTGTCAGCTACAACACCCCCTTGTTAAGGACTTTAACCTGTTGTCTAAACTCATGACAAATCCTAATCTTTTTTTTTGGACATCCAATTAAAAAAAATGATGGGAAAACACTTACATTAAAGCTCCATCCTGACAAATAACTGATCGTTAATTTGAATGTTAAGTATCCCTCTGGCAGGACAAAGAGAGAAGTCATTTAAACTTGGACTCCTGGCATTCTGCTTTTTAAAAGAGTTGATCATTGTCATGTGTCATGTGTTGCTGCTGTGATTTTCACAAGCTTCCATCAACTGTAAAGAAACAAAATAATCTCTCATGTATCATAAACCTTCCAGCAGCGTAGACGGATATGAAAATATCTCGCATCCCATCGCTTCCCACCACACCGACCTACTATTTGCATGTTACAATACCAAGTACAAATAATGTATGTTCTGTAGCTGATAAAACACGTCCTTTAGTTGTCACGCATTCACGTGCCCAGTCAGGGTCACAGCAAAATCTGCTCATTTGTTGGCTTTTTCTTCTAGTGTAATTGATTGCATTTGATCTAATGCTAACTAATAATTATTATTTCGCCTGTAATTGCAGGCTTTTAAGCCTAGCCGCTGGAAAAGCACACATTCATAAATATTCATGAATACGGTCACACGTGCGCACACAGACACAAACCTGCACACGTGCGGACCTGCCCCGAGGCCGCTGTGAAGTCACGGTGTGTTCGTCATGCTAAGCGCTCCCTGTGCAATCAGTAATTCCTGGCCTCATTAGCCACGGAGCGAGGGGTGCAACAGGTTGGAAAAGGGCTCTGCAGCTTCTCCTTATTCAACATGCAAATGCAAACACCATTTCCTCCTTAACAAATTAACAGGCTTTTCAAAAGATTAACTGCCCCAGCTGTATTGTAATTTTGACTAAACAATCCAACATATTCACAGATTTGCCCCCTGGGGGTAGTGCTGCTTATGAATGCAAATGAATGTCTAATATCTGAGAGTGCAAGGTATTAGTATAGGGTGCTTCATACGTTATCAGAGGTATGTAGGTTCAGGGGTATAAATACAGAAGGGCATTCAGCTGAGGCCGGTTAGGAGAAACTCAGACATTGTGCACAGTGCTTTTGTGTCAGTCGACACGAGTCCAATCCTTAACAGAGTTCAGGATCACAGGTCGTGGGCTTCGGCTGTTTGTTTCTTGCCATTCTTTGGTGAAATATCAGCAGGAGAAAAGGTTGGAATAAATATGTTCCCCTCAGTGTATTAGCCTTATCTCAACCTCACTCCTCTGTAAATTCGCTTTTTCTTAAAGGTCACGTAAGACAGGTATGTCTTTTCCATTTTAGTTCCTATCTGTACTTGTCCTTATATTTTAACTGGCACTCTGTCTTGGTCTCTCTTCCCTCCTTGCGTTGTTTCTGCATCTGTTTGTACTCTGTGACTTTCCTCATCTACTCAGTAATAAGCAATTAGTCACATAAGGCCTAAAGAGATCGGTCACTATTTAGATATTGCTCGCAATTGGATCCACCACAAAGCAATAATCAGTTGCCTGGAGCAAGTCATTTGACTCCTTGTGTTTTCTAACATAATGATCTACACTGATCGCTTTTCTCCACTTGAAACTGATGATTTTATTGTTCACTGGGACCCCAGAATTTATCACTATCCCACTTCCATGCTGCCTGTCTTCAATTATTTAGCTCTATCCCTCTGACTTTGGGAATGGCTACATGTGCCCAGGGGAATTTTGTGATCGCACAGGTTGAAAAAAGGGCTGCAAGAAAGCGGCTTACCATTCCGACTGAGACATGCCTCCAAGACTATTACGATCGACAGGGTGAGAGGTCGCTTTGGGTTTTCTCTCTGGCTGCTTTGAACTTGTGAAAGTCTTGCAGGCCCTTTATACGGTTCAGCAGAGGGAATGAAGGGAGCTGCAGCGGGGTACACCCGAGAGAGTTGTGCTCCATATCTGGGCCGGTGATTAGGATTACAGTAAGTAAGTATTGAAAATGTGTGATAGGTACTTTACTGAAGTGAAAACTGTCCCTCTTATGTGTTGAATGAATACCTGCTACTTACTGATATGAAATAACACAGATTCTTTTGGAAGGATTTGATAAAAGAAATGTAAACCATAGACTGTCTATAAGAAGAGCATGTAGTTACACTGACTTGCCCCAGTAGCTGGTGTAGTTTGGTTTTGAAGTTCAAGCAGGAAAACTAAATGCTTCAAGGCATTCCTTGCTTTGTCCTCTATTTCCACTAGAAATGGAACCATCATTTACTAAATTCACAGCATATTGTATTAAGAAGACTTGAAAATAGATACTATAAACTATCAAGTGAGAAGAAGAAGACCCATAACACCTTTGCATTAGCTTCACTGAAGGATGTTGATGCACTAATTTAACTTATTTCACTAATTTTTCTCTGCTCTGTAGATGCGCATTGATGTAACCACATTTTTGGTATTGGCAAAAGTTGTTTAATAGGTAATACTACAGCTGTGCAGTTGAATTATTCTTGTGTGTCGCGTTTCTTTTTCTAGAGTTGTATGGTATTGATTTAAAGAACAACCACAGATGACATATGGTTGCTCCCAGGCGACGGCCATTAGCAGATGGGAAAAGCTCCCCACAGTAGAACTTGTATGTGTGAATGTATAATTGTTAGTTTGGCTTGTGTAAATGTGTAATTGGTATGGGCAAAGCCATGATTTTGACCTGTAAAAATGAACCTAATTTAACTTGAACCCCATTACATCCACCATGTTCTGAATGCACTGTGCAGCTTACACCATCGCACATCAAAGTTAGGATCTAAAAACCGCGACCGATAAGATTTGAGTGGAGGTTGAGAACGTTGTTCCCAATTTTGTCGAAGCCAAAAATGAAAAGCGCTCCTTGCGATAAAGCAGAAATCCACTGGGACTCCAACGAGAGGAGATTGTCGTGGGGGATTTTTTCATTTTGTGTTTTTTTTTTTTTTTTTGCAACAGCTGAGGCAAATCCAACTTATCCAACTGTTGTTGACATCTCCAGGCTACCCTTTGACTCCAACTTCTGCATCACTGTGAACTCCAACTCCTGCAATCTGAGTTGAAGATGATACATGTAGGGCCGCGGGGCTTGATAAACAGGCTGGGATTAGGTAGTGGAGCAAGTTGTCACTGGCAGAATAAGCTCTGCTGGCTAACTGTGTGTGATGGTCGCTCTCTCTCTCTCTCTCTCTCCCCCTCACAGTCACAAGCTCGGCCTTCTAATCACTTGTTTATCCTGCATGTTTCTCATGAGGATTTTCTTTGATTAGTTGGAGCCCACAGACTTGACAGCTATAACGCAAACTCGAAGGCATGCAAATTTTAATGTGGACTTGAGGCAAAGAAATAGCGGTGCGGTTGTCATGTATTAGGAAACCGGTTAAGGAACTGCCACCGTGAGGAATTAAATGTTGTTTTACTTACCACAGCTAAATACTGAAAACTTCCACCACCCTCAGAATGGTTAGATATGCACAACAATACAAGATAAATAACAATAAATAAAGGTTTAGAGAACCAGAGTAAACTGAACCGCATTTCCACGGAGAAAAGACTTTAGTGCCGTTCTTTCGATGAGAATGCTTCTGCCAAACCAACACTTTCCTCTTCGGGAGCCGCCAAACAGTTGCCGCTCAAAAGAGGGGAACTTTTTGATGACTTTGGTCAAAGGGCAGGCGGCGTGCATCAAAGACTGGAGCAATTTTACTAGAATCAATGCGCCGCTTTAGCTGAAAAAGTTAACGGGGGTCTCTAAATTTGCGAGGATCGGTCTGTGCAGATGGCCTCGTGTTATCTGCGCCAGCCGACTGATTCCGAGCCTGTTTTTTTTGTGTGATTTTTCTGCTTTCTCAAGAGCAATGCCTTTGGCCAAAGCGGTTTGTCTGAATAAACTTCGGACAACACTTCGGCGGCCGTCTTATTCCTGCTTCCATACATTTCAAAGCTCTTTTTGGGCTCTGCAAATGTTAGTTAATGTATTTGGAAATTCACATTCTGCAAACATATTTTTGCTATTGTATTCGTTTTTCTGACATTCACAGAAAAGGTGGCTTTTGCTTTATCGACACAACGTGAAATACAGACTTCGAGGCAGCAACAACAAAAGCAAACAGCAGTGACAAAGACCCACAGAGACTAACAGAGAAAAAAAGGAGTTGACAAGCGGACAAAGTCTGGGATCCTGGGGAAAATCATTAGGCTGATATATATATTGAGCGTGCAGCTTGGAGCAGTGCCTTTGGCTGAGCTGTAAGCTGTGTGTTGGTCAGTCGGGCAGTGGCTGGTTGGGAGGTCAGCCATTGATCTGCAGATATAAGCTGGTACTTTGGGCCCAAGCCTTCATCATCCTGTGGCACTATTGCCACTGTGGGCGGATAACCCCTTGATCTGCTCAGGGGTTTGCATGTGTGTGTGTGTGTGTGTGTGTGTGTCAATGTACACTGATTAGCAGAAAGATGCAAGTGACTGTGTGTCCTCATACGTCTACTGATGTGGTTCTGGTTGTGTGTTTGATGCCTGAGATCTATAAGCTAACTTTTTTATGCCCCCTGGACTGAAATATGAAAATCAGTGACGTTCAGGATTTTGCATCTATGGTTAGCTGGTTACTCCGTGTTTGTGTTTTTTGTTAGCTTAGAGAGAGTAGCAAAAAAGCATTAAATAACACCAACATAAAACTGTGGCAACATGAGAATAAACCTAGGAGGTCGAATAACATCAGAGATGCGAAATTAAGTTTACTATAACAGATCAGATCAGAGTTCCCTGACCTTTTTTGCCTCACGTCTCATGTTGGAATATATTTTGCGCTCTTGAAGGTGCGGGGGATGAACGCGACGGAATAGTTGGTCGACTGGGGGGTGGGGGGTTACATTAAATAAATATTTATAAGTCGAATGGAAAAAACATTTGGGGTTTTTCGGCGGACCGATATCAACTATCTTTCAATTGGATTTATTGAATAAAAATTAGCACCAGTCATCATTTTGTTCAATCCTCATTACCCTTAAAAACCTAAATTAAAATTCCTTCCACTAATATGAGAGACTAGATATTTAAGCTCCGGCTAAATTATCAACAGTTTATTGAAATCTCTTTTCACAGGCAAAAAGGTTAGACATCTTGGTTATGGTAAATGTCCTTTGGTGCAGTGTATAAACGCAGTCTATCATCTCATCGACTGCATGCTCTCTCATGTGCATTTTACTGCACGTGGACCAGCTCATTAAAACATTGCTCCATGATTGCCCCCACACACACACTCACACTTAAATAGGAAGTGCTATTGCAATAATAATAATAATTAACTTTTTTGTGGAATCGCTAGTTTTCTGTAAATTTGGATTAATCCATTTTTCTTATCCCAGTGATTCAATAAATGTAGTTCAGACCTTATTTGCTGTAGATGAACTGATCTCCTTACGTTGTGCCGCTGAATTCTCATCATTATTAAAGAGCCCTTTGGTTATGTGATTTTAAGGGGCCTTCAGTATGATTCATCTTCATACAATTAGATAAGCCAGAAAACAAACAATCAAATTCAAAATGGAAAGTGGAAGATTGTATTTTGTCTTTTTCAAAGACATTTTTTAAAATATTGTATAGTCATTTGGATTTACTACATTTAAACAAATACTCAATTTCTACAGTGGTACCATATATATATACATCTATTCTGTTATTCGCATTAGCATTTTGAATTGGTAAATATTTAATTTGAATGCATAGAGACATTATATACATAGTATACTAGAGATGAACAAGTACACGGTGTAAATAGAAGAACTATTTTACTACATTGATGTCTTCATTCATGCAGATGGTACTTAAGTCCTCCCCAAAGAAAATACACTTTTCACTTGTCTTTACTGTACGGATAACAACAATTTTATATCTCCTCATTTTCAAGTCTAATAAAAAGCCTCCTCTGCCATCTGTGTCAGGCACTCTGGGTTCAGAAGCACATCATCTCTCTGCTCTTCTTTTGTTGAACCACTCAAATAAATAAAAGGTTAAGAAAGTCCTGGATGACCGGTTCACCCTGTTTTTTTCTGGTCCCTCCCTTCTGTCGAGCTCTTTTGTGGCTCAAGAGGACTCAATCTGATTCTCTTTGTCACTCTCCCTTGACATATGAATCCATTTATGTCTGCTTCTGCTTTAGCGGATGCACATTCTCAAAATAGAAAAAAAAAAATAGTGCTATTCTTGGCACAAAGTGAAAAAAGTGTATTATATAGTTCATTACTGTTTTGGTGCAGTTTACCTCAATCATCTTCAAGTATTGTGTTGCCCTTGTCTCCTCACTCACCGTAATATCCAAATTTGGATTTCCTCCCTTTTTTATCCTCACAAATTAAACTCATTCCAACTCATTACTTTCTGGTAACTTACAGCTAATCTTAAAATCTGTTCCACAGTTTGATGAACTAGCAAAAAAAAAGGTTGCAGTTGAGATTGACTGAATGTCTGTGAACGCACCTTCCCCTCGCGTCGGGAGACACGTGTCGGCCACTTCCTGCTGGTTGGCGTCCGGGCCTCAAAGAGGCGGGGAGTGGGATGAGCAACAGGAAGCAGGAATGCGCCCTTACTGGCATCGTGGCCAGCTGAGGATTCAATTTGCCGCTTGTGTTCTCTTTTCTTCTGCTGGATGACTGATGAAAGACTTTTTTTTTGTTTTTAACAACGGCGGCAATGCATTGACTGCTCAGTGCTTAGCCAAGTGCTGCTTAACAGACTCAAGGGCACGTTTCAATGTGTACAAGAGAAAACACTACTCAAAATCCAACATCATGTTCATGCTGAACAAGGTGTCCTTTCTTTATATCTTTAAACATGCACCACATTACGTACCCTTTTGCTTCCCTGAGCCACCAAGATGCAAATTTTCTGCTAAAGTATAATCTGGTGCAAAAACACTTCTCCGTGTTAATCTGGGTTTTTTAGTCGTTCTTCTTTATCTCACTTGGGAACCAAAATAAAAAAACGGCATATATATTTATTTGGGCATTGCAGTCGTGGGCCATTTCGTGTTCACACCTGCATCCTCAGTGCAACATGGAACCGAGGGGATGGGGGGGGGGGGGGGGGGGGGGGTTGCATGTACTTCAGTAATGGGAAAAGGCGAAACAACATCACCACGCTTTTTTTAGTACCTGTGTTTATGTAGCCGCGGTTGCTACAGCTGTAAAACACGTTCTGAGGGTTCCCCCTGTTACAGCCACACTATGTATAATGTGTCAGACTCCCTGAAAAGATCACAGCCAAACAGGAAAAAACGCCGCAGTTTGTTGACCATGACAAGCACCCATAACTCAGGGTGTTGCATTATTCATGCACTATGATACTTGATTCATGTCCTACTTCAGAGGCCGTTGTCAAGCAGAGGAGCATTTCTACAACTCGCAGACCCGCTTGAGAACATCTAAATGAAAAATATGTCACACGTTGCGTGACGCGAATGTTTCTGAAACAATGCAGCCATTACATCTGACCCTTCGCTTTATAGGTTTTCGTCCGCATCGAGGTGGCCGAGGCCTGAAAGGGCACTTGTCCTTGTCCGCTCTTTCCCCGCTCTTTCCCCGCCGGCACGCAGTGTTCCCACTGTGGTTCAGGAGGAACAGAGCCGGCGTTGTCACTCCACGAGGCTCAATGCCGACAAGATGTGTTTTGGCCCGAGGGAGTCGTGAAAGACACACACACACACACACACACACAGACACACAAACAGAGGCAGCAGCCCGAGGGAGTCCTCTATGAAGGGATCAGTGTAAACATCCTGTGGCAGTCGAGGTGTTGGTGGCCCTGTGAAGTGGAAGCGGTGCTCTGGGCATGGAGCTGGCTGATAAGCACTACCAGCGCAGAGGAGAGAAGTGAGTTGGTCATCCCTGTTAAAAGACCAGCAGCCCCTCCATTCCCCCGGTGCCGTATTACTGCCGGAGCACACTGGGGGAGAAGCTTACTCCTGCAGGGAAAGTGAAAAGAGCCCTTATGGAGCATGAGCTTGTGTTCATGTGCGTGTATGTTCGAGTTATCACACTGTATCACGGAGCGGTATAATGTGCCCTGTAGGTCAGGGGCTTGTGGGTCAAATAAAATGAGCATGTCTCCACCAGGAAAATATCCCTCGATAAGCCGTATTTTTACATTATATTTACCATCGGCTTCTTGTGGTGCCTGCTTTCTTTCTCCTACCACAAGTCCAAAATGTATTTTCTTTCATGATGGTCAGTGAAAATAACACCGTCAATGAAGGACTCCAACTATTGGACCTCAAAATTCTCGGGCAGTCTCTAACTCTGAAGTTTTACAAGTCCAAATAATAGTTGTTTGCTGCAATAGAACTGCTCCTGATTGTTAAAGTCCCTTCATCACAGGACAGCAGGCAACACAGTCCTGATCCGCAACCAGAGACAATGGAGAGTTGTTGCTTTTTTTTTTACACATTGCGAGAAGAATATTTTCTATGCAGCAACAATAATAGTCATGCTGTGAACAAATAATTGTTCTCTGCGACTGATATGAAATGCTAAAATTTTGAATAAAGCTGCACAAAAAGGTATGTGACTATATCTTTTGATGAGATTAAAAAGGAAATGCTATCTCACCACACAAGCTGATAGTGTTTTTCTGTGTGTATGAGACGGTCAGCGTGCATATCAGCCCTTAGTTCCACCCTGCCGGCTCCTTTGGTGATGTAAGCCACGCGCTCTCCAGCGAGTGCCAAATAAGCCACTGTGGAATCTCTGCACGGCACCCCGTGAACAGTGCATGATGAAACCATTTTCGAAGGATAAAGTTGTCTTGCGAGGTTGTTCGCGCAGTTAAACAGATCTTATTGAGTTCACTTTACCTCAGTTTACCATCTGCGATTTGTTGGCAATTTCTTTTTCTGTTCAGTTGATTTAAACAATTTAAATTTCTACACGCTGATAGTCCACAGCATGTAACAAGGAAGTCCAAAAGATTACCAGGTGAATCTTTATATCAGTACTTCCACAGTATGTAAGGTTTAGAAACCAAGACTTTTTACTTACTCATTTTACCCAAACACAATCCTTCAAATACACCCCCCCTCCCCCCGTTTTCACAGTTCTTTTTAAAATCCTTTTGTAATGAAAGAAAAGCACAGCACCAGCTTGGATAATCTGTTATGTTTCCATACAAGCCTACATCAAAGTCAATTAATCTAGCCCTAAACCAACTCTATATTTTCTAATGATTTCCTCTCTCTTTCTCTGCCATCCTATCCTTCACACACACACACACACACACACACTTCAAACCCTGTCAGATGACTACGTAGTGTTTTCCCCCAGTCTGTATGTAGTGGAGCCTATTGGTCCACATGATTAAGTGCATATGGGGCTAATTTACTGGTCGACAAGCCAGCTTTTACAGACCAGGCCTGAATTGTTTCACCTGTGAAGGCAGCTCCGGATTTTCCCAAAAGTCTGAGGATTGTGCAAATATTTCAGACCTATGCTTTATTCACAAAGAACACCCGAGACTGTGGGAGAAACCCAGATCGAGTAATTCTATTTCTAGCGCTCGGGTTTTCTCAGCAAGACAGCAGACATTTTTAGGCATCGTCGTGACAGGTTTTAGACGGACATTGTCTGAAACGTTGGGTGGCGCTGATGGCTGACATCTTTCTTGTCACATTGCCAAAACTCCCGTGGACTCTGCACAAACGTCACAACACTGACAAACACAACAACAGTGATGTGTCAACCCCCGCTGCCACGGCCCACTCTGCTCACTCACGCCAGCAGGAAGCGTTCAATCAATTACATCGGGAATATCGATCGTCCCAGGCCGCATGATATACTGTAACATTTTGACCCCCCCCCCCCACGATCGTGATCACCTGCATCACCTGCCCACTGATCTGCACGCTCCATCCAACAGGCATTCAGTCAATAAACCACTTACAGATGAGAAGCGGATGTAGCACCTCCGGAGGCACCGTTTGGCCCCCGGGCGCCATAAACGCGGCACACTTCATCAGTGCTAGCTGGCTTTTGTGTCCCCCGTGTGTCCCATCTTTCAAAACCTCCACAACAGTGTATTCATTCAATTTATGATCTAATTAGGGGGCATAATGAATAGTCAACCATTTGAAACGATTGTGATTAAAATGTTTTAGTGATTGCCAAAGATTAATTGTTTCTGTAATGGCTTCAGATTGATGCAATTTGCATACATATGGCAATTAGGAAGCTGCTTTCTGACTGTGCTGTATTTTCTTCAGTCTCAGAAGCTATTTCCAAAACAAAAAAAACAAAAACTAAAAACTTTCAGTGAAAAATATCCAAACTTGAAATGGAATTATATCTCATGGGCTGATTGAATTATAAATATGAAATAACTTTGAAGGTGTATTTGGCTTCAAACAACTGGACTTGAACATTGGAGATAACAATAATAAACACTAGTTGTCCCAATGAATTTTGATAATTTGGTACATTATGCTACTTGCAAGAAACACAACATGAATCCCTTTATGTATAAATCAGTCAACATTTATTGATTGTAACAACCTGGAATGTTCTAGTTATTAGGTTTTTCAAGTACTATGTTATAGTTTACAACCATTATTATTATAATGGTGATTATTGCACAACATTGTTCGGTCTTAATTCATGCATTTAATAATGAATGATTATTCTTGTGTTTTGATTTTTTAGGCAGGATGAGTGAATGGATGGTTGTATTCGGCTTACTTTTCTTTGGATCGCAATAATCTTACAAGTACAATTTAAAACAATCCTTCTGCATTGTCAGAACTGCTTTATGGATTTACAATTACACAGTTCAGCAGTTCTAATTGTTTCTTGCTTGTGTATGTGCACAAAACACACGGTGAAGTAAAGAGCGGCCCTCCAGGAAAATCTTGCCTCATCTCCTTGCCTGTTGCACAGAGAAATGGAGAAAGTCTCAAGATGTCACGTTTCACACGGAAGTAGGAACCAAAATGCAAACCAAGGTTTCAAACATAAATAACTTTTAATAAAGAAAGCCGAACTTGTGCCACATGAACACAATTTACAATTTTATACATTTCATACTTATTTTAGGCTCCGACCTCATAAGATTTGATTTGAGATTTTTTTTGTCAAGATTGCTTCGATGACAAAATGCAATATTTTAGGAATAACATAATAAATAGCATCTGATTTCATGTGTTTTCTTTCTTTCTCACTCTTTATTCCTCCATGTTTTAAATGTATACATTCTAATATGAAAGCCTGAACACAGGTGTCCGGTCCTTTTTCTTTGCTTTTTTTAAACGCCCCAATGCTTTCACTGGTTATCTCGTTTTCATCGTCACATTACAATGACCTATGGTTTAATTCCTTTGGGCTAAGTCAGCATCTAATGCTGATTTACGGAAACGGATCATAAAGGGCTCAAAATATCTGGACGAGAGAGCCCTCAAACGCTCAGCGATTTGACAATGGGACAGAACTAAACCCTCACGGAGTCAGCGGGAGCACGCCCCAAAGTCTGGGAGACCGGAAGGGTGGGGATGGGGATTGGGCCACAGAGGGTGTTAAAAAAAATGCACATAGCGGGAGCAGGTGAAGTTAACCCAGGGACACGAGATGCAGGGAATTGCAAAATACAATAAGGAAAAAAACACCACGGTGTCGTGTTCCTTAGACCTCGGATGATCAGGGTCGTCGGGGGCAAATACTGCGTGCGCCCAGTCACGTTAACACAGTCTTAATCTGTGTAACCCTTTCTACAGCTGATTTACCAACTCGCCATAATCTGCCTCACTACATCCTCAGATTATACCGCTTGGCCCCCCGTCTGCGTCCATCCAAATATTGGATGAGTCCTGGATCATCCACCCAGCCAAACAAATCCTATGCAAAGTATAATTTTTATCCCCTGCATGCAACCTTGTGTCAAATAGGTTTTACTGGGAGCATAGTCGGTATGTGTTTGCCCTGTTTCCTCCGTTCAACTGGCACGGCTTCCATTGAAACGGCAGCCACAGGGATCAAGTCTCTGTCTGCTACAACATGACCTCATTTCTTCAGCTAATCTACGGCAGCAGGAGTTGTAGCGAGTTCCTGAAATCCAGCATTAAAGCAAATAAGACATTGGACATTTTTTTTTCTTGTACGCCGCTTGGCGTCGATCCCGGTAATTATAAAAAAAGAAAAAAACGCTGTTCATCTAAATATCCCGTGCTTCTGCTGCAAATGTCAAAAAAAGTCAAATAAGGGTTGAAATGTGCTGCATGTGAGGGTGGACAGATGGGCGATGTTCTTGAACTTTTGGCATTTTGAGTCTCGAGCCGTGACGGGAGGCGGGCCGTGACTTACTGAAGGGGTCCGGCTCGAGGCCACAGCGGGTGTTGCGCAGTAACACCCCTCGGTGTCGTCATCCCGCTGGCCTGCTTTGTATACAGTCGCTGCACACACGCGCCGAGCTCTTTGATATTTCAGTCAATACTCGCCCACAACCAGCCTGTTGCTTTAATTAGAATCGCTTGTATCATTTGTTGCAATGTTCTTTGACAGCTCCCCCCCCCCCCCCCCTCCACTTTTGTAAATAGGCTTGAATATAACGTGACATGAGATAACAGAAGCTCGGGACAGAATAGAAAATACAAAGTCATTGACCTCTCAGAGCTATTGGCTTCGGTAAATGTCATTCTTTATGAGCCACAGTTTCCTTTCCTTTCTTCTCAGCTTCCTGTTCTTTCAGTTATTAAGTAAATAAAGCCCTTTTTTTACATTTTGCACCCGCTCCATGATAACTTCCCCAAACCAGAAGTCATGCAGAACTGGGCTCAACATATCATAATATTATAGCACTATTTTGCTTACAAAATTATGTTTTAAGGACGCCATTAGCATCAGTTGTAAAATACAGTATGTTCATTAAAAATGTGGTTGAGGCAGGAATCATTTGTTGGTCTTTAATGTGAAAGCGTTCCTATAGCTCAACACTAATGAAGGACAAATTAGTTATCCAGCTACCAAATTAACATTTTTTTTCATTTTCTCAGTCACACATTGGGTTATCCGTGTTGTTTACCGCTCTGCTCTCCTCACCAGGTGAGTGAAAAACACGCGGACGGCTCATCATTGTGACTCTAGATTATTCTTTCCCTTTTTTTTTATTGACAGCAAAATAGTGATTTCCTCAGAGATGTACATAAGACGTACCGTATGAAACCTTGCCCTGTTTTTGAAATGGAATACTCCCGTCCTCAGAATCTCAGGGGCTTCTCTGAATTCAACTCAGATTCATTTCTTAGTCCTGCCGCCCATGTGATTGCTCTTGATCTGTCATGGATTCGTTCATGTCACGAGGCGATGGCCAGCTCGCATTTTGAACCTCCTCTCATTTGAAGTCGGCTGCTCTCCACTGACTTACTTCTTCTTCTTTCTTAAAAGGCAGGAGTTTGTTCCCAGACCTCAGGTCCACGCTACATATGTCAGCCATCTGTCTGCTATTCCCTTTAATTAAAAAAATACTGCGAGAAAAGATGTGAGACGAGGCGGTCGCCGTGCCTGGTGTGTTTTTTTTCAGGCATTCAGATGTAGATGAAGAGAGGATTTGGCTGACGGCAATCAAGTTCTCTGCTCTCCTCTCGGAGTAAAAAGCAAAGCAAAGCCTGCGCTTTTCTTGGAGAGAACCGAGGGCTCCTCGCATGGCTACATGATTGTAAACATGCCTCGTGTTTGGTGACAGTCAGCATATCCTCAATTAGGTGGCACTCAATATAATCAACTGGGGATTGAAATGACTCCGAGGCACTTCAAGTAGTACTCCCCTTGATCATCTTTGTCCCTTGATAGACGGGGAGCTTTTTACCGTTCACGGCTTGAAAACCCGATTCACCCTTCAGGTTTGGATTGCGCAAATATTGATTTACAAATAATGGTGAGATGATAGCCGGTCAATGACGGTAGGAAGGAAAATTGACATTTCAGAAGGGTAAAGTGAATGGGGCGGATCGCTTATGCAAGGCAACAGCACTTTGCCAAGAACATCATGAGGAAATTAGGGGGTGTGGGTGAAGGCCTGCTTGGAGATGCTCCCACAATCCTCCTTTTTCTAGCTGAAAGGGGATAAACTGTTTTCAACTTCTATTTTGAACCAGTTGGGAAAAGTACAGATAGTTAGAAGACGATTAAGTATTTTCCATGGTTATTATACTGGATTGTAGTATTGGCTTGTCCGTCACCCGCCTTCGCAGGTTGTTCTGAAGGCTCAATATTCACAGATTTATGTATTGATTATGTTTCAAGCATGCATAGTAATGAGGCTTAAAAAGGGCAACCAGAAAAAAAGGGAGTAATACTAAAGCTTTAGTGGTACTAAATGCGTAACGCAGCCAGGCTAGCTGCTCTGTTAGTCGGCAAAGCTCGTTGTTAGAGAAACAGCTTATCCAAAACTGTTTGGATAAGGTCAAAGGTAACTGCTTATGTAAAAAAATAAACATGAACTTCTTCACCAATTTCTGTCAAAATTCCTCGAACAGCTACCAAAGTCAACCTGCGGATGGTGCTTGAGGAATGGTCACCCGAGTCGGTCAACTTCATCATTACATTACATTACATTACAGGTCATTTAGCAGACGCTTTTATCCAAAGCGACTTACATTACACTTTAAACCCATGGCCTTTTTTTCACATTTTTGCCTGGGGAGCAATTAGGGGTTAGGTGTCTTGCTCAGGGACACTTCGACATGGAACATGGGGCAGCCTGGAAACGAACCAACAACCTTGTGCTTCCCAGCACAGCTTCTTTAACCCCTGCGCCACGACATGCGGTGCAGATCATCTAAGGACCATGAATGTTCAAAATACAAAATGTAATTGTTAAGAATCCAGTTGAAGCAACTGACTTACCCTTTAGGTAGGACAATCGAATCAATTTCAGCAAACATCCCATGATGATTTAATGCAAAAACAATTAAGGTATCAAAATCCTATTCTTTGCAGTTGAGTAGGTATTTTATATTTATTCCAAAATGGAAAAAGAAGCAGTAAATAAAACTTTTTTTTGACCATTTTATTTTTGTCACTCATGCAATTTGGTGTAATAATAACCAGCTTTAATGAGAACGCACAAGCCTGGGGCAAAACCAATGTTGACCCAGGCTGAGTCTATTAAGGGATGCTGATTGGCGAAATTGTATGTTGGACGTTTTTTTATTTGATCAGCAATTGGCTGAAAACTGCTTCCTTCTGCCGGCAATGTTGAGCTTTCCCCCAGCGCAGCTACAATGTGCATGCAGAGGACGTGCGTATGACGGGAAAAGCATACATTTTGAGCTATATCATATTTTAAAAAGCCCAGGATCACAGGACTCAATGACTACAGGCCCGTCGCCCTGACCTCTGTAGTCATGAAGTCTTTTGAACGGCTAGTCCTGACCCACCTGAAGTCCCTCACCGACCCCCTCCTGGACCCCCTGAAGTTTGCCTACAGAGCCAACAGGTCTGTGGACGACGCTGTCAACATGGCCCTCCACTACATCCTCCAGCATCTGGACTTCCCAGGAACCTACGCCAGGATCCTGTTGGTGGACTTCAGCTCTGCCTTCAACACCATCATCCCGTCTCTGCTGCAGGACAAACTGTCCCAACTCCCAACGACTCCACCTGCAAGTGGATCACAGACTTCCTGTCTGACAAGAAGCAGCACGTGAAGCTGGGGAAACATGTCTCAGCCTCTTGGACCATCAGCACCGGTTCCCCCCAAGGCTGCGTTCTTTCCCCTCTGCTCTTCTCCCTGTTCACCAACAACTGCACCTCCAGTCACCAGTCCGTCAAGCTCCCGAAGTTTGCGGATGACACTACCGTCATTGGACTGATTTCTGGTGGTGATGAGTCCGCCTACAGGTGGGAGTCTGACCATCTGGTCTCCGGTGCAGTCAGAACTACCTGGAGCTCAACGCTCTAAAGACAGTGGAGATGGTTGTTGATTTCCGGAGGAACAGAGCCCCACCCTCCCCCATCACCCTGTGTGACTCCCCCATCACTATTGTGGATTCCTTCCGTTTCCTGGGCTCCATCATCACCCAGGACCTCAAGTGGGAGCTGAACATCAGCTCCATCACCAAGAAGGCTCAGCAGAGGCTGTTCTTCCTGAGGCAGCTGAAGAAACTCAACCTGCCAAAGACGATGATGGTCCACTTCTACACGGCCATTATCGAGTCCGTCCTCTGCTCCTCCATCACCGTCTGGTACGCTGCAGCCACAGCCAAGAACAAGGGCAGGCTGCAGCGTGTCATCCGCTCTGCAGAGAGGGTGATCGGCTGCAATCTGCCGTCCCTGCAGGACTTGCTCGCTTCCAGGTCTCTGAAGCGAGCTAAAAAGATCGTGACCGACCCCTCTCACCCCGGACAAAAACTTTTTGTGCCCCTTCCATTTGGCAGGAGGCTGAGGTCCATCAGGACTAAGACCTCCCGCCACACGAACAGTTTCTTCCCGTCGGCAGTCGGGCTCATCAACAGAGCCCGGTCCCCCACTGACTGACTATAACACTCCACCGGTCACTCCCCTTCATACTGCACATGTCACTTTAACTGCAATTTCTTACAATTTCAAATATTTTTAGTTTTTAACTTTAACTTTATTCTTATTTTATACCAACCCATAGCCTTATTCTACTAACCCATTGCATTGGCATTTCATTTTATTTTATTACTTGTGCACTGCTGTCTTGTTGTCTATTGTCACACTGTCTACTGTCACGCACCGCCAAGACAAATTCCTTGTATGTTTGACATATTTTGGCAATAAATGTTTCCTGATTCCTGATTGAGAATTTTTATAATGCAATGCTATATTTTCACCTCTTTTTTGGGGGGCTCAAGGAGGGCGTTCCAGGTTGGGCGACGCCCCATTCCCCTTAATTGGCCACTGCCCTAGTTGCTTTTAAGTTATTTTTACGCCATAAGTCTTAATTACAGATGTAAGAAAAATACCAAGCAAGACAGATTTTTAAATTCTGCACCCTAACGCTCGCTTGGACTCTCTATACTTAATTGAGACGCTTAGGTCTAATTACCCGACGTAGCTTTACACACTGAAATAAGATATTTAACTCAATTGACCTAAATTGACCAACAAACAATGGGCAGGATCCATGTCCTCCTATTCAAAATAACATTTTTTTAAAAGGCCAGACCTGAAGCTTGGGTGAAGGATATAGAGCGTTAATGGGAGAAATACTGGAGGGAAGCAAGGGAGTGTTTCAGAGACAACCGATAGAGACAGACAAGGGTAGATAGGATAAGAGACATGGTGAAAGTGAGACAAAAGGGTGACACAGAGAGCGCCGCCGCAGCAGAAGGCATCGGGGGAGAGGAGCTTTGTCTGGCGAGCCCTCTTTATCTGATTGTGTTCATCTTGTCCTCGGTTTGCAGCGTTGCCACGCGCCAGCACTTTTAACTAGCTCTGATAATGGGAAGAACAGCATCAAACTCATTAATTGAATTAGCTCTCTTTTTTTTATCTCTGCATCTGACTGTGTCTGCTCACCCTTAAAAACATCCAACCGACAGCTATTACTCAGCTAATTGACTCGGAGCATCCCAGCTCGGTTCACCTGTCATTGGCTACTATCTAATTTAATTTTACCTAGAGGTGATGGAGATCATTTTGGTTCTCGGCAAGAGCGATAGAGGGGCAGGAAAGATGCCCAGATAAAGCCGGGGTTCAAAGCAGCGTGTTTATTTCATAACTGTTTTTAGCTGCAGGTGTTTGATCATTTAAGGACGCGGGACAACTCAACTGGCTCAATGTAATTTTGCCAATTTTGTCCGCCTGCGGCAAACAGTTTTGAAAGAAAATTGGAAAATGTGCCTGAATACAAATGAGCGTGTGTTTCAGATTCACCATCTGACCAATTTGTCATTGGTTTTGGTTAATTGTACCACAGAACCTGGCGGCAGGGTTGGAAACGAATGTGCAGTGATTCATCTGTATTACAACTTTTCTCTATCTGGCTCGTCCTTTGCAGGAGCTTCTCTGTGATGTAGGAGCCCAGGGTTGTGTCCTTTGTGGCTGAGCAGATATCAGAGCGATAGTTCTGGCTTTCATTTGCCTCCACCAAAGGTTTCCTTTGTCCACCTACCTGCTCTCTGCCAATGTGACATTGTGTCCGATATGACAAAGACCCCTATGTGTTTGTGTATACTAACTTCATCAAGTTTCCTGGTTTCCTTTGTAGAAAATAATGATCCGTTTAGTGGGGGACGGAACCTTTGAAATGGCTTCTTAAGGACGACATTAGCATATCAGTTTGTTTGAAATACAAGACCAGAATAAAGCAAAGAACTAAAACTTAAAAGTTCTTGCTCTAGACTGCTGAGCATAACGGCCTCACTGCGACTCCTCTCCTAAATGCTTCTTCCTCTGTCCTTTTATCCACCAGAGTCCATTTAATCATAAAGGTTGCCTGAAATTTGGTTTTAAAAAGGAAAAGCACGCTTCATTTCCTTTGTCAAAAACATTAAGTTCTTAATTTGTTTTCCTGTACATGCAAAATAAGTGTGTACACAGAAAGACAGACCTCCGTAAATACAAAACGAAATGCCAGTTATTGTTGGGCTGATGTTGGTCGGATGGACATATTTGACCTATGGTTCACCCCAACAACATCACCATAGTCTGCACACCCACGCAGGAGTGATAGAGAAATTAACATGTCGACGTTCCTTTCGAAGCCCATATCTGCTCACAATAAGTGGTCGGTTTTCACATGGGTAATGCAGTTATTTCTTTTGTGTGCATTAGTATTGCACGCAGCACACGCGAGGGAGGCCAGAATGCAAGTGTGTGTGGTGTGGTGAGGTGTAGTTCGGGCGGGGGGGCTTTCCAGGGGTTTTATTCCCGAGCATCAATCAGGGGAGCGCTGAAAAACATTTCTGACAACTTCATCTCATCTGTAAATACTCATCCCAATGATGCGGGTTTTCATGGGATTAATGAGGCGGCTTCATGTGCTGATGCATGCGAAAGGGGACTCCTTTCGAATAGCTTTCCTTTATTGCTTCCTCCCTCCTCACCAGAAATCATATTAGCCAAACCAATCTCATTTACATCATGCCACTTGGTAATTTAAACTACTTACTTGTTGGCTAGAGAACGCATACATTTTTAGGTTTCTCTGTAAGGTGTGTGAGAAAAATAGAGTGAGAAGGATGAAGGAAGGAAGGAGGGAAGGAAGACACAGAGAAAGAGTTATTCATTTAGAATACAGCGCATGGAACATGGCCATACTGCAGTTAAGCAGGGCTTCATTATTTATCAACTATATTGATCAACCCATCTATGAAGACATTTTATTAGTCTCTGTGCCAAATACAGTTATTGGACCTCAGTAGAAGCCCCATATATATTTCCACAAGCTCGTGTATGCATTTGTTAATTAGTATGGACTATTTTTTCTCATAAAATATGTGAAACCATTAAATGACAATCCAAATTAAGCAACGATGCAAAATCATGGAACCTAAACCCACCCCTCCTGCCCCCTCTAATTGGGATTCCATATTTCATTAATGCGACACCGTATAGACTCCAGTTCATATTATTTGATTATCCACTGGCCCGGATAGCCCACTGTCAGTTTGTCAATGTGCAGTAATTACCGAGGCTGCGGTGAGGACTGGGAAACAGGAGGGCAGACACCAATCAGTCGCCTCCTCCTGGTTATTGTCTGCGTGTTCCACACCGGCGGACTTTTATCTTCACACGTGAGAAGCGGCGGGCCGACGCGAGGCCAGTTATCGCCGCCTCATCAAGGATCAAAGAAGACTGGGGGGAAACACTGAAGGTGTACTGACTGCTCTCTTCTAAGGGCCGCTGCATGGTTTGTCATGTCATTATCCCACCGTTAATGGGGGGGGGGGGGTTCTTCTATTCATCTTCTACAGTTTTTCGCAGTTCTAGAACGAGGACAGTCTCCAATTAGATTGATGCCGGGACGAATTACCCTTCATGTGTGACTGAATGGAAATGCTTGCTTTTTTTTTTCTTTCTCACTTCTCTTTGTGCTATTGGTGTTTTACTTCAGATCTCCGTGCAATAATTTCCCACCACAAAATACACATATTCTGCGGCGTTTGTGGCAGTGGTTCAGACGACAGCAATTTGTAATGTTGGAGAAGAAGGCACTGTAAGCTGCTCACACACACTTCCTTGTAATTGCAAGTGACAGAGGAGGAGGAGGAGGAGGAGGAGGAAGAAAGAAAGTAACAGCGTGTCAGTTCACTGGAAGAGAGGGAGGTTATGGTTCTTCTCCACCTGTATGGTTTCCCACAGACTGTGACCGGGACTAATGGACGTGATAGAGGGGCAGAGGGGCAGAGGGGGCCTGACGGCTGCAGAGATCTGGGTCCTGGCAAAGCCCCGCGTGTGACTGTGTGTCTGTACTGCAGTTTGCTGCCTGTGTATTTATTGCTCCAGTAAGTTGTGGAGAGTCCTGAAAACGTACTCGTGGTGGCTCAACACATCTTCACCAAGGACTATTTTGGAACCCGCCAAACTAGTGATTATTTTGGGCGATATCCCATATATTTGTATTTCTAATTTGAATTTATGAATATTCAAAGTGGATGAGGGCCTGAAATTTAAAGTTCCCTTTCTCAACCAAATTTATTTTATAACAATAAAAAAAAAAAATTCTAGCACGCGTATATCATCTCGCAATAACATCAATAAAAAATAAAAGCTAGTGCTTTTATTTTAGCAAAGCATATTTATCCGTCACCATCGTTCCAAAATATATTTATTTTCAGTGGATAATTTAACGTCCTATGTGTGCTAGAGAGAGCATGAGTGTTTCAAGTTTGTTTTCAGACCTTGAGAAACTTAAAACCAACCTCGTTTCATATCTGCCTTTGACGTTTGTTTGTGTCAGGGGGAGATAGAGAGAGGGTGAAAGAAAGAGAGAGAGAATAAAAGAGGCCGGGAAGTTTATGAAGCGCGGAAACTGAATTTGCGATACAGTTCCAGTATCTAATGTAATTTCTTCTAACCTGCGCACGTCTGTGTGTTTCAGGGTCAAGCTGAAGGACGGGGTGGCGTTTCTGGGAGCCAGAGCCAGCAACCCCGTCGTGTGGACGGTGAGTCAGGACGTCAGAAGTGAAGGTCACAGGGTCGTGACCCTCCACTGTCGGAGGAAGGAGAACAGCTTCAGCCAAAGGTACTTCCTCCTCCATTCTTCTCAGAAGCAATCAACGTGTGAATGAAATATGGACACAAGCCGATGAACAACCAGAAAGCAGCAGCGCACTTCATTTCCCTGACAGGTGTCAGTAGAGAGTGATTGCAAAGAGTGGGCATGAAAGAGAACATGACTCGGCATCTGAAGCAGTCGATGCTTGGCACCGCCAGCCACAAAAACTCCTCAGGCACTCCCAAGTGAATTCACAAAAAAATGCTTTGTTTAAGGAACAGCGTGTTTCCCACTTGCCTGCACTTAAGCAGCAGGGGGTGAGATTTTGATGGATCTGTTGGCAGAAATGTAATATAATAATCCAACTATGTTTTTATTAGAGTTTTAATAAGTTAGATTAAAGACTGCGATGTTTCAGTGGCCCAGAGTGAACAGAGCAAAGTGTGTAGCCTGATTATTATCTAGTTTCCAGACTAATTTGACAGTTTCCAGCATTTGGGCCGTCAGTTGATCACCTACATTTAAGGCGTAACATTACAAAGTATGAGAAAATATTTGCATTTTTCTGATCATGACAAAGTGAACTCACGTTTGCATGTGCGCTGATGTGTGTGTGTGTGTGTGTGTGTGTGTGTGTGAGATTGCAGACAACATTAGGCTGTTAAACGATGTTGTTGAGCGCGCAATTGCGTACTATTATTTGACATTCAACTTGACAGCTAAGCGGTTTTGTGTAAAGACAAAGTAGGTGCACACAGGAAGTGACACACCCAGGCCGGGCTGTTATTTCCCTCTGAGTGCCAAGTTGACGACGGTGATAAATGACAAGTCATCTGTCATTTGATGCGTCCCTCTCACAGACGTGCTGAGGAGCAGAGACATTGAATTATACAGTACGGCTCAAATCAAGGTCATGCATGTTGAAGCTGGTAACGTGTCCTGCAATGCTGTGCTTGACAAATTACTTTCAAGCACTGAAATGATAAAACAACACCGGCTCTGACCTCTGATTTTAGGTTTCATCAGCTAGACAAACATAAAATGGAATTACAAAAGCTCGGTCGTTGCAAAATGTGAAGAATATCAGAAGACGAAACTTTGATTTAGAAAATCCCTTTGAAGAGGTTAAATGGTTACAGAAAGAGCAGTAGTCCCCCCGCTTTCCTATTTTACTGAAATATTAAAAACATGCTCGCACGAACGAAACAATCAAAGGGTGAGTTTCAGAATCCTCGTTAAGTCGACTTACTGCACGAACACACTTACAAAACTGCAACAGAATTAGCTGTCTGGATTCTTACATTGTCCACTGAAAGTCTTTTATATTACTAGCCCCGAAACAACGTTGCCGTCTTGCTTTTGCTTCTTGGTATCTATTGCAGCTGTCTGATTGGTCAAGCTCTCATTTGGAGGTCTTTGTCGATTCTCTGTAGATCTTTTCCAGACTAAAACTGAAAAAGAGATACATCTTGTAAGATTAGGCTGGTTTGGAGGATACAACGGAGAAAGATCTGTTGAAATTGTATATGTCTGAGAGTGTTGAAAGTGATTTCCTAAATTTATCTTTATCTTTTGGCTCCCTGGAAGGATTTTTTCTTCTTACATACTTTCTCCATCTCGCCCTTAACAAGTTAACACTCATTTTATTCTACTGCTGTCCAGTGGGCTGGAGATTTCCCCTCGGTCGGGCTAAGTGCAAAAAGATCTTCATTATCCGGAATATGAATCGGGGTAATGGAAATACGTGGAGATGAAAGCCAAAAGGAGTTTAAAAATACAAGTGCCCTTAAAACATTAAAATTCTCTTCATGTCAATTGAAGCTCACTTTGCCGACCATTAAAGCAGCATCAGTGCCAGAAGCTGAAAGATAAACACCGGGAACAGAATGGCTCTCTTCTGCCTCGTGGTAGAAAGTGCGACATTACAGCCAATTCTGTGAGAGACTCCAACCGGCTTAGTGACTAAAGTCACAGCCGCGGAACAAATGGGCTGAGGTACAATGGCTGACTGTGGACTTACAGGTATTGTATCTCGGTGTAAAGATGCACTTTCTTCCCTATTACAGTAAGACACATTCCGGACAATTAATTAAACTGA
This sequence comes from Gasterosteus aculeatus, assembly GCF_964276395.1. Classification (NCBI taxonomy): domain Eukaryota; kingdom Metazoa; phylum Chordata; class Actinopteri; order Perciformes; family Gasterosteidae; genus Gasterosteus; species Gasterosteus aculeatus. The sequence goes on along the minus strand of NC_135702.1, from coordinate 9,709,289 downwards.
AGCAGAAAGAACGGGAGGCCACTGTGTAGTCTCTCTGGGTGCGTCAATTAGACTATAAAACATTAACGACGTAAAATATATGTGTTTGTTTGTTGTGTGGACCCTTTTCTCTCCCTCTGCAGCTTAGTTCATTATGAAAAGCAAACTCAATATTATGAATCATTGGTGTAGCGACAGTATGTGTGAACGCCTGCATGGAAATGGGTTCTTTACACCCTTAGGTGCTCGGGCGTTAATTACCATGCTGACATGACTTGTGTACGTAATCATCACGTCAGTCATCTCGAGGAATGTTTTGTATTTTTTTAGCATTGCGCGTCAGTGTGACCAAAGATGCACGCAGGTAAGGAATCTTATACTCAGACGTGATCCAAACCCTGCTGGAAATGTCTGTTTCTCCTCATGCAAAATATAACACGTCATTGTGAGACCGTGCGTTACGGAGAGCAAGTCTCCAGGCTGGTATTAGGTTGACTGATGCGATCTCAAAGGTGCCCCAATGGTCATCAGACAATAGCACCCGCTCTATTATGAAACCGTATGGGGACCCTTTAAATGCTCCGAGTTGTCCTTCATCATCCAGTTCACTGTGTCCTCGCCGTTACCGCAGAGTGACCTCATAATGGCCTAATAAGAGCGAATTCAAGTAGTCTTGAACACTCAGCTGTTGGGATAATTAAGCATGGGAATGCACAGGCGGTCAGGGATCCACGGACACACGGCCTTTGTGTCTGCACATGCTGATGCAAGTGAAGAGGGTGGGGTGATGATGGAGGAGGAGGAATCAAGGGTGCTGTTGTCAAACCAGAAAATGACGTTTTACCGAGACAAAACCGATATCTAGTAAAGCTTTACGGATTACGGCGGGATGTCAAATACAAAAGCCGACAGAGCCAAAAACTATATAAAAAAAGAAAAAAAAGAGACACAGCACCTGGCTGAAGGAATCGTTATGACAAACTACAGGGGAACCAATCCAAGTGCAACGGAACAAAGACAACCTGACCAAGAGACGGGGGGGGACATGGCTGAGGTACACCGGTGTGGTGCAGCTGACCAATCAGGAGCTGGGAAGGTAATCCCACCGGCGGGAAACACACAACGGCAGGAAGGACAAAATGGAACAAACTGAACAAAAGCACAGGACCGTGGCAGGTGGGTGCTTCGTGCCACTCCACAGGACGGTCGCACTTCAGGGGTGTAACACTTACACACAAGTCACAAGTCTATGCGAGTTGGCCACATCGGGCCAAATGGCAAGTGAGCTTAGGACCGAGTTGCTAACCATTACCTATGTATACAGTACATGAAGTAATTTGATTATAGCCCGATTTAATATTTCTGCTTGAGCTAAGCCCCCCATTCCAGGTGCCTTTGATCATTTAAACCATCAGTCCACGTCTCATAAATCTTTCATCCTTAATGATCCATTTACATCCCTCAACCTGGAAGGCCTTATTTCACACTGAGCTAGCTTAAACCTGTGGAGGGCCCCCCTCTAGTGGAGCTCTGTTAAACCAGATATAATCTCCTGAACGCAGCTATTAAAGATGGGTTTAGTCTTTAATCGATCCAATCATTATTACAGTAGTTTTTGATGCATTTCTACTACAATAATCCACAAATGTGTGATCCACTTGCAGTTACTTTTCTAGTCCGGTAAATGAGCCTCGGCTCCTCTGCACCATTCACTTCCAGGTCTTCACCAGTTAAACACAATCCTTGGATCAATGATCACATCAGACAACAAAGTATGAAGATAGAAAGGCCAAACGAAGGTCAATTCAACTTGACCACCTTCATATAAAATGATTGAAGCGGTTAGAACTGCCTACTTCTGTGGTTTGATTAGTGGTAATAATCACAATCCAAAGGTCTATATTTAATAATGAGTAAACTTCTTAGAAAACCATTCATACAACTACTAAAAAAAAAACTAACCCAAGCCCATTTTTAGAAATATTGATTAATTTTGATCAAACTACCCTCTTATCCAATCCCTGTAAAAACAAATGTTAAGGACATTCTATTCTTGATTCCACTTCGCTTACAACACAATTTCCTAGAAGCCGCCAAAAAAACCAAAGACCATCTCCACCAACACCGACAAAACCAGAATATGACTCCTGCCCGTTATTGAAGTCTTCTAGTCCAGCAGCTATTAATCACGCTTTCATTTCCTCAGTCTAGCCGCTCTAAATATCCTACGGTTGCGTCAAAATACAGCTGCTGTATTAACTACAAACTGGCTACAAACGCAGAAGAACAAGAAACAAGAAAGTGCAATTTCATCAAACATCATTACCATTCACACCCATTCATACGCCGATAACAGCAGCTACCAGGTGCCACCTGCCCATCACTAACTAACATCCACACACCGTCGTCACAGCTGCGGGAGCAATGTTGGGATTAAGTGTGTTGCTCAAGGACGAGTCGGGGAAAAAAAGAAAACTAATAAAGTAATTCAAACCACAGCGGCAATTCTGTGGCGCAATAATCAGCGTGTCAATCAGCAACTTGTTCAAGCAGCAAAGGGACTTCGATTTGTAATTGCAGTGGGCGAAGCGTGGCATCTAACAACTAATCAAAATAAACCACATCTAATGGACAACATTTCTCAATCTGCCCAGTCGCTCAAATTAACACATGCACAGAGAGGCGGGTTCACTTCAAGAGCAGTCAAGCGTGTGACTAACATGAGCCCTTTTCAGGCAAGGAACCTAAAATATGTTGTGTTTGCCGCTGTTTAAACACGACTGGACGATGGTTACGGAGCTGCAGAGCTTGGGCAATAATTAGCACGCGGCACACAAAAGGGAGCAGTGGCACTGCCGAGTGGAAAAATTAAAATATGGAGGGAGGGAGTTTTTCGTCTCTCTGCCAGGCTGCAAAAAAAAAGATGGCTTTCATAACTTGTTTTGTACATGTAGAAGTAGAACTTGCTAATTCATCTGCCAATTGTTTTCTCAATTAATCTTTACAGCAATTTGTCAATAGAAAAAAACAAAATCACACCAATACCAAAGAAAAATCACACCAACACACCAAAGGCGTTTATTAGAGTATATAAGACAAAGATTAATTTGCTTAGCTGAAAAAAAAGAATACTGATTTACTATAATAATTGTAACTGTAATTGTAACTGAATCAGTCTATTAACCGACCAAACATGCAAGCTTCATTATGAAGACTTAAATCAATAATCATTTGGACTGTGAGGGACACTCACTCGTGCTTCTCCCGAGTGAATTTCCTCCTTTTACATCAATTTAGTCATTTATTTGACATAAGTATTGGATTTCTCTATTCTTTATTACAAAGCAAGGTAAAAAACGACATCTGGCTGATGAGAGCAAGAAGCTGGATGATCAGCCTGTAAGCGTGTCGAGAAACATTTACTGATTCGGAGATTCTCAATGAAACAGAATTTAAAAAATGTAGGATGTAACACAACATTGTGTTGAATGTTCTAAAATAAGACTGATTTGATTTATTTTTATGTGACAACCGTATTGCAAAGAAGAAGACTCATTCAGTATATGGCTTTGTTTCGTTGTGCTAGTATTTCCTTTAATGAAACGGCATTCAACTCTGACGTGTTAAAAATTGTTCCCATTTCCGACCTACTGTTGCCGTAGTTACTTCTACAGAAACGCTTGACTGACGTGTCGGCCACAATGGTGAGAAAAATTCAGTCATGTAAATATGAACTGAGACTCAGTCTGTCTGCGTACATACATTATCTCCGAGACACACAAACAAACAAATAAAACAAACACATCCCTCCAGCATCTTTCCCACCCTTCAAAGCCGACCGTGATCGTGGAAACATGCCGCCACATTCAACTTGTCTGCTGTTGCCAGAGAGGTACCCCGCTGTGAGTAAACCGTGCTCCAAAAAGACTGACGAGACGAGCCTTACAACACCTTCGATGAAGCAAGCCTCGAAAAAAAACCAAAGCTCTTAGTGGCGCTATCTAAAGACAGCACCTGAGTTCTGAGTGACAACGGGCAGGATGAATGGAATTATCTTTTCCGGGGGCCGACACCGTATGCTTACGCTTCGCCATGTTTCCACATATTCCAGCCGCGGTGACGATTGTATTATAGGGTTTGGCTTCAGGAAACAAATCTTGCACGTAAAGTCGAGGTGAGCCGAGCCCTTGATGAGGAAACCGCGAGCTGCAGTGAGAAAATAGGTTAAAAGATTCAAATTGTTCTCTGGCACGTTAGTGAAGTCATATTTTAAGCATCAGTGAAATTGAGGCCTGTCATTCTGCGTTTGCCACAGCCATCTGCTGAGGGAGGTGACATGAGCCTCTGAGAGTCTTTCTGTGAAACAGGGGAAGCGAGCATTAATGAGCGGGAATGGAAACCCCGTGCTTGTTTGAGACTGAAGTGATTAGCATACCGTGCAGTGTGCCGGGGGAAGAAGAAAGCCACGATTTCCAATTGAAATAGTCCATAAAGATTATAGTTTGTTATAACTGCTGCTGACGAGCATCCATGCAAACCTCCCCTTCCAGTCCGGCACATATCATCTGTCATAGTTATGGGGGTCTTTAGCTTCGCGGCGAGTCAACGTGATTGATGGTGAATGGTCTACCGCGAACATTTACGCAGACATTAATGCTGTGTGTGTGTTCCTAATAACTTCCTTGATCACTTTTCTTATTAACTTAATTGAGGTGCATTGTCTGTCATTTACTCGTCGTGCAATCCGTATCATGCAAAATAGGTTTTTCAAAACCTCAATGGGTGTTCTGGCTGTGGTGGTCTTCAAAGCATCCAAAAAAAAACACTTGCTTATCACCGTCTTCAAAATGAAGTTGTGTGGCGGTTTCTGTGGCAGGAACGCTACAAAATGTGATGTAATTATCAGGCTAATAACACCATCTTTTTTTGCATAAATGATAAATATTTTTTCATCTTCGCTTAGTGTCCGAGGCTGGTCAGCCCTCGCCGGTGTCAACTCTCTCGTAGGGATGCATTTTCAACCCGGTCGTAGTTTTCTGCACCTTTAAACCGTTAAACTATCTCTGAATTAATTATCTACAAATCTAGTAAATATGCAAGTAGATACTAGTTTCCTTATTCAGAATCGTTAATTGCGACTAAAGTCCTTCAACAGAGTCAGTTTCTTTTCGGCCACAACAGTTGGGGAAACGCCGCTTTGCATAAAAAAATCCCGTAATTGCATTTGTCTCGTCCTTGTCCTCACCTCATTTCCTGTAACTCTTGAATTTGCAACAACATCCGGCACTATAAAAGCGGAAGTGGAATAAAGATCCTTATTTGGTTCCTGTGTTCCATGGTGGAATTTGGAACGTTGGAATGTCCAGTTACATTGGAAAACTAACAAAAAAAACATTGTTATCAAAGCAGAATAGGTTTTCGAACAAGCAGAATGTGAACATGGATGAATTAATACACGGAGGGGTGTTGGTTCCTACATTGCATTCTGTATTCAATTAGACAGAAGGTTACCTTGGGCCTCAGGAGTGTGAACAATCCACTTTGTGCTGCATATAGAAGCTGTGCTGTATTCATGATTCCATTATACATTTCTGAGTAGCTCTGAAACAGAATGTACATTTTAACCCAATTTGATTGATTGTTCTCGCGATATGGTAATAATAGCTGGAGGCCTTGTATGGGGCGCAATATTCTCCTGCTTTCATCACGTCTTCTTCCCATTACAATGAATGGTTGCCCTCAGTTTTTCCAGCCTTCATATGAAATGCTAGACAGTTATTATGTGGCTTCTCTTATGGAAAACCTGTCTTTAGAAAATAGTGGAATCAAGTTATTCAGATATGAGTTTTTTTATCATAAGCAAAAGTGTCATCCTTCATTGGATATGGGGAATATGTTGCACATGTCAGCTGCGCGTCTAATGTGTGAATATGTAAAATTTGGCCACAGATTCACAGCGTAAACATGAACACGTACACGTGGGTCGATTTGAAAAAGCACCGGTCTGCTCACTCGGTGCAGACGTTTGACCCCATGAACTGTGAGGGGATGCGCATGCACATCGTTTAGGGCTAGAGAATATGTGTCCATAAGGCATCTACCCTCCATGCCGGAGAGTCGTCACGGCCGGGAATAAATTGACAGAACGATGTGGAGTGAAGATTGAACAGGACGGCAGTTCGATGCTCAGTCCTCCTTGGTTCACGGTGAGGTCCGAGGGCCTCGTGCTGTTCTTTCTGATTGCGCCGAGCTGAACGACAACATACAATCAATGGCCGGACAGCGCAGGACCAGTGGCACTGCATTTTAAACCCCAGTTAAAATCCAAAAGGTCCCTTCAGTGCAATCCGATTCCAATAGAGGAACTCTCCATGTGTAGAGCTACGGATGTTAATGACCTGCCTGTTGGGCAAATCTGGGTGCACGCACACGTGCACTTATTTGTATGTATTTGATTAAGTGTGAAATGAAAGAATAGACTGCCATTAGTTCGGGCCTTGAAGAGGTTGTGATTAGCTCTGTGTTGTAATCTGTTTAATTAACAGTGGTTCAAAAGCTCTAGCAGACAGAATACAGATATTGTGCGTGTGTGCGTGCGCGCGTGCGTGCGTGCGTGCATGTGCGCTTGTTTGTGCCTGCATGTACTTTCCAGTGTGTCCTTGAACGTCTGAATGGTCTTTTGAAAGAACAATGTTGTAGATGATGGATAAGGGAGATGGAGCCATCACGCTCCCGGGTGGTCTAATTAGTGTGTTTGCGAACTGCAGTTTTCTTCAATGTTTTGTTATCACAACAGGTACAGGTGGCAGCATACAATTTGATATGGAAAAATATTACAACACGTATCGTAATCCTTTTAAGCAATCACCCAGACATCTTATTTTCCTTTGTTTCCCCGGAGGGCCACTAATGCATCGCTGGAATGCTCCCATCTCACTGTCTCGCTTAAATTAAAAAAGATTTCCTCAGTCGTCTACGGCAGGCAACTGTGTGATTACTTGATGGATTGGCAACATTGATCGTGAATAATTTAATTTGCATGAGTGGCATGTGAGTCCATGTGTTGCTACGCCTCCTCATGCTTTATGCAACCATAAATGACCCATAGAAGCTCTCTTAGTTTATACTCCAACATGATCCAAACAAAAACACAAGTCATATTTATTCCTCCCAACCTGTCGTCATTAACGGATATCAAAATGGACGTAATGCCAAAGATGAAATATGATGAATTTAATCTCGGAGAGAATGATTCATTCCACATCCTCCTACTCAGTGATACAGATTCCCTTTTCCTCCATGCAGCCTTCCTCCCTTACAGCACACATTAGATAAGCTCAGTGGGTTGTGTCACATCCCTGACCTGGATGAAATAAAACACACTTGATTGATCCGTCTGAGGCAGATCAGGCCTCTGTTCTTTGGCTAATCATGGGGATAAAGTCCACTGGAAATCAACCAGGGATTCAAATCTTTGGATGTTAGCCGGTTATTGTGTTGTTGTGTTCAGGGCTACATTTATAAAAAGAGTCCAATATCATATCGGCAAGCAACAACAATATTGTTTCTGTCTGAGCAGCCCAAACTCTCCTCACTTGTTTGAATTTAAGCGTTTAGGAAGTGAGCCTGCAAAGCAAAAAGGTAGACAAAGTATCTCTTGCCTCCTAACAAAGTTCCTCAATCAAACTTGTACTGCATTGCCAGCACTGGTAGAGACGCACACAGTTGGAGATTGGCCATGGAGCCTGGTTGTGTTTGATAAGGCCGGCCCATTGGCCTTGGGACCCTCAGCTGAAACCCTCTGATCCACTTCATCTTCTAACGAATCATCGGCTGGATACCTGCCTCTTGTTAATGCTTCAGAGCAGACTTTGAGGTGTATTTCCTATTCGAGGTTCTGCAGGGACGAAGGATTTCCAGCACATTGACATTCAGAGAAAATGTAAACATGCTGCTCGGATTGTAGAGTTGCACATATTTAGTTGGTTGATTGGTCAATGGAAAGAAAATGGTGACATTTTAATAACCAGTTAATCACATATTATGTAGCACTGTGTATGGATATTAATAACGTTAGAGAGCAGGAGGGCTTCACGTGCACATGCTCTTCCCCACCGTCCTCGTCTTGTTGGAAAAAAAGACGTGAAATGTGAAAGTACTTTGGCTACGTTACATAGTCACGTTTAATCACCATGTAGTCTTAATGAAATCTTACTCTAGACTAATACAAATAGTGTCATTTGTTAAGTCCAAAAAGCTGGGCAGGAACAGCTGGTTTGTTACTATTATAGATAAATATACAAGTATCGTATCGTACTTGTGGTATTGTATTGAATTCTGTTATTTTATCGTTACTATTGAGTATCATGATATTCATGCTTAGTTTTGTATCGGCGTCACAATTTTGGTATTGTGACAACGGTGAACACAAATTACATGAATAGCAATCACTTGCTGGTTTTATCTTCACGAGTAAATGCTTTTTCTCGCTGTTCTTTATCATGTTGCAAATTAAACAACTTTGTCAAGGTCGGACCCATCAAGCAAAACAACGGCGTCCCTCCAGGCTCTCTGGGACATTTCACAGTCTATGAAATTGTTTACTTGTTATTTGGAACCCTAACAGAGTGAGACTAATGCAAGAAGTCACACTGTGTCTAATAATAGCTAAATATCTTATATCGGCTAAATGCAGTTTGGCCTCGATGTATTCAGTTTTTTAAGGGAAATAATCATTCTAAACTCAGAGTTCTACTTTTTGCGCGTGCCTGCGTGTAGGCGAGAAGTGGCCAGACATCCTCAGGATACAACCTCAGACAACTATTTGCTCTCGAACTTTTGTTTTAAATAAAAGAATGAAGAGAAAAGTATGGAACAGCAAAATAAGGAGCGGCTTGCCCTCCTTCCTCCTTCCTCCCCCATCCAGAGGGCGAGGAGGAGAGGTTTCTATTTACTTGACAGATTAATGAGGCAAGCGAGCAGAGGTAAGGGTCCAGGTCAGCAAGGGGTCACAGAAGGGCCAGAATTTGTATTAACCTTGTCCGGATACACCAATCTAATAAACTGAACCAGGGAGCAGTTTGTTTATTTAGGTGTGTGGCGGCGTGCTCGAATGCATGCAGGTTTCTTCCCGGTTCTCATATTTATTTGTAGGCAGAGAGGAAGGTTTGGAGAGACTGGCTGGCTGGTGTCACTGCTCCAACTGGAGAGGTTGAAGGGAACATATGTTGGAGAAGAGAATCATATCGACGGTGTTAAATCCTGTAGGTATTAAGAAGACGATGGTACATTTACATTGGCCTGTAATCCAAACTAGGCGGAAATATTTATTAAACCATTTCAAAATAAAAGAAATAGGTTGAACCTTCCACTGTGGGAAGTTACCGCTACTGTCGGAAACAAATGAAACTGAATGTGAAAGTAAAAAGATATCTTAGACAACCCCATCGTCATAAAATAACCCACAATGCAACAATCTGAATCAGCCTAACTCTGATGAGGGAGAAGTGGGGACCTGATTAGAAGTCGAGAGGCAGAGAAAGGCTTGACAGTACTGCAGCAAAGGCGTCCATAAGAAATCAGGCTTGCATAAAAATAAAAAAGACACATTTCTATACAATCGTTTGAATTTTCAAATACAAAAAGCAGTTCTTAGCCAGAGGTCTATTGTGGCTCAAGAGCAGTAACTTTAGTCGTACATTTTACAATTAATTCAATTATTTTCTCAAGGCTTTAGACTCACTGCCATCAAAATGGATGCTTACTGTATGTCATGTACTTGCAAGTCCTGAAGAACCTGTGAACGACCTTAAAAAAGGTTTTTTTTACATCAAGGTTTTCCTTTCACGGCCCATTAGTCATCAGAAAAACATGGACATAGTGTCAGTGCACAACGTTACTTTCACTGTGAGTTAAACCCTATCTGTTGTCACACTTTGAGGCCCACAGCCAAAGGGAACAAGCGGATCTGCATCTCATTAGCTCTGCCATTCAGTCATGGCTGTTACTAGTCACGAAATTTGACCTGATCCTTATTTTTTTTATTTTTTTTACCATTACGCCCCCTGACGATTTGATGAACTGAAAAGTCCTGAATTATTAATGAAGGGTAACTGCACAGTGGAACCACCATCTACAAAATAAACACCGTAGACGCTAATTTGTTGACTTTTTTTCCTAAAGGATTTTTCCAGAGTCAGAAGTTATATTTAAAAATCAAAATATGAAAGAGAGGTTCTTAAAAGAAAGTATCAAACACTTGATACTGTGTGTGGCGAGCACTTGGTTGACTGTCTTTCTTCAAGTCGACAGAGTCGACACAAAGCCTAAGATCATGCTCATCACCAGATCCAACAGTAGCAGCCGGCAACTGAGAGGCAAATAATAAAAACAGAAACTCGATCTAATCCTTCGTCATCTTTGTTTTAGATATTTGAGAAACGAGGACAGGAATAAGTGTCATCTCTGGTGGAGATGAGCCAATCTGATTGTCCAGGGACGAGAGGATGAGCCCCGTAGCCCACCGGAGAATTTTACTAAACGCTCCCACAGCTCGCAGGAAATCAATACAGGGACAGTAGATACTCTTCACGCACTGATGCATTGTGTTGTATTGTAATCACTGTCTGGAGCGCGCATGGCTCGTGACCACCGGCGGGCCCTCGGGGGCCGTTGGGAGCACACGCGGTTAGAAAAGGTCAAGGTGGTGCCGGGGGGACTACGAGGGCGGCGTTGTGGTGGCTCTCAGGGCCTCGATCGTCAATGAATCTGCTTCTTTTGAGGTATTATGAATCCCCCCCACTCCCCCCCCCTCTCCCCTCAAATGATCTCGCACCTCAGTGCAGCTGACTCAGAGGTAGAAGCAAACACTTGTGTTCAAAGAGATTTTTTTAGGCTGCATTTGTTTTTATTTTTGGAGCATTTTTTAAGTACAAACTAGCTGTCGTATTCCCTGACTGTATTTTATGAAAGGTCTTATTTCAAATTCATGCATACCTTAACAGCACATTAGTGAGACCATATGAGGGATGTTTTTTTTCTTCTTTTTTTTACCATTGACAACTGTGAACATTTTGTAAACATCCCAATTTTCTTACAAAATCTAAATCAGAATTTTTTTTTGGCCTGTTGCAACTGACAGTCCCGTGGATTCATCTCACTGGTTCGCTGGCAGGCACCGTGTGTCCTGTTATAGTTTTCTGTAGATCTAAAACCAGAGGAGGTTAGTTCGGCTACCTATTTCAAATGTTACGAGCCCGTTGAATCGGCATTGACATCTTCAATGTCCTCAGTTTTGCAGACGTTTTATATTATAACCAAAACGCTGGAGAAAGATACAATTCCACCGGATGCCGATAGGAGCGGGAAAAGTTTATGAGATCCTCAGATTTCTCGCAGTTCCTCCTGAGGACTCAACGCGAGCGTAAAGCAATCCATCTAGTAGGTTGAGATATTTCAAGGGACACATATAAGCTTTAACCTGCAGCTAGTCAGCGGGATGGATCCTTTCGGCACAATGAATACCCTCTCTATACAAAACGTCATAACAATCTGTCAAATAGTTGTTCAGGCGTTTCACTCTCAACAAAAGTGATGGATGGGCCAACGAAATGCAACTTCAAGGTAGTGAAACTCTTGGCTGGTGTGTTCAGTGTTAACTATTTCACTGTTTCATGTCTGCCGTTGTGGTTTGAGATTCACATTTTGAGAAAGCTCACTTTCTGGCCAACTTCAAGATGAGCTCACCCTGGAGCTTTTCTCCACTTTTCCATTCGTCTGCGTTTATTTTTCTTTCTTTTTTTAAGGCTCTGAGTGGCTTGTGCTCCGATACGGGGCAGAGAGGCGACAACCGCCTTTTGATTGGTTGATGCTTCGAACCGCATCCGTTTCAAGCGGGACGCCCGAATCCTTCCATTTCACACACCGTTTGAGAGGAATATAGGGAAAATATGGCGAAGGAAAATGAAATAAAAAATGAACCATTAGGCAGTTGCAACGGGTCATGTGCAGCAGCAGCAAAAACAAACAGAAGAAGTGGGGTTATTCCACAAGAAAATAAAGTATTGAAGAGACAAACAAAGAAGAGCAATTTAGTAGAATACGTTCACTATTTCTCCTGTATGTTTTTCATATTTGTACCCTTCGCACCCCCACGCCTTTGGCCCGGTGCGAACTCAAGCTAATCTGTACTGACGGGGCCTGTGCTGACGACGCAGGCCTGATCGCTCCTGGGGGAAATCTCCGGCACATATAAATTGGTTATTTTTACGTTTGATTTGCCTCTTGTCAGGTCTCCTTTCATGATCTCTATCATTATCTGTCTGTCATATGTCAATGTTTATGGCTCCACAAACGCATCCAGTTCACACGGATGAAACGGGCATCCCTGGATTTAGAGCCACCAGTCCACCCGAGACGGCACGAGGTTAGAAACTTAGTGCAAGTGATCCGCGAGCGCCATACGCGCATTCCTGCCAACTGGGACGCGGCTCGCTGAGCGGTCCTCCGAGACAAATTTCCCCACGTCTCGGTCGTTTCGCAATGAATAAGTCATGACTAGTCAAACACAATTTTGAAAACTCTTTGCACATTTAGTTTTATTCTGTGCATCCCTCTCTCTCGCTCTCTCTCTGCCACTCCTTCCCGCTTCATCAACCCTCCAAACCCCTCCGAGCTCCCCAACGGCCCAATATAACTCGTCTGTAACAACCTTCTCCAGACTATCACATTCGGTTGCATCTCAGGGCGGCTGTTCATCGGTGCGATGGAGAAGGCAGTTGCGCTGATTTCGGTGGGATCTCATTAGCATCATCGGGGGGGGAGATGTTAGACCTGAGATGGTGAAACTCATTAGAGGAGCCAGGACTCTCCTGGGATGCACACACGTAGAATATGGTTTCTGCTCCACCGATTCTAATTTATTAATCATTATCCTCCATTGACCCCCCCAACTAGCCTACGTCAGGCTAAATTAACTCATTACGCACACACACACACAGGGGGAGGAACTACGGTAGTCACAGGTATCCTCCACTGTTAACGTGCGGTGACCTTTATGACCAGACCGCATTAAGCGGAAGATTGAGCTCCTGCCGACAAAGGACTTTATCCGATTTCCCGTGAGGTCTTTAAAACAAATTGTATTTGTTTGAGAGACATCAGACTCCAAATACGGTCAAACACTCACAGCGCAGCTGGAGGGTAAGTGAGCCACAAATTATTAAAACAGCTGCACGAGTCGATCATCCGTGTCATCGAACACACACAAGACAGAAAAGTAGTCACATCTCAACAAAACATCTTTGGAATAGTTCAACACATTTGGAAGTTATTCAGTGACAAGAAGAAATTATTAAATAGTTCATCAAGTAAGTACAGCATAAGGACTGGAAGAAGAGGAGACATCTAGCACGAGTTTGGACACAGTTAGAGGAATTTTAAAAATGAATAATCAGCTTTAAATCTTCCAAATCAAGCTTGAAGCTGCATACGATCTCCAGGAAGTCAGTGAAAACACACACACACACGTTTCTGTCACCGATGAAGCAAAAGTTCCTTCCGTTATTGTTGTTGCTGAATTAACTATTAGCGAGGCTGTGAGCCGTTTTCCTTCCTCAAGAAAAGCTTCAATAACTATTAGCACAAACACGTTTTTCCAATGAAACAGGGAGAAATAACCAGCAAAAAGCAGCAGTCAGAATTCACGGCTGATGGCTCTGACTCTTCAACATCACATCACCAAATTACATAAAAGATCATCCCGCCCACTGTCTCAAGTCCTTAAGTGCTGCTAATCCTGTATGCCAGGATTAATTACTGCGATGGAAACCGTCGTCGGTACAATTTCTCCACCGGTTCACATTTTGCTTTAGCAAAAGGCCTCCTAGTTAAAATAAAATTAAATTACCACATTCTCAATGGCAATTTTTTTAGCCTGTGATTAATGTGATCAATTGCTTCCTCTATTTTGTATCATTGTAGATTTCATATGTGAACATTTTGTCTGGTCCAAAAATGAAGCTGAAGTTCCTTCGTCCAAGACGTCCCCCTTTGACAGGACACTGTGACGAGCATCGTTTGCTGACCTTTGAAATCCACTTACAGCCAACAAACATAATTCATTTTAAAATATCAAGATTTCCAAGGGCAGACATTAACTACGGCTGCGGCCAACATGCCATCTGCGTTTCGATTAACGGCGTCAATAAGCGCGTAATATAGAAGTCACTGAGCAGTCAGCCTCTGTGCGTCATAAACGCATCTTTCTTGGAAGTCCCTTTTCTTCGCAGATGTCCTCCTCCCTTACTTGTCCGACCCGGAGTCCAAACAAACGCCGAAAGCGGAGTGTGCGAGCGCACGAGGTCGCGAGCACAAACATCCCCAGCCTGCGCAAACCAACCAAAACTGGATCTCGTTGGCAGGAAAACACAGCACGGAAATGTGAGCACGTGCAGCTTTACGTGCCGCGTGTCCTCGCACTGCTTTGCTGCCTGTGAAGTCAGTCCCGTTGTCTTCCGGCTCCCTTTATTAACGCGAACAAGACCCCCTTTTTTACCTGAATGGAGCTGTTTGAGGTTTGGGAGAATGTAAGCACACAAGCAGACACACACATACGAAGCGTCTCTCCCTCCACCGTTGGACTCGCTGTCGATTCGCTGTGTCGCAATAGATTCAGGTCTTTCATGTATCATTGTTGTCAGTGCTAACCAAATCACCGCTCTGCATGAAAGGAAGCCCCTCGGGTCTCCAAAGGAGACAGCACACTCTTTCTTTCTCTACCTTTTCAAAAGAGCCAGATACCCACCGAGGTGTAAGAGGAAAACACGGCTGTACGTTTAACGGGGCCTTTGTGTTGCTTGGTTCCACTTTCACTTCCCTGTTTCCTGAACAAAAGGATTTTTTACATTTTTTTTTATTCTTGTCATTTTTCTCGCGGTTACTCCGCTTCTCATCGCTCAGAGCCCACTTTGTTACTACGGTGGGGGAGGCGGGGGGGCGGGTTTGAAATGTATCATACCGAATTGAAAGTCTTGCATTTTCCTCAGAGGGAATTATTTTACCTTCCTCCGTTCGTGCTTTCACACCCAACAATAGGACCCACAAATGGAGATGCCTCCAGAAGCCTCGTCAAAAAGACACGACCAATTTTCCACCTCATTGCCCCACAACAGACCCGCTGCGATAACGCGCCATTGTCAGTGTCCGCCTTTTGTACGCCAGTGGAAGAGTCACTTCTTTGATCCCCAGGACTCATTTTTGCTTTCAGTGCAGCGAGTGGCTTTAACCCTGCTTCCGCTCGCCGTTCCACCTCCAGGCGGAAGCAACAGTTACCGTTGAACTGTGCGGTAATCTGGCCCGAGAAAAAGGGGAGGAAGAAGGCCGACCTCTGGGACCAGAGGGTTGTAGATATTCATCGTCGCTCAACACACACTGGTTTAAAGGGGCGAGGGGGGCGCGGGAACCACCCTCTATTGGGTGCAACGTTGCACTGCAGGCGAGCCAGAGGATTTAGATAAGTTAGAGAAGTGGGGGGGGGGCGATGAAAAAAGAGCAGAGACAAAAGCAATGACACAATAATCAAGACAACAGAAAAAATAATTAAATGTGGAGTCACGGGGAGTTGTATTGTAGGATGCAGCACTAAAGCTTTGATTGCCCGCAGCTCCGCTGTACAGCAATTGATTGGGCTGTAATTGTACACCATAAGCGTAAAGCACATAATCACTGCAGTCACTACTCCTGAGCCCTGCATATTGTCAGGCAGCACAGAATTCCCCCGTGTGGCTCCATAGTATCCATGATTTCTGTCTTGGTAATAAAATTAAAAAGGAAAAGAGCAGGGTGTCAGCAAGCGCCATTAAACTACAAGTATCATTCAGTATGACATTAAATATAAGTAACACTACAGTCTGGGATCAAGAGGGTGGGTTGTGGGAGATGTTTGCTTCTAGCTGCTCCTCCGTTTTGCTTTTGATGTTTTGCTCTGATAAAATGGAAATGCATTTCACAGAGCATCAAATTTGACTGGAAATTTGGAAACGGCCCCCGACATGAAAACATGGTTCAAAACGGAGACATAATGTTCCTTGTGTGTCAGTAATTTCATATTGCATCTCATTTTGCAGGAATATTTGGCAATGATTTTAATTTTTCACTATTCGATAGATCCCCTCTCACGGTTTTGATTTTGGTTTTTCTACAGCACAAAACAACGCAAATATAGAACTACTTATAATTTGAAAATGATTTATACATAAATGGGATTGTTGGTGTATAATGGAATGCAGAGGGCGGGTAATGAGTATGTGTATACACAATATATATATATACGGTAAACATACAGTACATTGACATTCATCTTTTGCCACGTTGGCCAATAAATATTAAGGGATGAGGTTGGCATTATGGAATATACAGTGTGTATTTAACAAGCACTGTTCAAACAGGAAAGAGTAAAACTGACGGGTACAAGTGTGGTGCTCAACTAAGTACACAAGTCAGCAGGACGTCTGTTTATCTGAACGAGTAAACACGTTGAATTGACTTCTTTTTTTTTTACTACAATGGTGCTGCAGCGGGACACAGGATTAAGCCGCCTTTAAGAATGACGAATGAATTATTCGGCTCATGCGATTTGTTGAGAATAACAAAAAGCATCAACTCCCACCACCCTTATACTGTAGCTTAAGTTGATTTCGTGGGACGGAGGAGTTTTGGATGTGCTTTCAGTCGAGGTCGAGAGTCGTTCGACAGTGTGAACAATATTACAAATAACCACCACCAACTGTGATGTGCTACACCGCAGTATACCTACCTGTATTAGTCTGTAAATCTTTAAGCTTCTCGGGGGCATTGTGTAACATATTTATTATAATTCAGAACATTACGCACTAAAACGGAAAAGCGTTCTATTTTTTTTGCCTGACCCAGAACTGCTATAAAAGCCGTTTTTTTTATCCACACTGATTTCTGGCTTCCCAAACAGTTTTCTTCCAGAAAGGGTCCTTAAATCTGCACTTTGAAGTAAGGCTAGCGTCTGAAGTGTGAACACATAAGGGGGAGTTTTAAATAGAGGGTTGTCCACAATGTGTTCAAGGAAAACCTTGGATCTTACCCTCGACTCCCCCCCGCTCCTCCTCCTCCTCTTCACTTTGTGCTCTCTCCAGGCTTGTTTTAATTGTGTAAAAACTAAACAACAAACATTTGGATCGAGAGAGGAATAAAAAGCGTATCTGTATACATTAAACATAACTTTATACTAAAGCCCAAACACATTCACATAATCCCTCCTGAATTCCCTTTGACTTTTGTTTTTAATGCCACGGAAAGAAGTACAGTTACACAACATGAATGTCAACGCTTCTTTCAGATCACCAAGTGCAAATTGTATTTCGCTGCGCGCGGCTGCTGGAGAAGGTGTTGCATTGGGTTCTGCCTGTGGCAAAGAACACCTGCAGGGAAAGGCACCGGCTTGATCAAACCTAGTGCTCAGCAAATCAAACAAGTTTAGAGGACTTTTTATTTGGTATTCATTGTTTTTTCCTGCTTTGTTTGCATCTCCATCCGCCGCAGGAAAATGATTGTCTTGGTCGTGACAATCTCTGCAAGAGAAGCTCTGTGTTGCAGGGGGGAAAAAATAAATTGTAATAAATTGCTTCTTTCTCTTCTTTTTTTATTTTTTGCAACATCATGGTCCTATGTGGATGCGAGAATGAATCTCTTTAGCGATTAGTTTCATATCAGACCGTGAGATGATCCTTAAAAAAAAAGCATACCCCTCTGCACCACCTTCATGTAATACATCAGAACCACCCTCTACATCCTACGAGCTGATTAAAATATACAGCCGATGCCGTCTCAGTCCTTTGAACATTAACGATCTTCCGTTTACTCCTTTTTTCCTCTCTTTTCACCATCTTTAACATGCTTCCTATTTCATGTTTACTATTCATCATCTTCTCGTTTCACTCTCATCCTCTCATGTCTCCATCCTTTTAATGTCTCACTGTCTCCATCCTGCTTTCTCATTGTTTTTTTGTTTTTTTTTACGCCCACCGCACTTCCATTTGTTCCAGTTGCCGACTGCTGCTGACACACATCTTCTTCCCATCCGCAGGGCCGAGGCACCGGGCTACCAGCGGGTCCTGCAGGTGGACCTGGAGGTGAACGGGCTGATGATGACTCAGGGGGGCCGGGAAGTAACGTGGCAGGTGGAGTACCCGCTAACCCGGACCCTGACCAGTGAGGTGCCGACCCTCATCCGCCTGGCACCGCAGGACCTGGGTGGCATCGTGCCGCTAGCTATGGTGAGGAGTGGGTGGTTGAGCTGTGGAAGTGTGACAGGCAGACATTTGTGCGTATGTGTATTTGGAGTCATTTTTTTATGGTAGCAAAAACCAATATGTGTGGTACTGAAAATATGAATATTAACCACATGAATTGCTACTTAACGACTTAACTGATTTGATCCCAACCCATTGCGAGAGTTTTTTTTTCCATATGGAAATATTTATTCTTTCTTTCAGTGACAGCATGGCCCTCATGTAACACAGCATTAAAATCAGGCCTTTATTTTCCCCATTATTTGGGTTAAGCATCTGCTGCACACACAACTTCTATCTATGAATCTCTACAGAAAGCACTTTTATATGGAACATATGGGGCAAGACACATTGCCTCATATGATATCATTGAGTTGTTCATTATGGTAATTTACAATTATCAAGAACTTAGAGGCCTCTTAGCTTCTAAGTTATTTTTTTTATAGAGCCACACAACATTCAAATTTACCCTCATTGTGAGTTCTGATATCTGCATGTCACAGTAACATGACATGGAATAACAGAATTACTCTGTATCCATTGGTCCCTTGAAAAGCCAGGGCGAGGAATTTTTTACAAAAAGCTTGCTCTTTTGTTAGTAATCTGGTTAATACGGTTCGAAGAGTTTACTGACTGAGGAGTTAATTAAGTTTGGATTTACAGTCCAAACAAGTGGCTTAAGATTGCCAATTGTATTATAATAATAACAGTGAAAATTGTTTTTCTAAAATGAAAGGAAAACCATTCAGCACGCAGCAGAGATAAGAATAGTTTTAATTTCCCTTGCTGATAATGGTCGTGTAAAAATACAATGCCCTTCAGCACTGGATAGACTTAGATAATGACAATTTAGGGGGAAAAAAATTCACCTCTGATGAGAATCCTTTGCACTTTTCTACCTTTTTTTACTTTGAATGCCTTTTTAAAAGTAAATAAGTAAAATAAAAAAACTTTTTTATTTGTTTTATAAAATATATGGATAAAATGACAAGGTGTTCAATGAACCAGAACTGCAACATACTGAGAGGATGCATTATGAATATAGAGTGTTGACAGAGTGCATGAATTGTACCAGAATAAGCTGATTTTATAAATAGAAAATACCAAGAAAAGACATTGCCGACCATCTGGTGACCCTCATTCAGACCAACAGGAGGGGAGGTAAATAACAAAAAAAAACAAAAAAAAAGGAAAATAACATCAATAGTGGAAATAAATATTTTGGGAGCCGCTCAGCGGTGGAGTGATGGGAGTAGAAAAAGCTTTTCGGTGTTCTGGTGGGGGGGTTGTGGAGGCATGTAGAGCAGTGTACACACTTTAGCTCTGACATGGACGAGGAACCCGTGAAAGGAAGGCAGGACGAGTGCTCCGCTGGATTTTATTCTGCAACGTAAAAGCTGAAGAAGCATCAAAATATGTTCAGCTTTGAAGTAGATGACTAAATGTCACTAGTGAGATTTGTTGACAAGCCAGGTAAATGTAAATTTACGTTTCTACTTTTAAGATTAGCATAACATTAAATAATACACAGCAAAAAAGGTTGTGCAAGCTGACAATGAAATACCGTGGTGTTTAAAGAACATTGCATTTAAATTGTTGTTTTATCCATCTGCCTCATGAAGCACCCAAAAACAAAGCATTTCCCGTGTTAAGTGCCGCTCTCCAAATTCTGCAATTGAGAAACGTTGATCAATCATGATTGATGACTTCAGTAAAATAAAAAAAGGGAAACGTTTGTATCGAGATCGTATTTGCTGACGTCTGCGGCCTGCGGCAGACATTAACAGGGTGAAACAATGTTCCACAATGCCGACTGCAGCTGTAACTCGGCAGAAAGAGACATCTGCATTCAGACATTGCTGCCTGACACATGAGAGCTACATAAACAACTTCTAAAAAGACCTCCGCACAAACTGCTCGGTGCAAGATATGATTTGTTGACTGCATTCTAATCCTCAGGATGCTAAATGTGAAACATTCCTCTGTTGCTGAAGATTTCTTTTTCCATCGGCACAATATTGTTTATTTTTTTCATCAGTCGTCGAGTAGCTCTGAATAGCACGCGGGTTTTTAAAGGCAGGTGATCCGGGGAGTTCAACAAATGGTTTGATTAAACCGGGTCTCAGTGTCAGACAGCCGTCTCCACCTCTGCAGCAGAACATGGAGGTGGACACCAATCATTGCTGGCACTCAACAGAGCTCGCCTGTGTTCAGAATACCAGGCACCTGTGTTCAATAAGGGTCTCGCATCTCTGTGGCTGTGCTTCTGGCCTTCACTCCCACGGAGAAACACAAGCATGCAAACACTCACACAGAATCTGTCTGCCAAAAATGAAATGCGGGACTCGTTGGCATCTCGACTCGACAGCTCCTGTCAACTGTCCTTTAGGATGACGGACTAATATTTAAGATGAAGTATGCTAATAGCAGCAACGGCAAAAGTTGGGAGGTAGAAGGAGAGGAGGAATAAATGCTTTGACCAGCCTAGGGAGAAACCTGCTGAATAACTTGTTACCGGGGTAATTTTCTAAACTGCCGGCTCGTATCGCTGCAGAGAGTACAAGTAAGAAAGATCAGCACTGGATACTAGTCCTGCATCCATGGACGGAGCCCATCATTTCAGACAAAAATGCCTTTTCCAGGGTGGTTGAAGGCTGAATTTGTCGCACAAAACCTTTATGCTGACATGAAATTGAACATTCCCTCTAAACTTTAATTTCCCTGACAATGAAAAGAACAATCGGGGACAATGTAATGAGATGATCACACTTGATTTAGAAAGATATCTTGTATGATTATCTTCAAACAGAACAGAGTAAGATAGCTCATGGGGCTCGTATCGGAAATTACAGTTTATATTAGGACATTCTTAAGTTGATTTTCATTGAAAATTAAAAGACATTTTGAAGATTTAATAACAGATTTAATGGTTTGGAATGAACTGCAGTGTATCCTTCAGAGACTGTGCCTTCTCCAGTGGTTCAGATTAGAGCATAGCCTTTGACATTCTGGAGATCAATAGATTTAATAGCCCTCAACAAAACTCACTAATCATCAAACGTGTGAACTGAGAGAGAAGCTGAGAGAAAATACTGACAGAGATACTTCCCCCGCTGCACTATTTTCCTCCAGACACCTTTTACATTACGCCATTTGAACTCCAGTTGTGAATGCTTGCGAACACAAATGCATGTGCACATTTTTCACATGCCTAATGTGATCCCCTACCGAATAAGCAACCTGCAAAGACTGAAGAGAGAAGGTGAAAGTGCTTCATTAACCAGCTTGAAAGACGGAATAAGTGCCAACAGAGCCACTTTCACTGCACCCTCCCAGGACCTTTTGATCGTCCTCTCTTGCCACGCTGTGTCTCCCCTCTTTGCTCATTAGAATAGACACCGTGGGCCCCATAGCTCTTCATAGTACATCCCCAATGCTATCATTAGCATTTTATTCATAGTCTTTGAATCAACTCAATCTATTTTAAACTCTGTACCATCAGCTCCATTCTCACAATCTCACAACATTACAATCAGTGGCGTTAGACCTCATCCAGAATAATAAGGGTTAGACCAAATTGCACCTTTCTTAAGACCAGTGGAGGACTGCTGGTGATCCGAGGCAGCAAGAGCCACAGAATTAAGAAGAACTTGTGTCCTCAGCACGCACCGAGAGACAAATTAGGAAAAAGAGAAAGCATGTCCCATGTCTGAAAGTCTCACACTCACTCTGACAGAGACACACAAAGACACACAGTGCTATCACAGCATCAGGGCGAGTCAGCAGTATTCAAGCAGGCTGCCATCAGTCACACTATTACGCTGTCAGGAACTGTATTTTGAAATGGCCTGGAAGAGCACTAATGGGCTGTGCAGTGAGGCTATCCACCGGCATGCTAAGTGTCTTCAAGGCAGCATTAGCCATCTGCATGCTGCCGTAATGCCCCGTATGGCCTAATTAGGTCCTCTTGTGTATACACGGGCCTCTGATTCACTATTCCGTGGTTCCCCGGTGCATTTTGACAACGTTAATTCTCCCTCTCACTCTTCCCCCTGATGGATTTGCACTATAGGCATGTTCCTTATCCCACGTCTTGATTATGCTACCCGGCAAGTCTTTGAGAGAGATTTTCAGGGTGATTTATTTTACTCTACTCTAGAAGGATTTCTTTTTCTTCTTAATTATTATTTACAAAAAGGCACTGTCGCCTCACAGCAAGAAGGTCCAGGGTTGGACCCCCCCCCCCCCAGCGGCCTTTCTGTGGGTTGTCTTCTGGTTCCTCCCGTGTCTGCGTGGGTTTTCTCCCGAGACTTCAGCTTACAGTCCAAAAACATGCTCTGGGAATTAGGTTGTTCAGTGAATGCGCCCCCCCCCCCCGGCGACGCTGTGTGAAAGATGACTGACGGTTACGAACGTGGTTGATTCCGGAGTTTTGAAAGTATTCGCGCCGATTTTATTCCAACATGGGTTTGTCCGTAGCGCTGCAACTAACAACTTTCTCACTGTTAATTAATGTGTGGTTTGTTTTCCACAGCAAACAATGAATTGTTGGTCTGTAATGAACAACAGCATTGAGAAAAGCAGCATGTCCTCACATTTGAAAAGTTTAATTGAAAAAAAAAGACTGTCGGGAATAATCGACTATGGAATAGCAGAATTTCTGTTATAACAATAAAGCTGTTTTCCCTGTCAAATCCATAAATAACCAGCTAAATAATCACACATTTCAAGTCATGTATTTGGCAACCTGACGAGTGTGTGTTCATAAAATGCGCAGAGGCACACACACACGCATCAACTTTATTTAATGCCTGCCACCCAACATCTCTCTCTCTGTCCTCTTTGGCCCCGAATGCAGCTTCTATGTGTGTCAGTCAGGCTTTACTTTGAAGCTAAGTCTGTCCATTCGGTAATTTGTTGTTGTGCGTTTGTTTATTTCTTGCTGGCTTGCCTTTCGTCGCCCTTTCCACCCCCCCCAGTCTGTCAGTCTGGCTTGAGGGTCTTGTGTCGGGCCAGGGTTCGGCGCGGCGCGGCTCTGCTGGCTTATTCTAATCAAATGGCCCCCAGAAACACGGAAAAGGAGCCCTCGGAATACGGACAGGCTTTATCAGGGGCGGCCAGGGCACTTCTGCTGACTTGGGCTGTTTCCCCGCTGAATGTTGAAGGGTGAGAAAGTATGAGAAGGGGAAAAACAACACGGGCTTAATATTTAATCTCGCTAAATGTATTCAGCGCTCACAGCGCAGCAAATAAAAATTCCAAAAAAGATCGTCAGGCCAACAGGTTACATAATAAATCAATATCCAATTAATGAGGAGCAAATAAATCACTGCAGGTCTTGATTTAATCATCAATACTAGTATTTACCACTCCTGGACTCCCGGCAAAATGTCGCCACATTGCCCTCATCTCTTTATTTGCCAAGTCTGCAATTATGGCTGCTTTGGAACTGGAGACAGAGGAGTAGATTACTCAGCTTACTTCATCCTCACATCAGATTCAAATGAGATGCTCCTTTTATTGAGTTAGCAGCTCATGTGAGAAAACATACTTTATTAACTACAGCACTAAACTGGAAAGCCCTCTCGAACCTGATAATTAAAAAAGTTGCACCTATTGACCGACATCTTCATCACTCCCAAGCGGGTGAGGGGGTTAATCTGCACCTTACTCCTCTCGAACCATCGCAGAGCAACTTCATAACTTGGCTCCTGTGCCTTTTTCCCAGAGCCATAAGCATAAAAAGATGTGCACTACCAACACCGGTGTCCCCTGCCGTCGTATAACCATTTATAAAAAGGAAGAATCCTCCAGTGTTGATTCCCCTGCTTTCCTTTCATTTCGTCTCCAGCTACAGGCTGGGAGATGTGCGGGTGTATGTGAGTGCAGGGGGAGGGGGAGACACCGTAAAGCTGCTGGGGGGAAAAGGGAATTCTATTGATAATTGATATGAACTGAATAGATGAGAGTGCTGCACTGGCAAGATAAATCCTCCTCATGAGCGCTGCAGGCCACCACAGTGAAGGACCTGTAAGCTTATTCTCAGCCACAGCCGCTTAGCGAATGGTTGAGAGCGGGTTCTGCGCAGCCTGTTCCGTCAATGCATAATAAATGACTGGCCAGTGTTAAGCGGTAGTGAGGCGCCGGTCTAAGCTAAACATATCTCACTTGTCACCTTACCCTCCTCCCATTTTCCCTTTGAATAAGCAAATACCATCAGTTATCACTTCCTCTCTGCTGCAACCACTTGAGCTTAGTGCACCTTCTCTGGTACAGGGTGTACCGGGTGTGCTTCATTTTGTATATGCAGCAAAGGCCAGAGCCCTGTAGTTTTGGTACAGTTTGTAAAAGAAACAAGAGCTGAAGACTGTAGGTCATTCGGACCTGGCAGGTTGTGCTGATTGAGTAGTATTGAATATTAGGATTAGGATTTCAGTGACTGATAGCAAGGTATGAAGACCTTTGACCTCTTATATATCATGTTTATCTTCTCCAGTATCATAAAGAGCTCATAAATAACTGAGTAATTGAGTAAGTGAAAAATTATGAGCGCCACTGGTGGAAATTGCCTTATGTATTTAGTGGGTATTTTCAATGTATCGAGCGTTTTTTTCGATCAGGGAAACACTTCATTTAGAATGACACTCTTGATGTTGCCATGGCCAGTCTAAGATACTAGGTATAACTTAAAGGAAGAGAAGAAAAGAAACCTTAGGCAGTCGGACAGAATGCGATGGATGTCATGTGTACGGAATAAACAAGTTAAAAGATGTGCAACAGGTTCAATGCATATGACAGAAACTACTCAGGACCACTGCAGGAACAACCACCATCAGGTGCCTCCAAATCGCTCCTAAAAGGAATTTCAAAAAGCATCTCCATGGCCACCCAGTCACTAGGACGGGACCATATTGCTGAGAGTTTTGTCGCTGTGACTCCCGAACGCCGCGATCTGTCCTGTCCTTGAGCTGGCTGACATTCGCACGCATTGCCTTTTCTTTTATAAAAAAAAAAAAAAGTGCTTCCGTAGGTTGTCTGCTACCTTTACACATCATTCATCCACAACCATATCAGCCCGCACACACTCCGCCCTTTTACCCCGGCTGCACAGAGGCGTAATGGCCCTTTATCGATTCCTCCCTCTCTCCCCGTCGCTCTTCTTCTTGCAGTCTTTTTGCACTGCAATGAGAGGTGGTTGAGATAAGCTGGTGGGGAGCCGGAGAAGAGCTGGGCAGAAAGGCCGCGTTTGTGCTTGTGTTTCATGTACCGCGTATGTACCAGTGTGCGGGTTAATGTACACAAGTAGTAGAGCCCACCCGCGCAGTCCGACTGCACATCACTGTTTGAGTAGTGATCCACTCTCATATCTGTACTAGGCCGACGTTTTAATACCAGCTATTAAATAGTACATACAGTATGTGTGTGCACACCAATAATGCAGCCATTGGGAGACATGGGGTTTTATCTGCATTGTGTAATATTGGCTTTGTGAACAGGGCGTGAGTCTCGGCCCTTTGTAGCTCCAGGAGAGCGCTAGTCAGCCAGGAGATGCCCGGTGAGAAAAGAGCAAATTTCACAGAGAAAGAAAATGTGTATTATATCAGAGCTCACTCAATATTCTATTATTTGCACCTCAAACAAAGATTCCCTATAAAACATGCCGAAGCTCATTAAGCCCTCTCTTTTCATGCAGTTGTTCCGGTCTTAATGGCTCGTTAATGGCAATCCCCATTACACGTAGATGATTGGAACACAAGCAACATTTTTCACGGGGCGCTTATTTGTCTCCAGAGACTATACATTCGGTCTTATCATATAATTATGGGCAGAGTAGTTCATTGTGCACAGAGGACCGAGTATGAATATTGATGGAAGGAAGGAATATTACCTTGAGCACACCTTGCATAGCGCCCTATCATCATGACACCTGAAGAGCATAAGTTACCTTCTCATTTTCATCTCATGTTTTTTTTCAACACGCAGACCACCATGATACCCAATTTATTCCCAGATAAGAAATTACATACGTTACTTAATGTATCACCTTTGGCCTATTTTTGACTGATTACCAAGTTGAGTTGATTTGCATATTGAAGCTCCTCTGGTTAAGCTTGAAAGTATAAAAATACCACATTATTGGCAGCGATACATGCGACCTTCACTCAGCTGTTGTGTGTGCACAGGGACAGCGTTGCTCAAAGTAACGGAAATGGAGCAACAAACTGCATACAGTTTCATAGTTTTCCTGCTTGTCATAGTTCTAAACATATTTTTCCTGACAGAGAGAAAGCGACGTGACATGCAATGGGAGGGAGAGAGAGAGATTCTAGCTGCAACAGCTGTTTCAACATGTCCCTCTGCTGAATTTGTCAGAGAATTTTTCATGAATTCGAAAAGGGAAAGTCCTTCTCTGTCTTTTCAATTCAGGGAGAAGAAAAGGAGTTCAGATCAATTACAATCAGCTGGTAGTCTGATCCTTTCTGGCATTATTCGGGGTCTTTCCATCCGTTTTTTTTACCCGCTCACTTGGGCGGGGGGCGGCAGCGAGCTGAGGAGGGTGTTCCAGACATCCCTCTCACCAGCAACCCTTTCCAGCTCCTCCCGGGGGACCCGGATGCCTTCCAAGCCCCGGGGGAGATACATTCTCCATCCAACGTTTCCTGGGTCGAACCGAAGCCTCTTATTAATGCAAAGAATACATGTTCAGAGGAGCCTAAATCCTGGCATTTACCTCAAAACCAGAAGCGGCTGCAGAAACAGTGCGAACAGGGATGTGATGAACTAAGAGCTGCCTGGAGACCAGTTTTCCTTTTCAAAGGATGAAGCCTCTTAGGAAACCAAAACGTGTATCGAAGCTAAGCTGTGAGCAGGTTACACCGTCATAGCAAATCCTCTGTACAATCGACAGCCTCGAAGTTCAAGGATTACCAGATGTTGTCTTAATTGTTCTCATTATCTTCTTCCTTCTCCTCTATAAGGCCTTCAGCTCTCAAGTGTATCTTGTTATATCTCTTTAATGCCTGTAATTAGACATTAAGCCTGATTCTCAAAGTACTCTTTTTACAACTCGAGTGGGATTAGCTGTTAAAGTTTCAAATAATAATAATAATTTTGAAAGTAAGTAGTAGTAAAAGTGATTATAATAATTTTCTGAAACAAGGAAAAAAGTGCTTCACAATGACATACTGTAAAAATTAATTTTAACGACAAATAACTGATGAAATAGAATTGATTGATTAAAAGTTCCAATTCCCAAAACAAAGTAGGGTGAGTGGAAGCTCTCGCTCAATCCTCAATGTCCTCAGGTGATGTTGCAACGCCTATTTGCTGCATAACACACTGCATTGTGGGTATGGAAAAATAGTGCCAAATTGTGATGCCAAATTGTGACAAAGAAGAAGAATTTGTGGAATTTTAATTAAATTGGTGCTAAGCTGCTATATTTTTTACAATGAAGAAATAGTAGTCTTTGTTTTGTAAAAAGTTGACCTTCACTAACATGTACGTCTTTAGACCAATATCGACCCTTCTACATTCCTCTTCATAAACGGACGCATTCTGGACAAACACGCATTTAATCTGCTGACAAACAATAGAAAATGTTTTCCAGTCCAGGTTGACCACGAAAGGGCATCAGGCTTTGACTGTTTTAGGTCAAAGCGCTTCCCCCTCAGCTCGGTTACTACTTATAACGTTCAGAAATAGTGTTGTTATTGTTGTTTTTAATTTACTAGCTCTCAAGCAATTAATTATTCATTTTTCTGTTTAGTTTTATGTTTCAATAAGAAAATATCTTACAGCAGAAGACACAAATGTTAACCTTGAGGTTACACAGTTGCATTCCTTTTAGAAATGAGCTGCACTTCCCTCTGACGAATGAGACATTGATGATAAAACATGGAGGAAACCGAAAAACAAGTTAATGTATTCAGAATTATTTGGAACCACGGCAATTCAAAATGAAAAAGTACCTCTCACGCTGTCAGCAAGTCCAAATGCACACGGCTGATTCAGTGAACACATGGAAGGCTCATTAAATCACTTGTGTCCAGAGCTACTTACCGGCAGTCTTTCCTTTGAACAGGCATTGAAATCCAAGAGTAAACCGCGAACATTCATCCATAAATTCGACAGCTGTGTAACGCACATGACTGGAGACCATATATGTTGAAGAGCTGCCAGAAAGCCGATTGTTCCCATGTAGGTTCCCTTAGTTCGAGCACCGGGTCCAAGCTGTGCTAAACAAGGCCGAGGAAAGTCCGAAATGACTTACACAACCCCGTCTCGCACTCTACAATCATATTTTCATGATAACACATAACAACGTGTTACTCCGAGACCTGTTGTCAACGTCCAAGAAAAAGAGCTGGCAGGATGTGTCAGCTAAGCACGAATATATCGGTGTTAAAATATATCCCCACTCAAGATCAATTAAACTCTGAAGGAGCCCAAATCCCGATCATTGCAGGGCTCGACAGTGAGGATTGCCCCGCTTACTGAGCGAGGGTGAAATGCCACAACGAGGCTCGTAAACACGCTCGCCTAATCAGGACACGGACAACCTAATAATTAACCAATAATTGGCCTCTTCTCCAGAGTTGATGATGGAGTTAAATAAGGGGGGAGGGGGGGGGATCTCGCATCGTTCTCATCTGCGTTGAGATCTGCACGTGGGCAGCACAACATTTGTACCACGACAAAGTAAAAGCGATTTTTCCTTCCTACATTGAACGTTCCGCAACCATGTCGTGTTTGCTCCTAAACCACACTCCAAACATTGATTCCTCAAACCATAAAACAGAGTCACTTTTCCAACAGGGATTTGTTGAACGGTTTTGGAGGTCACAGTCAGATCGGTCACCCTGCCGATGATGGCGACTGATCTGAAAACCCTTTTCATGATTCCTGGCCGGCAGCGACGAACCCTTTTCAACCTATAACATTTCAGAGATCCTTATCGGAAGTCTTTGAATACGTTTGGCCTGAATAATAACGATATTGACTAAGATCCACTTCAGGATTAATCATGCTGCGGTCAGTGTAACCTGCTGATTTGTGTCTTTTTTCCCCCCCTGCAGGACACTGAGATCCTCAACACAGCCGTTCTGAATGGGCGAACAGTAGCCGTGCCGGTGAAAGTAGTCACCGTGGGAACGGACGGAGCGATCTCTGATGTAACTGAATCAGTGGAGTGCAAGTCAACAGACGAACAAGTCATCAAGGTTAGCGGGGGATGCGTTTCAAACTGCTGCCTTTTGTTTTACCCAAATGTGTCTTTTGCCTTGTGCTTTGCTGTCCAGTAGTCAATAAAAGGTGTTATTTTTGCAGATGCTTAACTTCTCCAGCGAACGAAATAGAGAGATTTAACTGTCTTCATTAAACAAGCTTCTGGAAGAAAACTCTTCTCACTGCAGCTGTAATCTTGTAGGCAACAGTAGCTGTAAAGGTACACAAATAAGATAATTACTCATATTTTCTAAAGAGCTAAATTTCATGAAGAGAACAGGTTGGAGTTTCATTAGACAAAATTACAACTCCAATGTCCCTCCGCTCATTACATATAATATAAAAGACATCAATGGGATTAGTGTTTGCATTAAATACCTCTTTGTTTTGTAGGCTAACTGTATGCAACAACAAAACGTCCATTGTTTGCTACTTCCTTACTGCATGCTTTGACAAACCATAAAAAGCTGACAATTGATTCTCGTAATCATTCTTAAACCTTATTGGATTAGTGAGTAAATGAGGCAGCTCTGCCCTCCACCATGTCCCCAAGGTGTTATATGAAAGGAGAAATGAGGAGAAACAGACACATCAACAGTATGAACTTGTTTGAAAAAAAAACAAAAAGAACACTGTTGGAAGCGTGTCTGCGATATATTGAGGAGCCGATTTGTGTTTCTGTGAACCACACATGCATATCAGAGAGAAGAGAAGAAACAGATCTCTCAAAGGGTTTAATTACCCGCCGAAAAAGAACCACACATGGTGACGCTGACCTCGGCAGCGTCCTCCCGTGCCCACCCATCTAGATTGGGAACAGAAAGCGGAGCCCCTCTTCCCTCCACCCTATTTTCAAAAGGAAACTTTGTTGCACTAAGGTTTTTTTTCCCCTGAGAACATCTCCATCGTGATTGTCCCCATTCCCTTGTTTTATGAAAACGTATCGTCCGGATGATTTAATTGCTTAATTGAGAAGATAATCAGAAGATTAAACACTGCCGTGATGGCGTCGCTTGTGAAAAGAGTGTTTCACTCCTTCGGTCTAATTCATTGCTTAATAAGTCAATTATTATTGTGCAATGGCATTGAACATTATTCTTATTCTTATTCTGACAGTAGAAGCTGCTCAACGTGGCAAACGTCACGTGGGATTTTTCTGTCTCATCGTTTTGTTTGCAAATTATTAGCATTTCACGTGACTTTACATTGTGCATGTATTGCTCTCTCTCTCCCGTCAAACTGACTGACAGCTGCTGTGGATGTGATGATTGTTCAGACTACGGCTGCAGCTGAACTGCGGCCCTTCTTTGCCGTTCCCATTGAGCTTAGAAAAGACGGCATTGTTACGCCACGCGGGATTTGTTTTGGGAATCCAAGACGAATTTAGGAATTTGGTCAAATATTGCTAGACTTCTGTTGTGGGATTCATGTGTGCTCTCTGCAGTCCAGAGCAACGTTTTGGAAAATAAAATCATTAAAATATGAGTACGATAGGAACAGTTTGGTCTCATCTCCCATTTATAAAGGCTGCCGCTGGGCCGTCGTCCTTACACGCAAAGACAACAGCGGCTCCTAAAATAGTTCCCATTTGAAAATGCAGAACAATAGCTATTACAAGTTACAGCCAACCTGACGGAAAGCCAATTATGTTGTGGATTTACCGAGCATAAACCTCCAGTGCTGAGAAACGGAGCCAACGAGGCGGTGCCAAAATCTACAGTCGCTCAAATCATTTGAGGCCTGGAGGCAAAAGCGAGCCGGTGTCTGTAGACCCCCGTGTGAGAACGCTCGCCAGCGGAGCCGAAATAAACATGTTTATTCCTGTTTTTTGTGCATATAGCCAATTTATATACCCAACCCGTTTAACAATAATAAGACTTAAAAGTTATGCATAAAACAGCAGGTGGCCGCGTTGACTGGCAGGTGCCGCCCCGGGTGGCCAGCTATTGACTGTGTGTCGGTATTGCCAAGACGGGGACAGCCGGAGCGCTGCCCGCACTGAACTTCACAATGGCTTTTCAGAGAGATACGGGAAACATCACACGGACAAAGTCTATATTTCATGCGCTCAGTGCGATTAACCTACCCTCTATTGTTAAAGTGACCTCCTCTTTAGACGTGACGTCAATGCCAGTTGCCCACAGCTCATAAGTAGCTCCGTGCTATACAGCGACCGGCCGGGCCAGCGATTAGCATGACACAGTAGGATCTCGCCTCCTCGAAAACAAATATTGATTCATTTTTTTCTCCTAAAATAAAGAATCAAAAACAATGAACGGCAGGGTAATACGATTGTGTTCATCAAATCTAAAAACTTGTTTTAAGATCTGGTTTTAAGTCTGTCCTTTCTTCTTTTCTAATAAAGGATTTGATTTGAATATAAGGCTGAAGAAATAGCGAGGACGTGTTTTTATGTTCAGTTTTAAAAAGGTGAGGTGTACTGGTTCTGTCCTCCATTTATCACAGTGACGTCGAGCCCTGGGATGTATTCAATACACCTCACTTCATAATTCCATTCAAAGCGCACAATGAAGGAAATCACACTTAATTGCCGCTCTAGGCAAGAATCAAAGAAAAATAGCACTTAAGCTAAGTGCCCTGAATTTCCGTTTAGTGTTAAGACAATTATTTTGATGAATTCAACACATTCTTAATTTCCTTTGAAAAAGGGCTGCTGCGATATAATTGCCAAATCCGTCTCTCAGGAACTGGACAGTTTTACTCAGTTATCATTTATCTCCCCCATGTCAGCCTCACTCTGATTTGGATCCTGTGGAGTCCTTATCGTTGTTTGTGTGTGTGTGTGTGTGTGTGTGTGTGTGTGTGTCACTCTGGATGCGTTTCAAGCCTGCGCGATTAGCAACACAATGAATCGTCGCCACGGAGAGGTGACACGGACATCTGCGTGGTTTCGTGACACATTTTTCACGCCGCGCACAAGATGTCACCTTCAGCAGATCTCATTTTAGTCTGTTTGGTTTTAACTTCCTTTGTCTTCAAAAGGAAAAAAGAGGAAGATGGATCTAGAATTGGGAGACAAAGTCGAGCACAACTAGAACAGGTAGAGATGGGATGACAACTTGACATAAACTGATTTAACTATGGAGGTGACACAGTGAGGTGAGGCAGGCAGAGCGAGAGAGAGAGGGGGGGAGGAAGGGAGAGGAAATGAACAGTGAAAAGGGAGAACAGAAACAGAGGAGATTCAATGAGCATTGAAGTGGATTTGTTTCAGCTCACTTTCTGGATGGTTGCCTTTTGAAAACCTGCACATTAGTGCACGTCGTGTGTTTGTGCGTTCATGTGACTTCACCACACACACACACACCTCCTACATAGAGTCATTTTCCTACAATACACAATCCATCAACGTCAACTTGCATCAACTGCCAGCGAGCGCCGACAGGTCGACTTCCTCAAATGAAGAACACACCGTTTTTTTTATTACTTTTTCAACAGCCGGCGAACTGTAGTCCAAAGCACTTTTGAAGACACACAAGTGAATTGCACCTCAGTTAAGTGACTGTTTATATGCTATCAAGACTACAAGTGAAGCTGCAGTTTGGTCGTCCTAACATGCACTACGCTCGAGATAACTCGAGGTAACCCGCTCGTCTCCTACCATCCCTTGCGGATGAAACTATGACCATTCATGTCATATATTAAACCAACCTGTTGATGATTCAAAAAGCTGCTTTTAAAGTGCATAGAATTTCACGAAGAACAATGACCGCGTTTGACGTCATAAAGCCTTTCAAATATCTCGTTTTGTCACATCGACCGTCAAAATCCCTCAAATAAATTATATTATATTAATTGAGAAAAATTCTGAAAATTCTCATATTTTGGGAAGAAGAAAAAGTCATTTTTTTTATTAATTCTTTTTATTACAATTTTTGGCAATTCCTGACAATCAATTAATCCATTAATGGAATAATGTCCACCCAGGTTCCATTGAGTACGCACTGTTAATCATATCAAAAGCAGCGACCTCATTTTTATACTGTATATAAAAAGGTAAAATCACGTGCAGATGCACTTGAGTGGACATTCTTTGTTCCCACTTTGATTAAAGCCTGAAAATCGGCCCTCCTGGAGCACCGCTTCACAGTAACACCGCAGAAGGACGAGGGAGAGACTGGGAGAGAAAGAGGAACCGAAAGAGAGGAGGAGGAGGAGCAGAGAACTGACAGACACCAGGCTGTCATCGGGGGCTGGTCTGACATAATTTGGAACTAAAGCCAAAGTTCTATGCAAAAGATGTGGAGACAGATGACAGTCTTCTTGTGAGTGGTTTGTTACAAAGGAGCGATCGTTAGTAATGGGGACATGTGCTGAAATTACCAGTTGTGCCAATCAAGCTTATGATGGTATTTGAGAATGAAATGCGAGGGACTGGAAGCCAAACAGATTCTGGCACTTAGAAGATAATAGACAGACATTAAAGACGAGATCTTTTTTTTTCCTATTTTGGAGACGCATCAACCAAACCTCAATAACCGATTGGATCTGTACCGATCAATCTCAATTCGGTTTGAGGTTTCATCCCTTTGGTTTGATGAAGCAAGTTTGCGCTTTTTATTCAGCACCATCTGTTCAGTTGGAACCAGAGTGACATTACTTTGTGACAGATATCGTCCTGCATGCACGTGCAACTAAAGAGTTATCTGTGCACACACAAGAAACTCAGCAGAGCTGACACTTGAGGTTTTACTGAAGCAATGCCAAATCTTTCCATGCTGCAGCACGCCGACAAAAGCCAACTATGCAGAAAAAACAGAAGATCTTTCTTTCCTAAGTTGACGCATTTCTAGAGGCATTATGTTCAAATAACTTCAAATATAGAATTTAAATACATTTCCCAAGTTTCTGGTCTCAATCGGCGTAACCTTCTTCCTTTATCGCTTGGAGTTTGTCTCTCATCACGCTGCCTCCCTCACTTCCCCCCTTTGTTTGTCCAGGTGTCCGAGCGCTGCGACTATGTGTATGTCAACGGGAAGGAGACAAGAGGGAAGAGGGTGATGCTCAACTTTACCTACAGTTTCCTGAGCGCCCAGCTGGAGATGAGCGTGTGGATGCCCCGCCTGCCCTTGGTCATCGACTTGGCCGACCCAGAGCTCAGCCAGATTAAAGGCTGGAGGGTTCCCGTTGGTACTGGTAATAGAAGGTAAGACCCGATTGTCCTTCGCATCGGTTTTTATTTCGTACCATGCATGCCTGTTTTGTGTTGAATTGCAGCATTGCATTAGAATGCATACGGCAACTATATTCCCAGCACGCCAAGCTAAAGGCTGAATAGATTTTAGGTTGTATCTAGTGTCTGCCCATGTATCACAGCAAGTTTCCCCTACAGGGAAAGTCTAAGCTTCTTTGTTTAGGTCATTAACTTGAGAAGTTTTTAACACTTCCTGCGTGAGAACAGATCACATTCTTTACCAGGTAAAATAAATGGAGGCCACAATAAATTATCTTGATAATGTTGGTGCAGATATGCGAGGCATAAAATGCAGGTGCAGATGCAGAGGAGCTAAAACGAGTGTCTCATAATTCATTGGATCCACTGGTCTCCCAAAGGGTACTTATGGTGAATAAGAAATTAATGATTGCATTACAGAGCGTGGCCAAAATTCCTAGTGAAAGAAGAGTGCACAATGTGTTCGCTGCGTGGGGAGTTTTACGATGCGTTCGCAATAAGGATATTTCCATTATTGATAATATGGTAATATTGATATTTTTATTTAATTAAAAAATATGTCTCATTAAAAAAGAGATAACCCAAATCAAATTAACAGATCGTTATCAACATGCACTGACTAATCTAACTATGGTAAAGACACGGGGCACAGTGGGTTTGTACTGAAAGGATAAATATTATATATTATATACATGTAAATAATCTATCCATTGACATATAGATTGTCTTTATTGTTAGTAAGTAATTGAATTAAGTAATGGGTGAGAACGTCCATCCACAATTTTTAATTTTTTTAATACTTTAAATGGAAAAAGATTTGTATATGATATGAAATTATATGGAATACACATTTTTTAACGTACATTCCTGGCACGGAGTCACGTGCCATGTCCCATCGGCCAACACGCCACAGGGTGGCGCTCTAACGGCCTTGCTGTCCACGCCTGATCCCATTAGTCGTGTCCGTCATTGCATCACTGCACGAACAACGCTGGAGTATATCAAAAACTAAATCGACTTTTTTTTGTTTACCATAATGGGTCAACGCGCCCGATTCGACCACGCGCTGACGTGCGCACTCACATGAGCGCGCCAGCCACCGGATTGCACACCTTGACCAACCAGTCACTCACCGCCTCAAACATGGCCTGACCTCGTGTTTCTGTTGCCGGCCACAAATGTCACCTTGGTTTAGGCTGCCGTCCCCTCACTGATGTGGACGAAGGGGGGAGATGGTGTTTTTTTGGGGGGGGGGGCGCATGGAGAAAGGAGGCCATAGGAGCTAAGCCAAGCCGTTGGGCCACAGCATGTTAACCTGTCAGCCCATTTTTCTGCCTGAGCGGCCGTGCCTCATTAAACCTAATGGAAACTGTCACTGTCACTCCCCCCCCCGGCCAGCTGACTGTTAGAGACGGAGATGCAGGCAGAGCTGGAAAGTGAAAGAGAATGAAAAGGTGTTAGTGGGTGAGTGAGAAAGAAAAGCAGAGTGAGAGAGAAAGGGATTAAAGTCAAGTCAAGTTAAAAAATTGATGTATGAAATACAGAAGGAGAGTCAAGACGTAAAGAGAGAGAAATATATGACAATGGTAACGCTCGGGACAACTAGAAAGATCACTATGGTTGTAGAGAGAGATGGAGGATGCAGGATGGGTAAGGGTGACGTATGCACCTAATAGCTATAGCAACGTTCCTCTTCATTGCCAACAGGGAGCAGTTTGTTTGTTTGTTTTTCTGGAAGCAGGATACGGACCTTTGGGAGGTACAGACGCATTTCAGTTAATCATGACGCACGGCAACCTGTTGAGAATATATAATATTTGTAGCGCAGAGGAGAATCAAACGGACCCTTAAAACAGCCGGTTCTGAAGGAGATGGGTTTTTTCATTTTCTATTTCAGCTTTGTAATTACTTTTTTAATGTTACAAGTGTACGGTACAACTTGTTTCAAACATCTAGGTGCCTAATGGCTTCGGCGCCGTAAAACATTAGGAAGGTGTTCTATTTGTATCAATGGTTGGATGTTTTATTACATCCGTAGTGGCACCAATAAGACCCCTTTCGTAATGCATTGCAGGATTTTTCCGAATTGCCAACCCTCGCCCTTCCTGTCCGACCTTCCCCGCTCTAATGTGTGCCCGTTAATGTGATGAAGGGCCATATAAACTTCACTTAAGTAGGAGGAATAGTGCGGAACAAATGTGCAAAACCCCCCCCCCCCCCCCCCCATACTGCGATTGCAATCGTTCATTTGTAACAAAACTGATATTTTTCTGAGATGTCTGTAAGTGTTTGCTGCGGGCCAAATAAATGGCAGACATACAGCAAAATATCAGTTGCCCTTTTAAAGAAAATGAGAAAGGCGAGGCAGCAGTTTGTCTCCGCGAGGTGCTTTTAATGGATTTTTTGGAAACACTGGGAGCCTCGGACTTTCGGGAAAAAACCTGCAGCACAACGGAAATTAAAGGCGTTGACTGCACTGCAGTAAGACTTTGTGTGCATTAATGGTGAGGAGGAAAATTACAAGCCTACTTCAAAGTATTGGTCCCCTGAGGACTGCTTGAAACACCACGAACTACACTGTGGTACTTGCGCCATCTGCGCTCACATTTCTTCACGCTCCTCCCAATTTGACCCAACGCTCGCCTGCCCGTCCCTTTGTCGTCCGTCCAGGTACGAGAGGGTCACTGATGACCGGAATGAAGACGACGCAGCGGACGAGAGGAAGGAGGGTGGCTGCGTGGCCCAGTATCAGAGCACCACCCTGCGCGTCCTCACGCACTTTGTGGCGGACGGGGGAGACGTCAGGGGAGCCGCGGAGGAGGGCGGCCTCGGTCAGCAGAGCTTCCTGCTGGGTAGCGACTGGCAGGTGGAGGTGACACAACTGGTCAAGGACTTTCTGAGGGTGGAGGTCCCGAAGGTGGCACAACTGCTGGATGGACAAGTTCTAGTGGGAACGAGCGCTGGAATCACCAAACTACAGGTGTGTGCGCGTGTGTGTGTGTTTTGTTAGCAAAATGCATTGCTTTTTTGTTTCACTCCGGTCCGACACCACGAGCGAGTAAACGTTCCGCTGGGGGAGTGACTTCGCCCAAGCCAATCAGCACTGACGGACACATCCGTCACGTTAACAGAATTTTCAGTCGACACAGGAGCAACTAAACAATCTGCCATTTGAGTTGCAATTCATCCGTCATCATTTGACTCTGACGACTTTAATCTCAATCTTGCGCACGCTGCCCTTATTAGCTGGGCTGTGTTTCCAACAGCCAGCGAGCACCACTCAAAAATCTGACATGTGGGGACGTACTGCACAAGTATTTGGTGAAATAGATAACTCCATCTCAATATTATCAGTTCACAAGACAGTATTAAAGAAAGAAAGAAGAGAATCTCCACTAATCAAAAGTTTAGCTCAAATGTATAACTGAA
Organism: Gasterosteus aculeatus; assembly: GCF_964276395.1. Taxonomy (NCBI): domain Eukaryota; kingdom Metazoa; phylum Chordata; class Actinopteri; order Perciformes; family Gasterosteidae; genus Gasterosteus; species Gasterosteus aculeatus. Next base: position 9,671,141 of record NC_135702.1, on the reverse strand, counting down.
GAGCTTGATACGGTTTTAAGCCCCTTTGTGTTCAAACTCCCATCAACCCAGCGTCAAGCAAGCGGACCACCAGGTGAGAAAACAATATTTTTTAAGGGGTTGATTGAATGTTGGACGTCCATCCATCAGATAGCCAAAAGAGTGTCTCTGAATAAGTGCTAAATGCTAAAAAGCAATTGTTTTTTTGGGGGGGCGGGGGTTCGGCAACGACTAAAAAGTAAAGAGAAAGAGGTTGCGAGTGAGCGAGACATTTGGAAGATGTGGAGAAAAGACACAACTGGTTTGGCTGTGCAAAGAGAACGGCTTACAAAAAGCAACTGCATTGATCGCAGCATAGCACAAATACTTAAGCCCATCATGAGCTAAAAGAGAAACGTGGTAGCCCGGCACGTCTCCGACCAGCCTGCACCTCTGCAGGAAGAGAAAGAGTCAGAGAGTTCTCTCTTTCTCTCTCTCTCTTCACATACAACAATAAGAACGGCATGTGCGTTATACTGCAGCCGAGGTTCATGCTGTGTCCACCGTCACCGTGAACCAACGTCATCAATCTGGCATTTACTACTTTAAATGGAAAGAAAAGTTATGCGAGATTGACTTTTAAAAGCTCAACACTGATAAATAGTTAGTTGGCTAGTTTCAGTTCAAGGTTATCATGTGGTGGATTTTCATCTAACTGATCTGAGATGTTATACAGTGGAGGGGGGGGGATCGGCTCTGTGGGCCATTCAACAAACTGTATTTTAATATTATTTGTTGAAGCCTTAAATGCTCCTGATTTACCGGTGTACTGTGTGTGAGACTACGTAGACAGACGTGCAACAATATACTGCATTTGTTTTTCTGTTTGTGTAAGATGTCAGAAATACCGGGTCAGAAAGTAATGTTTAAGGCAATTTTGAGTAGTTTGGCTTTGAAAGAAATGGCACTTTTGGATTGGCGGTAAATATACAGCCTGGGGTTTCTTTCTTTTTGGATGAAGTATCCATCAAAAGTGGTGCCAATTTGTTTTGTTTGCCTTCATTTTGACCATGAGGACTTAAACCCATTAGAGGAATATCACAGTAATGAAGAAATAATATCCCGTCATTTGGTTTTCTATTAAGAGCAGCTTGATCTAGCTCTTTCATAGTGATTTATAATTGCTGGTACATAGAATATGTCGGGCTGATTGATTTGGAAAACATAACAAATTGTATTTTTTGATTAATGGAAAAGTCTGCATATGATGTGTATGCACTAACATGACAATTTTCATTTAAATTGGTATTTTGAAACACACACACACACGTCTCTTTTAACAAATATATTTTTATATATAACTTAACAAATTATGACTCCAGTCATCATTTTGAGAAAACAATTCATTGTGCATCTCTAATAATCTCCTAAAATGTAAATTCAATAAAGGTTAATTGAAATGATGCAGAAATGATTTGATATTCAACATATCTTTGGCCTGCTGCCCAGGTGCTCTCTGGAAAGGTTAAATTATTAAAAAAGAAACTTGATCTGGATTTAGCACAAAGCTTTTGGCTTAAAAGAGAAAAACACTTGTTGAAATGTCCAAAGTAAAGCATGAGTTCAGCGCCATGAACCACTCGGGTTAGCTGTTGTGGAACATTTTCCAAATCAAATAATTGAGTATATTTTTATCTTTCTACCATACGAGCAGCAAATAGTTTCTAATCATTTAAGCCCACGCTGGATATTATTGAGTATACCTTCTCTCTTTTACTAAAATACTATTGTTGAGTGTTGCTGAAGCTGGACTGGGGCTTTTTAAACATTAGTGGTGTCATGTTCTATGTTCAAGTGCAGGTTGAGAGACACGTGAGCTTGAGCGCTCCATCGTTCAAAGTGAAGGATTTCTGCCTTAATCATCCAAATACGTGTAATAAATCCCCGATCTTTTGAATACATAAAATATTAGGGGTTACATTCTTGATCAAACTGTTCAGAATTGCAATGAAGGACTTTGATTTGACAATTAAAGGAAAGGAAAGGATTTCAAAAGGCCACTAAGGTATTAAACGATTCCACAGTAGCAGTAGAATTGGGGATGTGATCATTAACATACTGCAAGTTCAATGCGGTTTGAGAAGAAAATGAATTAATCCATTCGTGTGTTGAACCTATTTTGCCATTAACGGTGAGTTTGCGACAACGTCTGGCCAACGCCGGTTTATAACATTGTTGGGATGCATTAAACAAGATTTAAAGAGAAATAGTACAACAGAAAAGAGCTTTGAAGAAGCACGCCTGGAAGGGGTCTTTAATTGTTCTCTGGTGGTGGAATAAAGCAAAGAATTTAGGGGCCGGTGTGAGGGAGGGCTTCACTTCGTCTGGGCAATCTCACGACTACCCTACGAAGGCCAAAGATCTGCAATCTCTCTAATGGGTTTAAGGAGAGAGACGACATCTCTGAAAATTGAACTGAGGACTGTGATAAAGGGGAGGAGGGGGGGTCAGAATAAAAGGAATGCAGCCTTGACATCTTTGCGAGGAGAGCAGCCAAAGCACAGATATTTGGACATTTGATAGTGTGTAGTCTTGGTTAAATATAGAAGGAAATAAATCAGCGATGCAAAAAAAAAAAAAATGCTCCTGGGTTCTTGATAAGAGTTTTGTCCCGGTTAGAGATTGCGCTCCTGTCATTTCCAGGAGAAAGAAGTTGGGAAGTACTTGTATTTCATTAGCTTCCTAGTTAGCAAAGCATAAAGCATCTTTCGAAATCATCGCATTTTGTTTAATCTTTTTCTCATTTTGTGACGTTGTTTATTTTGCTTTCCTTTTTCAGACACACGATCAGTTTGCCTGCTAATGAATTCGAGTCACAATCACCACCAATCCGCTTGTTAAACTTTTGCACTCATCTCAAATTGGGAGGTTAAACCACATGCCCGTATTTCAATGAATTTGGCCTTGCCTACCATTCAAGGATTTCAGGTTCACTGTGTGGGAGGCAAAAGGGAAAATGAAAAGAGGTGAACCATAGGGAGGAAAATAAGGAAAGGGGTCTGCACAAAAGAGGCAGCGATAGCTGCTGACAGTTCATTATAGCTGGTAAATGCGGCCATGAGGGGGCGGCTGGCGGCGAGACGGAAGCCCTAATTGGAGCGGATGGGAGGAATTCTCATCTCGTAACAATAATCACAACTATTTACACGCTTACACCTCTGCCACCTCGGGGGGGCGGAGAATGTGTTAGTGAGCTGGCCTTTATATGTTTGCATGTGAGGAAAGTGGCATTTATATGTTGCTATGCATGCATTTGCAAGGTAGCTGGTAACTGGAGTTATCAAATAAATACAGTATTAGGGTGGTTCTCAAGAAAAAGGACAATACTTTAGTAAATGAACTTACTTTAAACCATGAGAGCGTTTTTGCCATCATTTCCCACTTCATTAAAATAATATGAAGGTCTCCTAACAGGGACAAGGAAAACTAAGTATTTACCAAGTAATTTGATATTCTAAATAACTAACTACCCAAAATCATTGTCAAATGAGAAGGGATTTGGTTGTAGGCTCAGACAAATGATGTCATCCTGGCAACCGCCCTCTTTTGCCTGAGCATTAATATTTTACATTTATTTTTGTAGTATGTTTTTGCTTTAAGACTTTATTTACAGTTCTGAACTAAGGTGACATTTAATAAGTTGTGAACCAATAGAAGAAAGAACTATGAAGATCAACTATATAGATCAAGCCTGATTTAACGTGCACGATTTTAAAGTGCCCTCTGCCACTTCCTGGTCAACAACAGTTGCTGCTAGCAACATGCCTTCATTCACTGGCACAGTTAGATTGGATGGTGACAAGCCGACGTGCGTCTGTGTGCTGCAGGTGCTGTCCCCTTTGACGTCGGCGGTCCTGGCTGAGAGGACCGTTCGGGTTCTAGATGACAAAGTGAGCGTGACGGAGCTGGGGGTGCAGTTGGTCTCTGGACTGTCTCTGTCCCTGCAGCTCAGCCCGGGCAGCAACAGGGCCATTGTCGCCACTGCAGCCACACAGGAAGTCATTGAATCACTCAAACAGGTACTAATCCTCGCCATAAAAATATCTTGTTGCATTTGATAACGTTAATCTTTTAACAGTGCGGATGATGGTCTTCACTGTATTGGTGCTGCACATTGTATTTGGCTGAATCAGAGTTAATAGGAAATATATTCTATGTCTTGCAATTTTCCTTTTATAATTAATTCACGCCTGCTATAGTCAAGCAATCTCTTTGATTTGCATATCCTACCACTGAACTGCGCTGTCATTCCAATAATTAGAATTTCGAATTGAAACCGCTTCCGTCTCTTCCCTTTAAGAGAAAAGACTATTTGGGTTTCAGGATAATAGTTTCATATCCAATTGTTTCTATGAGCCCGTCTACTGTAATTAAGGCTCACTTTTGCTTCCAGCGTATTTCTCGGGTTTTATTCTACAGTCGTTCCGGTGCATCAATTGGAAGTGTGCAGATTACTGGGACAGAGTTATTTTTGCTATTCTAATAAAAACTATTTCCGTTTGTTTATTCCATCAGGAGTCGCTCATCAGCGCTTGGCTCCAGTTCAGCGACGGCTCCATGACCGCTCTAGACAACTACAACCCGGCCCATTTTACCCTGACAGCCACCTCTTTGGACGAACGGGTGGTGGCGGTAAAGCACAGCGCGGCGTGGAAATGGCCAATCGTTGTTGCCAAGGGGGAGGGTCAGGGGTTGCTCGTGCGCGTTGAAATGAGCCAATCGGAGGTGTGCCAGAAGGGAAAACGCCGCACTAGCTTGGCCACCGGAATGGCAAACATACAGACACGGTTTGGTCAGCAAGGGGAGCAATACAGACCACCGGGAGACCGGCGAACGCGGCCCGATCCCCCGTACTACGGCGGGTCCATTGCTGACGTAGAAACTGGCATAATCAACCGTGGAGCCACCACCATCAGGGGCCACGTGCCAGTGAGACCAAGTGGCGGCCGTCTGTCAGCGGACAGCGGGGCCAGGGTCCCGAACGAGTTCTCCGAATACCCAGACCAGGCGGAGCTGCCTCGTAGCCGCAGCACCGACGACGACCTGCTACCGTCCCGGCGAAGCCTGACAGACCTGGAGATTGGAATGTACGCCCTGCTGGGGGTCTTCTGCCTGGCCATCCTGGTGTTTCTCATCAACTGCATCTCGTACGCCTACAAGTACCGCAGCAAGCAGCTGTCCCTGGAGGCCCCGGAGGCGATGCCCCACGCCCACGACTGGGTTTGGCTGGGCCAAGACGAGGGCCTGTGCCTGCAGCAGCAGCAGCAGCAGGACGAGCTGGGTGGGGCCCTGCAGGAGGGTAGTCAGTTACTCAACGGGGGGATTTACGGAGGCTGCAGCGCGAGTGGGAGGGATCACCGGAGCGAGTCCCTTAACTCACCCACTACCAAGAGAAAGCGGGTGAAGTTCACCACCTTTTCCAACGCCAAGTCCGGTAACGGATGTCCGGCGCTCAGCCCGTTAGCGCTTGTGCAGACCAGTGAGATAAAATGGGTGTGTCCAGACATTGAGCTCGGGGACTCACAGGATCTTAGGAACTACATGGAAAAGCTAAATGAGAATGCTATCAAGAACACTGCGTAGGAGATGCTGGGTGTTTTCAATGAACTAGAGAAACTCACCTGAATGCCTTCAGAATAGGGAGGAAATGAAGTTAGAAAAAAACAAAAAAGTACAGAAGAGAGGCTGGGATTGATGAACAGGAAGTTCAGCTGCTGTTATTTCAATGGGTTGGAGAGTTTTAGGCAACGGACCACTACAGGACATGATTTGCCGTGACACCACAGTATAGATATAACGAGGGAAAATGTGAACTTGATATTGTTGCTTAACTTTAATGTATGTTGTTTGTCTTTAATTGAGGTTCAGTTTTCTTTTCAATGCCCCATCTACTCTGTTTTATATTTTCTTTAAGTCATTATATTTTATTGTTGTGTTTGTTGTACTTTTTTTGCGCTTTGTTGCATTTTATAAAAGTTTCTGTATGCTCTGTACCATGTCAGCAAATATACATTCTAGGAGAGAAGAGTTAAAAGCAATTTTGTACTGTTGTATAGTTTGATTTGAGATATTACGTGTATAGTAACATTTTGTAAAGTGCTGTTTGGTTTCAGTTTTTTTCGTTTGTAGCTTAGTTTTTATTTTGTCGTCAGAAACCAGATCCACGTATGACGTTACAAAGAGGAGGCATGTCTGTCTGATCTGGTACCTGAAAATACAGTGTGTAGATAACTAATACCAATACCTCTGGAGACATGTCAGCTTAATATTATTGCATTCATTCACCTCAGAGCTGAGCTTCGGATTCAGTAGGTCGATATTGGTTGAAAAATGTACCCGGACATTTGAACCCTCCTTGTGTGAATGTTAATTTTGTATGCCTTGTTCTATTCAGTTATATATTCACATAAAAAAAAAATACTTTTGACATTACTTCAAACCCTAAGATTACAAATCCAAAAGGCAGTAGTCACATTGAACTGAAAATCACTATCAAGAGACTCAACAGACAATCACATGAGTAATGTATGGTTCAACCTCTATCATTTATAATTTTCCGTGAAATTGGTCCCCTTCACGGTTCCTGAGGCCTCGGTGGTGATCGGTAGACGTAGTTCATCTTAAACCTCTGTGTCTGACATTTTGGATTCCCGCAAAAGCGTTGTGACAGGGAGTGAAAGAAACTGTGAAGTGAAAGCCCCAAATCTGACCTTGCTTTTAATATGTCGGTATTCGTCATGTCCATCCTTTTCTATCTCTGTTTTCAAATTGGCTGCTGGACTAATTAAAAGTGGAGGCGACTCTTCTCCATCACGCAGCTGTGTGAGTCATTGGTCTGGCTGTTGAATTCTTCCCTTGATCACCTCACAAATGTGTTGTGCGCCGTTCAAGCTTTATATGTCAATTTTTCAGGCAGGAATACAGTAAAGTAAAATAAATGCTATCATTAAGCACTGTAGGATAATACCTGAGAAAGTTTTCCATCATAAAGAAGCTGTTATAAAGGTTCATGGCAAGTTCTCCGGGATCACAGACACGCTCCCCTTTCTAAAAGGGCAATCTAATTAGAGATTACTTAGTTCATTCTCATTACATGTTAATGTGGCATTTCCCATTTCCTGTGCAATTTGTCTCGCGGTAGCTTACCTATGAATCAACTCCGATATAATCTGCAGCCTACTTAAAGCAGAACCAATGACCGGTGCGTTGGAGATGTGTCCAGGTAACCAGGAAGGTCCCACACCCGTCCCACACGGTCCACCGACACCTCTGTGAGTCAGCTGGGACGTCTCGTTTCTAGGGGGGGGTTTCCCCTCGGTCCAAGTTATATAATATTGAATACCAATATGGAGTTCAAATCCAATACTAAAGGTAAAGCAGGAGGTTCCACGACACACGGTGCTCAGCGGTCTGCATGCACAGCGATGGTGAGGATTTGAAGAATCTTGCCACACGAGGGCACTATACCTTTGGATTATGTCGATAAATCTCATACTCATAAGTAAAAGCCTGCGCAACATCTCCATTAATATACATCTCTGAAAACTTGTTAGTGATATCAAGGTCAAACAATAAATCAGACTAATTTTAATATTTTAGCTATATTTTGTAGTCACTATTCTCTCGCTCTTTGCTTTGTTGATAATTAACGGTTAGCTACAGAGCTTATAATGTAAGGTGGTTTCCTGTCACAACTTAATAATTAGGATGGATTTAATGCTAATTTTTTACTGAAATTCCTTGTTGCCTTTAGTTCCTAAACAACACTACTGGACTACTGACAGCAGTGTCTCAGACAACACAAGGCTTCTGTGCTCATTTGCATCAATTAACAAGAAAGGACCGCCATATGTTTCTAAAGAAAATTGCCATACCCAAGACAGCAATATCTGCACTGGGAAATAGTTGAGGCCTCCCAACGCAGGTGAGTCAGCTCGACAGAACTGAAATTGACAATTTACATGAACAGCCGTCACTGAATGACACCGTAACTTCCCCAAGGCTCACTGAAAGGCAAGAACTCGAGGCGCGCATGGTGAGCGGAATTTCTACCTACTGGGATGATATTAAATCGTAAGAGGAATGCAGGACTGTATTGCACTCCTAAGAATGGCCAATTAGGACAAAGTTGGCTGAGCCGCTCAAGTCCTCGGCTAAGCCAACTTTGTCCCGGGACATCAGACGGAACTAGAAAAATGCCCAGCTAGAGCACCGTGAATAATGCTGAATCTCCACGACAGGAATGGAGATGGGTTTGAAGAATTTTAGCCAACAGAAAAAGACAGCCGTGGGAAATAGAGCATAAAAAGGTGAGAGAGACGATCAAATATTTTAGCCGTAAGTAGAAACAGTGCTATTGTCTGTGACATACGGGAATGGAAATACATCTCAACACCCTAAAAAATGAATCCAGTTATTCTACATCAATTGGTCAATTGTTCCATTGAACCGTTTAGAGGCCTCTGCAAATTGGAAGCCCCGTTATTTAATAACAGTGGTCCGTTTCCAACCGTCAACAAAGAGGAAACGGGTTTGGCAGATTGATATCATTGCAGCCAGACCTTTGTTCTGAAAAGGATCTACTACATTAATGACTTTGATCTGTTCCGGGGGAAGTAGCCAATTAGTGAGGACAGCTGCCTTCCGCCGAAACATTGGAGTTAAAGTACTGATGGATCATAATTGGTTCAGCCTGCGACACCCGTCAAGGCCCAAGAGGATGCAACCTCAAACGCAGCAGCCTCGTTGCCACAAACCACAAAAACAAGATGAAAAACCAATCCCTCCTTCCTCTCTTCTTCCCAGCCTCACCCAAAAAAAAGAAGCTCTGCCATGTCGTTTACCAGCCGCCCCAAACAAGCACATTCTGTGACACCGACCTAGACGATAATGAAGACGGCCGAGCGAGAAAGCGGCTCTCTCGTCGGAGCGGGTTAGACTGATGAGGCCAGCGAGGTCACCAAATGTTTGCCTCGTCTCCCCTGCCCACCCCCCCTCGGGGTTCTCTGACAGGCAGCGATCAGGGATAAAGGAACTGGACGGGGTGCAATTGGATCCCACAGAGTTCCAGTGACACATCTCTAAACACCAGTGGCAGTCATATCAACACAAAAGGAAACGTGCCAGGCGCAGACAGGAGAGAAGGCGCAGAGGACGTACGGGGTCCATGCCTCCACCTCTGCTCCCCCCCCCAGAATACTCCCCATTTACCCAGTGTGGGCATTTCTCTACCCGATCCTGTGGTTGCCCCTCCATCACTGCCAAGGAGCAAAATCAACAGCTGCACGCCGTGTCTCTGTGTGGACACAAGACTCACCATCAATTCAGCATGAGATCTCCGTCCCGTCAGAAATAATCTGAAACCGACACTGCTTAATGTTCGGTCTCGAACGAACATCAGTTTTGATTAACAATCTTATTGTTACTTTTAACTCGATCTTATCGTCTGGTTCGATGCACCAGGCCCACCTCATTTCTATTTTACAGATATAATCACATGTGGAGGAAGAGTAGGAGGAGTTGCAGGCTCATTTAATGATGATTTCTTGTGCATTTGTATGGACTCAAACAAAGATGGGCCCGTCAATAAGCCGTTATAATGTCGTTGTTTCTGTCGTGAGTTGTGGGCTATTACTCGAGATTAACTTCAAACAATACGAACAACTGTTAAAAAGTGGTAACTCAGTAAGGATAGTGATGCAATTTTCATGAAAGCTTCTTTGCCTTGACCTCTGTTAATGACCTTCTTCAATTATTTACATTTAAAAATTGAAAATGGCACTAATGGCGTTGTATTTGCTGAGGTTGAATCATAAACCCTGAAATATCTAGAACCAAGGAGGACCTGCTCCCATCGCAACCCCTTATCAACAAATGCAATGAATGAGGACTTGTCCATGTCCTGCCAAAACAAAAATTCAGTCAAGAAATATGGCACAATGGACACGATGTTATGCTGTTGACACGGTAGGAAATAGAGCTTCCTGCGTCTCTACAGTACCAGCTGTCTTAAGATTACATTTATTTTTCTATTCTTATGAATTCATTTCCATGAAAATTATGTCAGTTTGTCTTTATGCACCTTTTTGCCTTCTTCTTTCTTTATATGTTTGCATTGCTTTTGTTTATGGGCCACACAAACACCTGTATATTTGACATATTCTCTCACATTCATTCATTACAGATTCGAACTGGAATTTCTGCAGCATTTGAAAGACTTGGTTAAAGCCGAGAATGTTATGGAACAATTGTGTCAAACTCGGTCAGCCACTATTATTAAGCTGCTGGCTCTAATGTCATTATCCTGACTGCCGTTTATCTCACCGTTAACACTATTGCTTGGGGTTTTTCTCTCGCGTGTCTTCGTAAAACAAGGTCACCACTTCTACTTCAAGCCCTTTTTACTCTTCCAGGCCGCAACTTGGTGATGCTTCTTTTATTCTAATCGTTCCAGACCAAAAACTTTCTCCCTACCCCGAGGATCTCCATACAGCTCCACTCGCCTTTCAATCCTCGTCCTAAAACCACTTGGACTTGTGCCTGTGTCCTCTGCAATGACCTGCCAGCGACGGGCTTCGCAGATATGAAGATCTCTCGATCTGCAGTCATACTAACTAACTAGCTAACTGATGCTTATGTGATGGAATCTACCCCTCTAAACATTACAAACGGTCTCCGCTGACATCCACTATGGTTTACTCCTATTTCACGGCTTTCCTATACCGTCAGAATGCAAAGTAAATCTCGACGCAGCCTTTACCCCTTTTTCCTCATTTCTTTCCTTGCGGATCGGGGCGAACATTACCAATTACACTCCTGTGTCACCTCGCAACCCTCCAACTGACAGTTGCCCTTCATCTAGGGTTACACTAATTACCTCATCCGGATTTGCAAACTCGAGGGGGAAAGGAAAAGGTGAGGAAAGACACCAAATTTAAATCAGGATATGCTGTTAATCGGCTAATGAAGCCTTGTGGAGAATTTTGAATTTTGCAAACATCATGCAGCCTCTCTATGTATGCAGTACCAGTCAAAGGTTTGGAGACACCTTCTCATTCAATTGAATGGGAAAGTGTGTCCAGACTTTTCACTGGTACTGATATTGATGTATGACAATTTGTTTGCACCATGAAACCAGATCTCCAACTTTAGAGTGTAAATAATCATAATAATCATCATGATAACACTGCATTTTATTGACGTATAAATCACATCTCGCATCACAAAGGGATTAAGGTATTTGTCCTGCATGGTGGAACCACATCAAACAAAATTCAGACTGAATTTGGAAAGCAAAGATCCTGAGTTTGAAAAAGGATATGTGCCGTCAGAAGTTGCACATTTTAATGCTCACTGTGATCCGTTTCCCATGTCCTCAAAAGGTAGCTGAAATTCTCCACAGTGGGAGGGGAAAAGGACTCATTTAAATGGCAGACTACACATTCGCCTGCAAGAATATGTCTCTCCCGTGCAACGCTTGCTAGGAAAGATGTAATAACTCTCAGTTATCAGGCATAATTGGAGGAATACAGTAAAAAAAAATTAAATATCAGGGAATCATATGTTCATTATTATTTATCGCCAGCGGTGGGAAGAAACAAGTGCCGCCACTGCGCTTATTCACAGGTTGGCATAAGTATTGGCTGCAGTCTCCTGCTACTCGAAGCTTGTTAAAGATTTTTGAATATAACAGCCATTATCTAGACTTCTCATTGTAAAGTCATACAGCCCTTCAGGCACAGTGCAAAAACACTGGCTCGTCGTCTACATGCGTCACCCTTTAGAATCACTAACTGCACCTTGTGTCCATGCACAAGAAAAAGAGTAAAAAAAGTATAGTAGAGATGATACACTGTGGCAGAAGGTGAATGTAGTCAGTCCCCCTATAACTTTGGCTGGAAAAAGGGGAAAACGCTCTCACATGTATAGAGGCATGGACAGTTAAAGATTATATGTGTACAAAGTCCTACTCTATCAAATTGACAATCCAAGGTCTTCAGCTGCTCTATTTAAGAAAAAAAAAGAAAATGATCAGTTTGTTTCCATGTCACATCCTAATGAAGCATTGTTGCTACCGTCATTAATTTAAGCAAGAATTATTTTTGGCTGCAATCTGTGTCCAGTCGACGAGGCACAAAAGCTAAAAAAGGTTTGCAAGACCTCAAGTCTCTATTGCTACCGTACATGCACTGGACGGTCGAATGAAACATTGTTCTTTATTCTACTGCCATTGAAACGCTGCTCTTGGTAAAGACGAAGAAGACAGCAAACGGTAAACACTTAATGGACTCTTACTCACGGTCTTTTTCTAGTCTTCATACCACTTAAAGCGCCTTTACAACAAAAGCGATCATTCTCCCATTCAGTCCCATTCATGCACTGATTGCATGGGCCACCATGCAAGGTGCCACCTGCCCATCAGGAGTATAACTAATCATCCATACCCACTCATACACTGCTGGAGCCATTTAGAGTGTCTTGGTCTCTTTTTTTTGTTGAGCTTTGCATTTGAATCTGCTCCATCTGCAAATGTAAACAATTCAGCGAGATTGATCGGCCCTTAGAGAATGTCACAATGAGGGACTGGATGCAGCCCAGAAAACCACGAATAGTTCATTAAGGCAAGTGAATCGTGGCATTTTCAGCTACGTGCAGTTGTTCATTGGAAATCCCTGTTGTGACGGCACTATTGAGCTCAAGCTGAGATGGGGGGGGGGGGGGGGGGGGGTTGCAGCTATTAATACACCCCTTCCACAAAACATAAAGCACGTCTACCCTCCGGAATGTTTCTTTCGCTTATTTCGTCTCTGATGGTATTCTTGTTTTTAGGTCTGTGTTTTCCAGCATCTTTGGGGGAATTTGTACTCTGGGTCCCTGAAGTGATAATGAAGGCTTGCTCCCTGGTTTCTTTGTTCTGCAGCACAATGGCAGCGTGACAGACCAGGCTTGTACAGAGAAAGAAAGTTCAGGAATCAAGAAATCTAAAAACTGCTGCAGCATATACGCGACATCATACTTGAGTGGATAACATTGGTGCAAACAAAATATTATATACCTGACCAGCTGTTCTGTTAAAGGGGCGGTTTATTAAAAGAAATGTTTATGTCACTATCAACTGTATCTGGCCCTGCTCCTAATCCTAGGACTTTAATCTCAATCGGATCTGTATTTATGTTAATTCATCGGGTGCAATTAAATAGAAGCTGTGGCCCGTTTCTTCTTACACCCCTTATCTTTCAAAAGCCAACTTGATCCAAATACTGAACGCTCTGCTGCAAAGCTATTACACATAAACTTATATGATTGATATACCTATATTCAGCAACTGATGCACAATGATTAAATAAACAAACAAAATGTCAACAATCCTTACACAACAATATACAAAAATATAAACGAATCCCACTGATCTCCAGTCAGTAGGCCTAAGTATTGGAACAAATGATACAAACACCGTGACATGGCTCTACTACACAGGTGTCAAACTATGGTGTCAAATCCATAAATTGCATTTTTATAAAAGTAGCTGCTATTCCTAAAACGTCCACTGGGGGGGTCGCACTCTGTGAGTGAACACATGAATTAGCCCAGGGGGACCAGGTCGTCCACCAACGCACTGGGGTTGATCGCCTGCCATTGAAAAAAATAAACAACAATCACATCAGGTCACCACGCATGCGTGATCGCTTCGCAATATCGCTTCGTTTAGCGCTGATGTTCCGTTTGGTGATTTGGGTGAACTGCCCGAGCCGTATCTGGCCCAAACCTAAAATGGGTTTCATACCCCCACTGTACTGCTTTAAAAACAAAAGACACAAGCAGGTGCTCACCCCCCTCTTCACCTTACCCAGGAGTTGAGAAGCAAGACACAGGAACCTTACTTGGGCTTAGAGGAGCTGCAAGGCAGCATGTGAAGACCAGGGGTGTTTCCAACCGGCAGTGTGTAGCATTTTTTTTAAAACAGAGCATTTTCAGCCTACTACCGGGGGCAGATTGTTGAATATAATTGACATGTAGAGATTCCATATTCTTGACTAAATGCCGAAGAGAGTCTACAGTCTGTTGGAAAGCTGGAGCTCTTGAGGAGCAAGGGGAGCTTTGTGCTCATCTTAAGATTCAACTTTGATACTCTTGGCATCATTTGACAGCCACGGCATTTAGCGGATCCCGCAGCCACCATTTGGAGCAAACGACTGTGGCGCTAACTTGAAAAATAATTTCACAATTGTATTCCGTATTTGAGCAGAACTATTTATATTTTTCAGTGACATACAGCAGAAGTGTGAAGAGAAGCTATATGTGAATCATCTCCTTTTCAATAAACACAAATAATTGACAGCAGCCCAGTGCCATACTTCCACTTTTACATCTGTGCTCGCTGACAAAGGAAATGGGAAGAAAAGACTCCAGGTTTCTGTGCATCTGTCTGTCTGTCTGTCATAGCGTAACTGTGGAGGCACCGCTCAAGTTAGGCCATCTACTGTGAAGTACTGCTAAGCTCCTGCTACATAATAGATCCTGTATACTTGAATTTATATAGAATCTTTCTACTCTTCCGACAACTCAAAGCTTTTCATACTACAGTGTAACATTTATACACTGATGGCAGAGGCTACTAGTTCTGAAGGACATGAGCAACGGTGACGTTCTAAGATGGATGTTCCGTGCTGCAAAAACATGTCAATTTCTGGTAACTGGGGTCTCATTGCATGCATGCATTGACATGCAGGATATATATTTTTATTTTTATTTGTTTTAATAAAATATGCTGGGGATTCATTACCAAAAAAACCTCCATTCAGTCCTAAAAAGAAGAAATTACCATCAGAGTGCCAATTCTGTATTTTAAAAGGCTAAAATTTCTTTATACATATTGATTGTATTCTGTACATTTCTTCTGCACTTAACGGCCTCAAACTTGTCCGCTCAATATAAAAATATTTCTCTTTCTGTCTTCATTCTTTATCGCGAGGAACATTGGCAGTTATTTTCATGCATGGCCAAATCCTTTTTTAATTTAAAACTTACAAATGCTGCTGCTCCCCTGCCTTTTGTGAAATGTCCCATTCACGTCTCGTTCACTTTTCACTCCCTTTCAAAATATGGAAAATACCATATTATTTAACATCTCCAACAGTAAGATGCAGTTGGTTGGATTGTTGGCTGGTGGCCAGCATGTAATGGGTGGGTTACTTGGGAAAAGCAGAACTGTTAGAAAAATAAAATACAAAACAATCAATTGTGAACACCAAAATATTCCTAAATATATTACAAATGACTAAACCCTACACACGGTATTTTTGTCAGGTTGCTCTGGATAATAAAAAAGCTGCCAGCAGGTCCTCAGACTTTGATGAGAAAACGCTGCTTACACCAAAATGTGTGCAATGTTTTCTGTGTCTGCTGTTGTTCATGTGATAAGTAGACATGCTCATTTATATTCTATTTCATCTTTACACAAACATACACATGTCTGTTTTTGTGTAAAGACGGAAAAAATATTGGCCAGTGGATTATCAGTCAAACGTCTACAAGTTAAACAATGCTAGAAGGAGCACACACACACACACACACACACACACACACACACACACACACACACACACACACACACACACAAACTCACAAAGCTTTTTGCAGTTCAGCATCATTGGATATGTTCAAGCTTTGTTTCCCTCAAGAGGTTCACTGGTAAACAGATATCTTTAATCTGACAAGTGAAATTGTACATTTTCTTTCTACTTAGTATATTTCAATTTACTCTGTAATTGGGACACAAAATACTTTGTTGTTCCACATTGTGAGAGTATGTGTGGAGCACCCCCATCAAGGGTGTATTACAAAGAGCATATTCATGCTCATGAATATGAATATTATCACAGTCACGGATAATACTGCTCCGTGAAGACTTCGGTAAGAGCAGCAAAAGTTCCAGTGAATTTCAAAATAGACAGCGACCGTCCTTTGTGCATATTTCAACTGGCTTTTGTTTTAAAAAAAGAAAGCTACTCCCTTTGTGAAAATACAGACCCTCAAACATTACTGTAAAAGATGGATCAGTCCTTAATTCTGCAGTTGACTCCAAGTGTTTTGTGGTTGTTTACACCATGTTACTTAGTATACTGGCTGACAATGAAAATCTGTCAAATGCAACAATGCAGTTTGTATGGGGTTGCATCTTACCGAGCACTCAGTAGTTAAGCACACCAACAAACAGTTATATGGATTTTACAGTTTTTTCAATTTGCAATTATACTAATCAATGACATAGAAAAAAAAACAGGAAACAGAGACATTGGAATTTAAATGACTTCAATGACCAATTATCCCTAATATGACTGTTAAATGAAATTAAAGTTGATTAATGAGTTGCAGTCAAACACCACGCCGTACATGGGTATGGATAATATAACGGTATGTAACTAAAGTTTGTTTATAATCAGCTCGCACGCTCGGGACACCAATTTGGTCCTGACAAACAACTATTGGAAGAAGTCCTATGAAACTTTGAATGACAACGAAGAGAAACAAGCACTTGCTGATCCCTGCACTTCAGCCATCATCTTCAGCGAGAACCACAGCCTCTTTCTTTTTAATCCCATTCTTTTCCTGGCAACATCAATCGTTAGCGTGTCTCCGAACATGACACGGTGGAAGAAAGGGGCTCTATATTTAATGTGCTGAAAAAAGGACTCAGATGATCGGTGTCAGAGGACGCGAGGCCCCTGCACTGTCAAGCCCATTCTCACTTCATCTCAGCCCAGCGATTGATCAAATTACAGCCTGTTTCTAAGAGCTGGCAAGGGAGATTACCACTACTTGGAGAAGGAGTGGGGTTTTTCTCTTTCAGCACAGCCCTGGGCTTTATCCTCTAATCAATGAAGCATCCTCTGCGCACACCTATCCAAGCCCTGTCTTACTCGGAGACATCCCTTCCCTAAAGAGATCAATCCAAATCCTGAGAGTATACGTTTGTGACCCGGCCGTGTAGAGGAGCGTGTCTGCATGTGGAAGTGGAAGTGTTTTCTTGTGATTGTTTTTTTGGTGAGGTGAGATGTAATATGGTGGAGGCTCTGGCAGCTCCATTATCTGGGTGGTGTTAGCCCGTCTGCCAGCGCATGTTCATTTTCGTTGGGCCCACTGCCGTTTATTTATTTATTTATTTGCTGCCCCCGACACGACCCGTCAAGGTCCCTTTACCTCCCTGTCAAAGTGCTGGGCTCACTGTACTGCCAATTCTGCAGCTTTAAAGGCAGTTTGCATTGAGATGTGCCCCCTTTTTCTCTTTGCCCTATGAACGCTTCAAAAAATATTTTTGCAGCATGTAGCACTTTCACAAACATGACAAGTTAATGACGAAGTAATGCCACTTTCAATGTAGTTGTTTTTTGTTTGTTTTTTATAACACAGGTTCGGGAAAATGTAGTAAGCGAGAGCAAGATTACATAACGTGCATCTCGCGTTGCTATTTTAATTCTGTCTGAGGGTTAACTGACTTCCACAGTGACTCTGCGCTTTATTAAGTCTGTAATTGAGGGCAAAGAGTAAATGAATTGCTGGTTCAATCAACACACGACGGACACGCAGTTCAGATTCCAGGCAGACGCTTAGACTTCCCACTGAAAAAACTTCACAGAGCTGCCGACCGGCTTGGATTGCAAACGGATGACCGGAAGGGAGCGAGCGCAGCGGACGGGGAAACGCTTTCTGGAGGACAGGAATGCTCAATTAAAAGTGTTAAATGTGGAAACAATTCTGGGTGTTATTTCAACAACCGCCTGGGAGGAAGCAGCAGCAGATAAATGTATTTTTTTTTTTTCTCAAGAGGCTCCAGAGACCGAAACAAACCTGCTGCGTAGCCTGCAAAATGATTCAGGAGCACAACAGTTGCCAGTTGTGGCTTTTAGGTGAAGCACTTTTTCAACTCGGCAACATTTAGCACCTTTCACTTGAAAAGCAGCAATATTGATGGCCAGTATGGGTCTGGATACTAATACCAGGAAAGGTCTTGCAGGCAATTACCGTACTTCCAACTTAAAATTCATGTCGAGGCCCCTGTGTTTGAGGGAACTGCTCCTGCACAAAAATGTAATATGCCACATATTGTAGTCTTTACTAAATCGATAATTGTGACACTTAATTTGGTACAGAAAATATATGGATATGAAAATATATCATGTGGACTTAATTGACGTGCGTGTACAGCAAATGACTTTTCTTTCTAACCCTTTTAATCTGCTCTGTGTTTTGCTCTATGATCAATATAGCTCGTGAAGCAGCAGCAACATGTTTCAGCCTCTTGGTCCATCAGCACCGAGGCTGCGTTCTTTCCCCTCTGCTCTTCTTTCTGTAACAGCTGCACCTCCAGCCACCTGTCCGTCAAGCTCCTGAAGTTTGCGGATGACACCACCCTCATTGGACTGATCTCTGGTGGGAATGAGTCCGCCTACAGGTGGGACTCGTACCATCTGGTGATGTGGTGCAAATTCTTGCACTTGGTTTATTTGTATTTTTGTCCACTGCTACGAGCCGCCGTAAATACTTTGGCATTGATGGTTCTGATACACTTCAAAGCTAATCTCAAAAAGTCCTTGTTGTGCAAACATGCTAGACTAAGATGATTAAAATTCCTGCTATAGATCAGAAGGTTATCATTGTCCATATGGGCATTTTGGGATGTTGACATTAGCATTTAGCTTAAGTAACAGACAAAGCTGCAAATGTTACTGTGAACTCTTGTTGGCTCTTAAGCTCCAGCATTTACCAACCATTTATTTTAAAAAAAATTCCACAGTAAACTATACGGAAGTTGGATATGCTACATGTCTACCAACCACACCAACCTCCGCATCTTCATTGACAGTCGTGCTAAATGCAAAATGCGATTGATTTAGTCCAAGGATTTCTAACGGTGAGCTACGGATTCAGAGAATAATCTCTTCACTACATTTCTATTTCTAACCCACCGCCCCCCCACTTTTTCTTTTTCATTCATTTACAGCTACCTCCCTCCGTCTCTCTCCCGCCTCTAAAAGAAATCTGCTTTAAACCATCTGTCTCCCAGCACAACACATGCCTCCTCTAGTCAGAAGAGAGAAGGGGAAGAACATGGGAGGGAGGAGGTGGGGGGGGGCACAATAGACTTATAACTGGAGCAAATCGTCTCCTTCTCCTTCTCCTCCTTCCTTCATCCATCCAGATGCCCAAGCTACACAAGTTTGGTGCCGGCAGTGTGAGCGCGATAAAGAGAACCAGATGGTGGCTACAGAGAAGAAATAAAGAAGTGGGACAAATAGAAGATAAATAATATAAGACCAATAACAAAAATAAGCGCTGGTAAGGTAACTAAATACATCACTGTGAAACGCCAAAAAGTTAAAAACACTCATTTCAACCTTTTCCTTTTCCTGTAGTGTTTGCGTGTACAGCACCTGAGCGTGTGTCTGTATCTGTGTGGGCCCTCATTTCACATTTCAGCAGTGTGCGCTCTCTCACCACGGCTCCTCTGCTTGGCTGGTGGGATTCAGAGCCGGTCGAAAGATCTCAGCAGGATGTTTGGATTCTATGATGGAGGATGAAGTCTGCGTGATACAGACAATGAGGCCTGCATGCATACAGGCTCTACAGAGAGAGTGGGAGTGCATGTGTGTATTTGGATTGTTGTTGGTTAGGGGATCCTGTATTTTCCAATCGCCCTGCTGAGGGTCAGGGAACATCTCAGCATCACAGCGCTTCTTTATAATATTGTTAAAAGAAAGATGATGTATGAGTGAGTTCTACTGGTGGGTGCTTCATATGGTTTTAGGTGGACACAAGTGCTTCAAACTGAACGCCTTTCAGCCTTATTACGGCACAATTTAACAACGCGGTTGTACCAATAGTCCAGGATTGACAGAAAAATCAATGTGTTTACAAAGAGTCTTTTCTTACACACCTTGTCTCAAAGTGAAAGGACAACAGCCGTCTTCTGTGGAGATGCACCCATTGACTGATTTTGAGGGCTATGATGCGATTATAAAAAAAAATGTTGATTCCCTTTTATGTATTAAATCACAAAAATAATTGATTTAATTTTCCTCACTGCCGTCCTTGGAACGCTGCATATTTGAAATGATTCATGACTTAAGAAAAACAGATCCATTTCTACTAAAGAGATGTGTAATCTGGAGGGTTGCATTATAGGAGCGTTGCAATGAAAAGCAACATAAAAAGAAATCAAACTGGGCTTGTAGCAGCAACCTTGTAAAAAACACCTCATTTAGTGTCTTCTGCGTCAGGAGGCATTATAAATATATACCTATGTATTTACATTTTCAACAGCTGTAACTGCTGTTACTACGACAGGCCATCCGGCTGAAAGTCTCCAGTTAGCAGGGAGGCCACTTGTTTACCGCTGTTAAGGAGCGGGCAGCCCGGTGAATTGTTACCGACGATCACAACTTTGATGGTTGAGTTTTACATTTATGCTAATTACGTTTTCTGCACCCCTAATGCGTCAAATAATAGTTCACGTCACATGGACATTTGCACAAAGAGTGATCGACTATTGTTCCAGCACGCGGGCTCAAGACTTTATATGTAATAAATCCCTCCCTGAATCACCCATTCTGAAATATAAAGGCTACATGCAAACAGTGTTCATATAAAAGCCTTCTAACTAAAGAAATAAAATGGAGTATTTAATAAATCATTTTGATAATGTGGAGAACTTAAAGTTTTAGGCAAAAGCATTTTGCATGGTCACATCGAGGTGATTTCATCTTGAAAATAACAACAGAACTGAAAATAATTGATGCCAGCAAGGAAATAAGGGTTCAAAGTGGAGAACGTTGACTGGAGTTGATGTCTGAAAAGGTCATAAGTATTGAAAATAAGCAAAGGGGTAATTCATCACAATACTAATTCCTGCACTCAAGGTAATTATTCTGTTCCAGCACCTTTCTCCAGTATGTGCTGACTAACTCTTTCACATAAGGACGAGTTCACGTTAATGATCATGCGAGAGATCGATTTACTTTTACTTTAGAGAGCTGTTTAGTTGGAAATTGGTATAAACCAAAATTGACATAAAAAGGTGAAATTTAAACACTTTGATACAACAGAACAGAAAGTTACTTATTGTACCTGTGCTTTACTGGTATTAGGACCACGGTTTTTAAAAAAAGGGAATAAATAGCCCATCTGCCAGCGTTACGCTGTCTTCCCTCAACATTGTGGGAGCTGTCCAAGGTACCGACTCCTGTCACCAGCAGTAATGGCTGCTTTGTTTAAGTACAATCCTTAGTTCATTCAGCGATTCAAACTGACAAATCAACAACATTTTGGAAGAAGTACCATTGTTTTTGATTGATGTCCTCCCAATGTCACGTCTTTATCTGCACTTGTGTTTTTGTTGGAATGCTGTAATTTGCTGAAAAAAATGGGTCCCATGAGATTAAAAAAAAAAAAGAAATTAAAAAAGATATGCTTTCAGCAAATGGTTGGGTGGTAGAATTTTATAAATACAGCTAACTAACCCAGATGTTAAAAAGTCCTGAGACGTAACTAATAACTACTCCACACATTAATAGTGCCGGTAGATAAAAAGCTTCTAATTTGTAAAAATGAATTCAAGCTCTATCTTTAACTGGACTAATTAACAAAACCATAAAGCATTTAATCACATAATGACCTCAGGTATCATAAAGTCCTGGTAATGACGGGTCCAACTTGTGGAAATTGCCTTAATTAATTGAATCGATGGAAACTGAAAATCTTTTTTCAACTAATTAAGGAAACTACATACATCATTATATATCTGAACGAAAGTTACTACACAGGTTGCTTCAAAATCTATTGGCAATTGATACATTTTTCTATGTGCAAGCAAAGGAAACGTTTCTCGGTTTAAATGCAGTCTGCTTCGACAGTCGTTACACTGGTGGCTACCAAGCAACAATACCCCCACCCTAAAACACCTCCTTCAATCTCCAAAACAAGGAGAAGCTGGTGATGACAGACTAATTCATACCGAGCCGACAGATTAATAAACGGGCTTGCCAGCTGGTGAGAAGCTATTGTGTTCACAATGCTGTACAACATTTATGTTGAGAAAGAAACACATTTTCTTAAGGAAGACTTTCAAGAAAGCTCAGATTGACTTTTTTCATTTAAACTACTCGGGAAATAAGGTCCTCCATGTATAATTTATTACACAAAGTGGACTTAACAGAAAGTTTGACTGCAAAGAAGGTAAATTTCAAATGCCCCTGAACTATATCAAAATAAACAGTAATGAGCATAATTCAGCTACTACGGTGTTGCATAATTGAGTTTTCAGAACTGCCAAGCCCAGTGATGTCTTGAACTTTAGTGACTTGGCTTGAAATGTATTTCAAAATGAGGTTTTGTTTTTATGAAACAATCTTATTCACATGTTTAGAATACAGCTTTTAGGGAACCAGAACACCCGCAATGTGAAAGAAAATAGGCAAAATTATGTTTGAAAACTTCAAGAAGTCACCCAACTCTGTCTGGCAATTTGGAGAAATGTCGCAGGTGTGACAAAAGAGTGAAAGAGGTCTCAACCAACCAAAGTGTGAGTAGGAGAGTTTGTGCCACAAACGCACATTTATGGAACACAATGTGACAGAGAAATAACCACCACAAGTTGTGTTTGACCAAAACGATCGCACAACCAGATCTGAAAAAACAACAGAGCATTCTTCACCATCCGGAGTTAACAACAATATTTAGACTCAAGCTAGGTTCCATTTTGGGATTTATTTTTTTCATGTTGAAGGTCAGTCTCTAAAGTTGGAAATTAAGTTTATATCATTTAGGAAAAGAAACAAAGGTGTCCCTATAAGGAGTTCAGCTGGGCTGTGACGTTTCTGTCTTTGCCGGTTTAGACTGAAAGTGCTTATTTGGGTCTGTAAACTGTTTACATTTGGCCTGATGAGTTCACACCACTAGAGGCATGCCATGAAAAAAAAGTCTAAATCCCACTTCAGTCCCAGTGAATGTTGTGTGTTTCAAGTTGTTGCACGCCCAGGATGCCAGTAAGCCCATTATTTACCTGAGGAAGCGGCACCACCACCCATGGTTCTTTCCGTGGGAGTAACAACGACGCTTTGTCAGACAAATCAGCCCTCCCACACACTCCGATATACAGACACTGTGGATATTGAGTACGGTGGAAGCAGAGGCACGCAGCTCGCTTTAGGCGGTTGGCTTACATCTTGATCCACAGTGAACAACTTGTGGACAGACCCTGCTGGCTGGTGAGGAAGCGAGGACACTGCTGGCACGACATAACGCCCGGTGTCTTTTGAAACACGCATCAAGTGTGCGTTCAGCTTGACTCAATTATCACACAGCCGTGGTGAATCAGACTATGGAGAGGAGCAGCATTTCGAAAAACAGGGTTCTCAACTATTTGATCTTGATTTGAGGAGCTTGGATTTTCAGCAAGAGAAGAGGAGCTGGACTTAGAAAAAGGGAGAGCGGTTATGTGACCGAACTCAACATGATTGTTAACATCCATCACGGGGACGAGCTGCTCCCACTTGTCATGTTTTGTTATAAACCCCAGAGGATTAAACGACGTACTGACACACCACGTAGGCTGAGTTTGTTAACTTGCAGGCGTTTTCATAGAAGACTTCAATGGGTGCGACTTCTTTGTCTAATTATGTGCCACACAAGGTCTGCTGGTACAACACTTCTGTTACAAAGAAGGCTGAATTTTTATTTACACATCTCCAGCAAAAATTAAGGATTATGTGAAAACACACTTTTTGGCTTGAATAATAAACACAAAAGGTTTCTGATTATTCTTAAAACACCTTTAGACATCAGACTCTCTTTTAAGGAAGTTTCACAATCTTCCCATAGTCGCCCTATCTACGTCAATTAGCTGAATAAATTGAGCTCTTCGTGAGCAGACGTCAGCAGATGTTAAAAATATTCATGACTGACTGTATAATAACACCTGCCAGTATCTACAAGCGATAAGATTACCTGCTACCTTTTTTATTCTTTCAATATTGTTTCTGTAGACAAAGTTAAAATGAATATATGATAAGCAAGTTTGAAAAAAAGGTACAATCTGCGACTGAAATGTGAATAAAACCGAGGTTTAGAGCAAATGAATGTAACAACTTCTCCCTCTGTGGTCCATATCAAACTGAAACAACGGAAATTATTGCGGAGCAATTTAACCACTATTAAGGCCTGTGGCGAGAAATACAAACAACTTAGTAAACCAGCGAGCATTAGAGACAGACTCATGAATAATTGATCCCCAGATCCCCAATTTGACATCACAAAGACACACATTGGGCCCACCATCAAAGACGCGCCATCTCTGCCAGTGAGTTGTCACTACATTGGTAATAACTCTCTATCCCTCCGTCCGCCTCTCTTTCTTTCTTTCTCTCTCCCGTTTCATTTTTCATGCAACACAATGTAATTGCATCTCTCTGCCACAGAATCTAGAGAAGGCAACGTTTGATACCGACGCTTCAGCCCCACAGACGTTCTGTGGACGTCACGACATCAGACGGCTGCAGGAGTGAACCACCCGCTGGGTGCTCCCCCCGCACGCCGCTGCCGGATCAGCAAAACCAATCCTGCGAGATTTCAGAGATGTGGCAACACTGACAACCAAAGTCCACCGTCTCCAAATGAAACCATCTTCCGCCGACAGCTCACCCTTCACCTGTAGGGACTATTGTGCACTGATGCAGATATTTCCATATCTATCTAAGCTTATGAAAGTTTTTCTCTTGTATTTTTTTTACCATCCAAGGCCACTGAATTGAAGAACTTTTGTTATTTCAGCACCTGCCATAAATGATGCATAAAATAGCATTAAAAGGGTTTATGTTTTCATTAGTCTCCAAACATGAATGTATTTTTTGGGATATGCGAGATAAGGATAAGGATGATGATAAGGACCTTAATGATCCTAATGTTTGAGGATGAAAAATCAGAGCTACGGCGGTTAGGTTTAGGAGTGAATTATTGTGGTCAAGGATATTCAACTGTGACTGTTACTTTTCCACATCCAACACGGAACAGCTGTCAGCATCCAACGTCACCCAGCACTGTGAGCGAGCTGGGACCCGTACAAAACCAACCCACGGTGAAAACAGGGGCCACACGCGTTACACTGGTTTCCAATATCCAAAAGGGTCACTAAGCCATTAGTAATTAACTGGCGGCCCGACTCGGGGCCCTGTTCCACACGGCGTGTAAATGGTTTGACACAGGGAGACACCGGGTCACTGGCTCTGAAGTCAAATAGACCCACATAGATCAGCCCTCTGATGGGAAACGAAACACACGCCGCGACTGTCACTGTGCATTAGGCTCTCCGATCACTCAACGCCCGTCTTTCCCACAGTGCTGAGGAAGGATTACTTAGAGAGTGAACAAGTTCTCCAGAGTCTGAGTGACAGATTTCCTTTCATTTTTTTTCATTTGTTGATGCATTCTCATCTTTGAAAAGAAGTTCACACGTTGTGCGTCAGTCACAACGCGATGGGGGCACGTACGGTCTCCTATCAAAAACGCTGCAGTACGCTTTCCTGTCGACGTCCCTTCAAAGTCTTTCCTTCTCCCTGCGGCACATAATGATCATGAACTTATCTGATTGGAGAGGCAGACGCCAGGTGTGGTCGGACACTCGCCAAAAAAAAAGAGCTGCATTGCCAACTTCAAAGCAGCAGCAAAAATGAAGCGAGACAACTGCAGCGGTAAAGGAGTAGTATTATCTAAATAGAATCACCTTGCCTCCCTGGGCCTGGATAAGGCAGGGTTAGCACCGTGGCACAATTAACACAGTGGCCTGCAGCTGAATGTCAGAGAAAGTAGGAGACAAAGAAAAAGGCATGATGGAGATAAGAGAGAGAGAGAGACGGAGCAGCAGTAAACCTACAAATAAACCTCGTGCATTCATGCCTCCCGGATGGAAGCACACAATTCATTCAGATGCTTAACGCTAAACGTGCCAGCTTTCTTTTGGTAAAATTAAAAGTTTCATAATTGTCGTCAGCCAACCTACGAGGAACAGGTGCATAATGTGAAAACACAGTATGATAAAAAACACACACACACAGGGTTGATTTGGCATCCAGGCTCTGTACCCACACAACTAGCTCAGCGCCATAGCAAGCACATTAGTTACACAGCCCGATACAAACCTCCATTCCACAGTGTTTGAGACCAACCACGGAGCACCGCAGAGCTCACGGGGAGCGTACTTTCTAGGCACCTGGCATGGACAAATAAAAACCCAGCCAGCAGAAGGCTGAACCCCATCAGCAATGCAGGCGATCTTTAACAGCACGGCACAAAAATAACTGGAGCAATGTCTTCATATGTGTAATGAGCGGCAGGTAGAAACACACATACAGGATATCAGCAGTTTATGACTAATTATGACATGAAGTACTCAGCTATCAAGTGTGTGCACTGTGAATAGGATCGATCTTTTAATTTGATAACATGTTTGGATCCACGTTTCAAGTTTAAATGACATGGAAACAATTCTTATTTATGTGCAGCTATGTCATGTTTAAATGCAATTACACTGCTAAAAGACACACAAACAAGGAATAACAAATTCAACACACACACCACATCACACGTGGTGAACGATTGAAGGCATAAAAACACAAAATCAGCTCATTGACGACAATTATTGGATCCACACTGTCGCAACCAACACCACGCACACAGGTACCTCCACGTGATAGACAGCAGCCTCGAGACCAGAAATTAGCAGCCAGCACGAGACGCGATAAAAGAACCGAAGCGGTTCTGGAATTCCCCAAACACGAGTGTTCCCCCGACACAGATGACCGGAAGTGACGCGGCACGGGAGTACCTGTATAAATTCAATATCATTTATATATCAAGGCCTTGGTTGGCTTTTATTTTTGTTTTTCACTCTTTGCACGCCATCCGAAGGCTGCAGGTATGTTCTATTTCCAGTCTCTGCACGACACGTTTTGTCCCCCCCCAGGTGAGGTGGCAACTCAGCATGCCATCTACAACCATATAATAATGTTTGTATTTTGCTGTTGCCAGCTGTTATGCTTTTCTGGGTATTCTGACCCACAATCTTCTGAGTGTGTGTTTTCTTCACAGTGATGAAGGAACGAGTCCTAAATACCCAATATACCTAAATACTCATTTTTTTGCTGGTCCGCTTTCCTCCTCTCAAAGAACTTGGATGATATTTAACTATTTACATTTTTTTCTGTTTTTTTCTGCGAGATAAAATATGTCACTGAATATCCCATTCTTGAAATACGTACATATTTTCTGCAATAATCAAAATCTCTTTTTGTCATGTGAGCCGGTGCCATTCTAACTTCCTGGTTAGAACAAACAATGCAATAATATATTAATTTATTAATGCAATTTTCTTTGCTTTATTCATATTGCCACAAACAGGATGATGGGTTGTTGCTGTCATCCAAATCATCAACAAACCTTTTCTGTAAGCATTATAAATCAATATCATATCATGTTTTCTATCAGATTTTAGAATAAGAGATCTCTGGTAGTAGGCAACCAATTAACAAATAAACTGAATATACATTTCAATAAGACTGTAATAAATAGAAGGAAAAGATGTGAATCATATGATATGTCTTCTAATTTCAGCCCTTAAAATATGAACCATCGCCCACTACAACTAAAAAAACCAAATAAGGGATTATGTTTTGGAGGAATTTGATTTTTCCACTGGTATCCCTGCCAATGCGTTTGAAGCTTTCCCAGACGCCTTATGTTGGATGTTCCTTTAACGTGTCACCCATCTATTCATTACCTGTCATATTTAAATCCTCTTTCTATCTTACAAAAAAAAACCTCTATGAAATTTTAATTTTAAAGAAAAGCAAATTCAAGTAATCAACTGCGAATGAAAATCCATAGAGACTCAAATTGGAATGAATCCTAAATCTTGTAGTTCCTGCGGTTTCCCCTTTCATCTAACACAGATATCCCGGAGACAGGGGAAAACAGAGTGTCAGCAAAAAAAACTTGGGGGGGGGGGAGAATGAATATCAAGAGGATACAGCGAGAGTGGCAGGTGTGAGGGAGGGAGAGTAAGAAATAGCAAGACAGCCAGTCTTTGTCTTAAGGGCTGTAGGCAGGATGAATGCAGCACTGTGTGTAAAGCGAAAGCAAAAGGGGAATCAAGTTGAGGATAAGAAGGTAGACACAGAGACGCAGGAACGAATGGGGGGGGTTGGGGGATAATGGTCTAAATGGATACAGAGAACTGTCTGCCGCATATACACAAGCCAGGACCACATCCCCGAAACAAGCGGGGATGAAACACCGACGTGTAGCGTTGCTTCCAAATGTCTGTCAGCTAAAAGAGAAGAAATATTTCCAGCATCTGTCTGCGCTTCAAGAGACTCTTTCATACCAAACGTTGCTCCCTGTCATACGTTTTCCTTATTTCTACTGCGTGTGAAAGACCAGTCTCCCCTCATCCTAAACCCAGTAAGACTCCGGCACGCTCTCTGTGTGCGAGCACGAGTGTGTGAATATTTCCCACACGCCAACACACACCCAAGCTCTTCAGATCTGAAATGAGGCGTAAAAAGTAAGCGCAGAGGCAGACGGGAGCCTGCAGCTATCTCATGGATGAATGCAACTATTGCATTACAAACACCTTTAATGTCGCTGCGGCGCGTCTTACTTCCAATGCACATCTCTCCTTTTTTTGAAGTTACCAACGCTATTAGTGCTGGTTGCAACTGTGGAGCATGCGACTCCTAAAATTATCCAACCAATGTGTTTTTATTGGAGAAGGCATCCTTTTAGTTGTGAGCAACATCTTAAACCCCCCCCCCCAAAAAAAATAAAAATAAATGAATATTACCAAAGCAAGGTGCCAGAGGTGAAAGAGTCTAGCAGACTGTAATAGGATGTGTGCGAGGCGGGTGACAGCTGTGGAGGCCGGATTAGTGCAAATGCAACACTCCTAGTTCCAGTACACTATTTAAATCTGATCGTCACAGCTGGGTGATCTAATGTGAATTTTACGGCAGATTTCATCTCTGTGTGTTGTTGTCGTTGCTGTTATTTTTTAATTTCCTTCTACTTTCATGTTATTTTTTATTTTTATAAAAGGCAAACTAGGACATCATTATCATGTTATTTTATGCATGTGTCTTAGGATGAATACATGATGCATAATGAAAGGATGTTTTATCCAGTACATGACACTTTCTTTCAGTCACTGTTGCAAATGATCACAGGCCATACAAAACACGCAGGTCACTGTTCAGTCTCTTTTTAATGGTTATTAGCTGAGGCACAAGCTGAAAGAACTGCTGGCCAGCATAGTGTTTGTTTGCTTTGACTCAAACCCATCTCACTCTTTCTTTTGAAAATACAAACCATTCATAGTCCATCAGAGCCTGCCGGCCTGTAAACCATGTTGTCTCTCTTTTGCACTTAGCTTGTTTGTCCCACAATGCCTGTTGTTGAGTGTGAGGACACGCAAACACTACGTTCTCGCTCGTTGTTATTTTCACGTGACACCGTTACTCTTATATGTCAGTTATACATTTGTAATCTATGAGTGATATTTAGAACTAGATATTTGGCTTGCGCATGTCGTCATGTCTTTATGGACATTCAATATCTTTTGCAGTGTTGTTTCAGTTACGGAGCATCTTTTTTGTATTCATGTTAAACTTCTATACAAAGTATGTGTGTATTTTGCTTGGTAACGTGTGTATTTGTGATCTTTTCAGCGGTAGCTGCTGGCGGTCAGTCCACCGTGTTGCTCCAGAATGAAGTACCTCAATAACCATGATGGATCGCCATCAACTGCTCATGGTCCCCCTAAGGCACATATTGGATAAACCCCACGAGGATCCGGCTCGGCCCCCCGTGGGGAATCACAAAGTACATCAAAACGTACTTAAGAAAGCATTGTTTTCTGTGCAACTCCTCATGCCTGTCGTTCCGTATCACAGTTGGTCTTGTGAGCTCTCCTTTTTCCGCCCACCCTCATCCTCCCTTCCCATTTTGCAGGTTCATTATAATTGCTTGCTGCATGTCTTCTCCTTACGTATATAAACTAAAAAAAAACGCAACAACTTGTGAGCAGGCTTTTTTCCTGTTGCCGGCGCTTCTCTTCTTCGAGCTGCTCCCTCTCCTGCTCCCGCTCTTGCTGTGTTCTTAGACCTGTCTCATTAACACAAAGAACCTTTCCTCTTGCTTTTTGTCCTCTTTCTTTGCAAAAATTGGTGGCATTATCCTCCCATGCAAACTGAGCACTGACACTGTGCTGACAAGCAATGACAGCGACGAGCGCAGCGGGGAGTGAAGAGCTGCTTTGTCTTAATGAGCTGCCAGCCTGAGTTCCCCACCTGTGATACCAGTTTTCCCGCTTTCATCTCCCAACTCATCTTCGGACTGACTTCTTCCCGCTGCCTTTGACGGCCTTATCTGTTCTCTTAGGCTCTCTTTTCAAAATCAGGTTACAGTATTTTTTTTTTCTTCTGTTCCGGGCCAGAATTTTTGTTTTAAACGTTCACAAGATAATGAATACAGCGAGAAGAGGTTGCAGTGTTTAATCGTTACGTCGGAGACGTCTATGTGTCATGTTGCCGACACATCAACAGAAATGAGCATGCTAATCAGGTAGCCATAATATAGCCCGACATGAAGATTACGACATAGTAATGTTATTTTGACAGGGTTCTCGGGAGTCTAAGCAGTTTGGTCAAATTTAGCAAATTCTTGCGCAAAATTGCGGCTGCTTGTCAGGAGCTGTTTTTTTCTTCCTTGTTATAACAGTAAATTTAGATCGTCTGGCCGCAGGAGTAGCGGCTGAATTGCTCGACCCTGTTTCATCAGAGCAACACATTGCCCCTTTAAGCAGAACACAGAACAGATGAGTACAGCATCTCTTCAACTTCAGGACATTTTCACAGGTGAGTTTTTTTTTCCATTTGCAGCTACACCTCCGCCACAAACACCCGCCTCCATCTTTTATAATTTGTGTCCAACGTGTGTTAAAGCAGCCTTGGGAAAAGAAAGCGACCTTGTCTCTTTTGGCCTACATGATCAGGATTGTGTCATGGAGAGGGTCCGCTAATGCACACTAATCCTCTAACACAATGACCCCAATCCCTTAAATCTGTCAATAGGGAAGCTGATGCTCCAGATTAGAGATCCGGCTGTAATGATACTGAGGGGCTCCACTCTGGTCTTGTTATTCGAGAGACAAACACACGTCATATATGAAAAGCACCACCAACTGCTTTGTCTCAATGCAGTTTTGACTAAATAATATAACTGGAATTATGTTCAATCATGCTGCGCCCCAGCCACTCGGGACAAACTCTTATTGCAGCTTGCGTGATGAGTATGATTAGCTAAAGTGCCCTTCAAGAAATGTTATGAAGCCGAGTACTTTAAATGGAAAGCTTAGACTATTTCAATGGCGTTTAGTCTACACCACAGGACGGAGCCGACCTACAGAAAGCGTTTCAGTGGCAAAACACACGTGGAGGTTATTTTGAGACTCTGTGGGGGGTCCTAAGAAACTGTGCAGCTTTTATATCTTCATCGTTTCTGTGTCTGAACATTTAAGCTCTGAATCCTGCGTCGACGATCAGAGATGCCGCGATGCGCCGCAGACACAGGTTTGAATCCCTGAAGCGAGTTTGTTTACGTTTCCTGGTTCTGCTGGACAGATAAATCCACTGGAGAGCATGGAGAGCTTACAAAAAAACGCTGGGGCTGTAGGTAGACTATGGGAGCAAGTTATTAAAATGGCTTCTATCAACTCTAAATCCACCCGATGCTGCTGTGCGAAGCCACAGCCACAGCTGGCAATTCCCAAAGGTGCAGGGCTTCAGATTATCTGGGCTTCTTTTAACTGTTTATGAATCACAGCTCCAAGAATGTCATTTGGAGAACAGGTGTAGCTGTGGTCAACTCGGAGACACAAGAGGGAGAATGAAGGAAAAAGAGACAAATGAGCCGTGAATAATCCTGCAGGAGCCTCCACCGTTGATCAAATACCTGTAATTCTTAGGGGACACCGATACAACGCACAACATGAGAGTCACTTTCTCTGTTCTCATCTTTCTCTTGTCGCTATTATCGGCAGACACATCAAATAGTTTGCCGTCAGGATGGCATTTCACCGAATGATGACATCAGCCTTAAATGACTTTCAACAGTGATTAAACATAATCAAATCCCACTGATTCATAGAAGAGCTTTAGCCTTTAATCCAAACCGTTCACTGTGCTCTCCCGTGAATGACACTGAAACGTTTTGAAGGCTTTAAAAACAACGATTGAATTCAATTCCATTTTAATACATGTATCCATTTGTTCTTTATTAATAGGATCTTTTAGGAAATACACATCACATTTTGGTTAAAAACGAAGAGGCTCTTACATGCAAAAGGCATTGGCATTTTTCATTCACAGCTAAAAAAATCTTACCATTGAATATGTATTTGTCTCTGTCAGGAGAGCAAGATTAGACATTTATACATTTATACAGATAGTATAAGCAGGCCCCAAAGACTAAGGTAAGTTTGTTAAAAAAAAATCTGAAACAATGTCCACATTCAACACAGCAGACTGTATTTGCATAACTTGCATTTGATTTGAATAAATATCCAATGATGTCTGCAGTGAAAAACTGCTCCGAATAACCTGATAAATGTTGCACATTCTCTGACAAATTGCACAGACTCTTCAGGTATTCTCTGGAGGAATCTGAGAAAAAAGTACAAAAGGCTGGAAAAGAATATAATTAAAAGAGTAATTCCTTAGCGAACTACGTTTAGCTCGACTGCTAGAAATATCTGGAACAGTTTCTACAGGGCAACAATTGCAGAAAGGACATGAAAATCCACTTGTTTTGAGTGAAAAATGTAGAAATAAGTAATATTTTAGATCTATTTGTATTTACAGAACAGATTTAGAGAGCACATATTTTTCAGATACAAGAATATTTCATTTTTAAAGGATAAAATAAAGCTTTGAATCTTTTATGTTGCTCTTCATGGGTACACAATTACGTAATGTATCTACAGGCTGAGCACATAGTTTAATATAAAATGTCCTTTATCTAATCTCAATAAATACGGCCTCTAAAGTCATCTTTTACCCTAAAAACAAAAGCCCGCTTCTTTTCTTTCAATCTACACCAGAACTTGCTGTGCATGTCACTTTATGCATGTCACTCAATCATTCTCTCACACACACACACACACACACACACAGACAGAAACATCTCAACACACTCACTGGGGCTCTGATAGAGGTTTGACTACAGGCCACGGCATGTCAGGTAAAGGTGACTGGGGCTTCGCGGGGGTCTGGTGCTGCAGTGTCTGCTGGTGCGCCCAGTTTAAGTCCACCCCGTTCTTCTTCAGCGCAGCCAAGTGCTTGATGTCCAGCGTGGTGAAGGTGGTGAACTGGACCTGGTTCCTCTTGCTAGTGGGGGAATGCAGAGGTTCGCTGTGCTGTGGTCTGGCCAGCAAGGTGGCCGAGCGGCTCGCCATGGGGCTCATCGCCGCTCCCTGAAAATGCTGCTGCTGGGAGCTGTTCCTGCTGCGGCCCAGGGTGGCAGTCCTTTCGGGGGCGGCGGGGGCGCTCACGGTGGGCAGGGTGCACTCCATGCCGCCTCGGCCGGCCGAGTCCACGGAGTGGTGCGACTCCGCCGGGCGGTGAGCCTCGCGTTTGAGCGTGGACACCTGAGCGGGGGCGCCCGGGGCCGACGTGCCCTCGCTGTTGCTTTCCAGCCACACCCAGTCGTGCTTGTGGTCCTTCGGGTCCCCCGCAGGGGACGGGCCCGCCTGTATCGGCGTCTTTTTACCCCGGAAACAGAGTTTATTCGACGCGCATTTCAGCAAAACAGCCAAGATGGCTACACAGGTGACCCCGACCACGGCATAAGTGCCGATTTCCACGTCCGACATGGCTCTGAATGTCGCAACGAGGTCGTTCTCCACTTTCGGAGGCTTAGATTTAGGCGGCTCCTTCTTCGGTGTCGCTTCTGCTTCGGGAACGTCTTTGTTAGAAGGCGAATCGGGGCTGTCGAGCATGTTTCTATAACCTCTTTTCTGACCTTCCCTTTTAT
Source organism: Gasterosteus aculeatus (assembly GCF_964276395.1). Taxonomy (NCBI): domain Eukaryota; kingdom Metazoa; phylum Chordata; class Actinopteri; order Perciformes; family Gasterosteidae; genus Gasterosteus; species Gasterosteus aculeatus. The sequence continues at coordinate 9,636,992 of NC_135702.1, read as the reverse complement.
TAATCGAACCCACTGTGGTAACTTTAGGTGTGGCGGCGCTCAGTGGCGTGTTCAGCCTGGGTGGGGCGGCAGTCATTGGAAGGTCAGTAGACGGGTTTCTTCTTGTAGGTCTGGTCGTGGTTCCAAATCCCACGGCGTCCGGCCTCAAAGGCTTTTTTGTCAGCGCGGTACCTGCCGGTCTTAAGGACCATTTATCCACATCCACGAGGGCGCGCTGTGTCGTTCTGGGCCCTCCCACCAATTCCGACGCGCCGCCGTCAAAATCTTTACCTCCATCGGCCCCGACCTTATTGCCGCCGCGCTCCCCTGCTACGACCCTGCCGCTGCTCCGGAAGTTGACCCGGACGAGCCCCGTGCCCACTGCCAACTTGCTCTTCCTCTTGGACTTCTGGCATTCCTCGCAGATCCTCATCTCCACCCTCACCAGCGCCCCCTGGCCTCGGCCTTCGCCTTGCGCGACCAAAAACGTGGAGAGCGGCGTGCGGCGTACCGTGGCCACGCCCTCGTCTGGGGTGGAGACCGTCAGGGAGTAGGTGGTGCGGTCAAACAGCTCCAGTGGAACCACTGTGCCGTCGCTGAACTGAACCCAACAGCTGACCACCGCCTCCTGAAAGTGTGAAAGAAAGAACCTTGGAACCAATGAAGAAAAGCACTTTGTAACACAGAGAATCAGTATTCTCCCCTTCGCCTGCAGCGAGAGCTGTATTCCCATGGTTGTTAATAGCACTAAATTGGCTATGCTAATCTCCTAATGATTACACTCAGTAGGGTGCTATTGTTCCATAGATTATAGTGCTATGAAGTTAGCGTCTGAAATATAATTTAACCCAGACGAATAGAGAGGGTGTAATGGAAGTCCTTTGAACGAGAACAAGAAAAGGTTTGGCGACAAGGGTCACGTTAAGAGCCAATCCAATCACATTATTACGCAATGACCTATTTCCTGCTGCTAATGTGAGCCACTGGGTCGCCACAGACCTAACCTATATTTTGGATTTGAATACATTACGAATGGCCTTGAGCGGAGCACTAACAGCTTGTCATCACAGACATAGTTGACTGGTCACTTGTCCTGGCCTGGTTCCAATAGTTTGTAATTGATAGGCCCAGACCAGCCGCGAGGGCAGAGAACCGTAGGTAAAGACTCTCTCACGCCGCACGGTGAACACACAGACGACGGCCGTGTATATGTGAATATGTATCAAGTTCACAAAGAAAAAAAACTAATATTATTACACCCTTGAATGGACTGTTGTGTGAGTCTGCTCTCAGGTGGCAGTTCTGTTTGAATGTGTAAATATCCATTGTATCTTGGGGAAGCAAACATTTAGGAGTTGTGAATAGCATATTACTCATATAAGTCTAAAGGGTCATCTGAAGCCCCGTGGTGTTCATTCCGCGTAGTGGTTACCGGCTAAAAAAAATGTAAAATGTTGAAAGCTTTCTTGTTGCAAGAGACATGGATCTGACAGCGCTATCACATTCACATGTTTCAAAATATAATGAATAAAACTGTTGCTTTAATACACAATTTCCCCAACAAAGCTTTGGATTTCTAAAAGAATATTAATGGTGTACCAAATGTAATAGTACATCCTCCCCAAGGCGCAGTGCAGAGTTTCTCTTGGTCCAAAGATAAAAAAAGATGCATTTTCCTGAAGATAATCTCAATTACAAGGCAGGACTCCATATTTTATATACTGTATTACACCAACAGAGATAAGTAACTATCTCCAACTTCAGATGCCAAAATGGGCTTTTAAGTGACAACATTTCTTTCACTTTTCTTTCACTTCACCTTAATTCAGCGTTGCCACATTTCTCTCGCAACCAACTTCTTTGTCCCGTCCTGCATCCAGATATTATTTCCTGTCACCAAATGTAGAGCTTTTAATTCTCTTTTAATTTTCTTTTAATGCTCTCACTTATCTATTCAGAACGTTTGTTTCCTTTGCGTAATCAACTCTTAATAGTAAAATGAGCCATTGAACGTAGAAATTCTGCCTTAACAGACTTGACAAATATTTGACAAATATCAGCAGCGCTATTATTTTGTCCTAAATTCAATATCTAAACACTGTGATTGAATTTACAAGCTTTGATTTGCATGCAGGAAAATAAAAGTGCAGCAACACAAGTCTGTTTTAATCTGCGAACAGTGCAAGTAGCATGTTGATGTTAGAACGCAGTTCTATGGGGGTGTTGATGTTGTTAATGCTGTTGCTTTATTTTACACGCGTCTGTGACCATTTCCATGCTGCTAATGAAACTGCCAATGGGGCTTGCATGTTTAATGCAAGAGAGCAAGAAAATTGGTATGTTTTAAGATTGAGGAAGAAAAAAGCTTTTTTTTTTAATCTAAATAATTACACTAGCAATGCAGTCAAAACACACAATAGGATGTAACCTTTAGATATTTAATCACAGCTGTACTAATCTGAATTCCGTGTTTGTGTTTCTGCTTTTATGTATGCATTCCCTAACACAAAGCAATGTCTGTGAAGATTTCAGAAGATGTCAGTTACAAAGAGAGAGAGAGTTGGTAATTAAAAGAGTAAAATGTTCTGCATTACACGACAAATCCAGAAATCTATTCTCACCATTTCAACTAAATAAAAGGTTTTTCACGATTCACTCTTACCCACCAAAAACTCCTTGACACAGTATTATAATTGCATGTCGAATTCACAATTTATTGTTGAATTTCCTTTTTTGCCATCGGATTTTCACACCGACGGTCCTTCACATTTATGTGGCGAGGCTGAAAAATTAGTAACTGTAAAACCGAAAAGAGACGAGTGTGCTCTCAAACAGCTGCGCTCTGCCCTGCACCTTAATGCTTTGTGTTTCACAATTTGCCAGTTACTTACCTGTTTGAGCTGCGTGATTGTCTCCCTGGTGGTTGCCGTGGCAACGATGGCCCCGCTGCTCCCCGGGCTGAGCTGCAGGGACAGAGAGAGTCCAGAAACCAAGTGCACCCCCAGCTGCGTCACGCTCACTTTATCATCCACCACCCTGATGCTCCTCTCTGCCAGGACCGATGACGTCACTGGGGACAGCACCTGCAACGGGGCCGGAAAACTCATCCAGACTGCAGTCGGAGATATAGATGATCATCACGCACTGCACCTGCTCAAGCACACGCACACACATGAGCCACGGTCTCACCTGCACGGTAGTAGCGCCCACAGCCCGTCCCTGCAGCACCGTCCCATCCTGCACTCTGGCTACATCCGGATCTGCCACTTTCAGAGAGGACCGAACAAGTTTGGTCACATCCACCTGTCAATCAAAAGAGGAGAAAAAAAACATAATACACAAAGCTGCTGACATAATGTATTATGTCATTTTTGGAAGAAGAACCTTTGGTCCATTGTCTGACAAGTCTAGCAAAGACTGGATGACTGGACTACCTGCCAGTCTGGACCCAGGAAGTACTCAGCAGGCTCTTCCCTTGTGAGCGGGTCAGGTGGCGCCTCATCGTCGGCCCGGGCTATGAACGGCGTTAGCACCCTGAGTGTAGAGTGCTGGTACTGCAGCATGCAACCCCTTCCCTTCCTCATCTCCTCCTCTTCCTCGCTGTCCCATGTTGACCTGACACACGGATACAATCACACACACACATGTTAGCTTAGCGTAGAGACTTGAAATCAGGGGCCAAAGCTAACCTGGTTCTGTCCCGCGCTTACAGAATTTGACGACAATCACCTCTAAAGCGAAGAAGTTAACATGTTGTATATTCATGTTAACAACAACAACAAAAAGCCCAGGTTTATTATTAGATTGGAGCTAAACCCCTGCTGACTGTACCTTCATATGGTGCATGAAAGTAGTACCGATATTCTTCAAAAGAGCAAATACTGCATGTACTTTTTCCAACTATTCCTTTCACAACAAAACTATGAAGATTATTGATAGATAATCTTTCTTTAATCATTGACAAAATGACTGAAAGACTGAATAATTGACTTAAATGCACTGAGAAAACTGCAAATGTTGATGAAATGACTCCAAAATCATGTAGTTTGTCTGCGTTATGTACTTCTAAATGGTGATTTTAGTTAAGATAAGATAATTCAGGAACAACACCGGAGATCAGCAGCGCGGTTGTTGATGCCTTTGAGGCACAAAACATTTGCAGAGTGACCTTTACTTCTAAATGAATTTAAGTTGAATTTACCAGGATCCCACGGCGGACTGGTTTGTTTGTGGGTGATAGAGGTTAAGCTGTGAACCATCAAACCCCTCAGCAATGATCATTCTGTGTAATTATCGTAAGCACAGCTGGCCTACCACGCACTGCACCACAGGTGTGCTGCAGGGCTGATGGGTAAGCTTTCATTCTGCAGGCAGAAAGCTACTGTCAGGAGCTACAGTCCAAACAAACATCATTATTAAACAGCCTCAGGTCACAGCTTTACATGGGGTGCAGGAGCTGCTTGAATTAAATAAGGGCGAGTGAAAACAAGCCAGCAAACTGGCCCGTTCCTCCATCCTTCCATCACCTATGTAGGTCGTTGAGGCATTACCAGGCTCACACCTGCTGGAATAAAGTTTAATTAAATAAAAAGTTTAACTATATAATATATGGGTATATATTATTCATGATTCAAAGTTAAAGTCTTCAGTATATCAGAATTTTTAGCATCAGCAATTTACTTAATTGCATTTTTGCCATGGTGGCCACGGTTACTCAATTTCATTAGTTCTTTGATAACCCTTTAAGCCATTATATGGTTGAGCCAAGCAGCTCGAATGCTGTGGTATTTTTAGAATTTATCTGACAAATATTGTATCAACTGACTCCAGGTGCTTCATTCATTCCATCTGAAACCAAAAGAAATTAAATAAAACTAGAAAGTTTCCTTTCCTAAAAAGTTTTACTGCCTTATTATACCAACACAAAAATAAAATTAAAATTAAACCAGTGGGAGGATGTTTCATAAATCCAATGTTTAAAAGTAAATAGAAGTCAGCCCTACGTTGAATACCAGTCTATTAGGTCACCATTGATTAGACAGAAATACCAGTTGCTCCTCTGCCAAAAATAATGCACATGTCCAACACTAAAGTTCACAGCGAGTGTTGCAGAGCTACAATAGCCGTAGAAATGTCACATTAGTGACCTATTCCCAGTATCTGTTTGTTGGTATTGAATGTTTTAGGAAATGAAAGCCACAAAGAGTTTCTACCCTGGAGACGAGTCTGCCATCATCATATGTATTGAGCGAAAAATAATGACTTTACTGTAAGTATTGAGTGAAATTCCACTAACTTTTGTCTCCGGGGCAACTGCCTTGCCTCCACAGTGCTTCACCCACTAATGCACCTAACACAAGCAGGATGTTTTTATGAGTCCTTTCACAGTGTACCGACCAATATTTGAAACACACCTCTCTCTGTTTTCCAAATTCGATATCACCGCCAACGAATGACTCAGAAATGACCATACAGCTGAATATACATCTCTCTGAAACTGTGTCAACCAATATGGACTATTTTAAACTTCACAAAGGCACGATGAGATTTATGCGTCGCTAAGTAGCAGCTGATGCTGATGCTGTCTCCTTTTTTTATCTCCACGGGTTCAACTGCATAACCCGACATTTATGAAGCGAGCACACCGGCATGCGTTACAATTACACTGAGGCGCTTCAGGCGAATCGGCCAATCAGACGGCAGTCAGAAGTGAAAGGAGCGAGGGAGGGTTGGATCGAGTGCGGCACTTCCTTTCACAACTACAAAACGGCCTCAAGCAACCCTTTCCTGGACGCGAGTCCATCTGTACGATAACCATTACCGACAAAAACGTATTTATTATTCCTGCAACTTCTCGCATTTTGCTCTTTGTGGATTTAAGTCTCAAAGTCTTATTCCAGAGTGCGCCGTATAACAGCGATGTGCTGTGCTAACACAACATAATGGCTCTGGGAATAACGGTTGGATACGTCTCTGGCCCGGCCTCACCTCCTGCTGCCTGTAATGACTGGGACTCGCCAGCCTTTGATCTGGCTGAGCTCCGGGTCGGCCACGTCAATAAGCAAGGGCAGGCGGGGCACCCACACACTCATCTCCAGCTGGGCGCTCAGGAAACCGTAAGTAAAGTTGAGCATCACCCGGCTCCTCCCTGTTGTCTCCTTCCCGTTCACGTACACGTAGTCACATCGCTCGGACACCTGCACAGAGTGGGGGAAAAAAAAAAGGGGAAAGGCGAATCAAGCAATGTTCTGCCTGATAAGAAACGAAAGAAAGTGATTTGAAAAGCTCGACTTTCTAGAGATAAACAGCAGAGGAGCCCGTTCCGCATTAAAGCTCGACGGAAAATGAATAAGAAAGTTTTAGTATAAACTAAAAAAAGCACCACTGCAAACACACACACACATTTTACACATTTTTAACAACTCCCAAAGTCTGGCCAGTGAATCCTCCCGTGTTTCTCTATATGTCATGTAAATTCACGACTAAGGGTCTCAATGAAACCGCAGCGGAATATAAACTACATCCGCCTTATGACTGTTCCTGCGGTGCTGTGCGGTAGGCGGGAGCCTTGCTCTTCCCTCCGCCGGTGAGCGCAATGAGGTGAAACACAGCAGTCGGTGTGTTTTATTTAAGATTGGAGGCCTATCTCCATTGCCGCCTCACTTATCTTAACAAACCAGTAGCTCCACAGCGGTAATTGGAGGGCACTAGACTGGAGAGCAGAGTGTAGCACTGGAGAGAGGGGGGGGGGGGGGGGGGTAGTGGGGGGGAGGTGTTAAAAGTTAGGGGGGAAAAAAGCAGAGGGAGGAATGACTTGCAAGGGAAGTCAACGTGAACTCTGCAGGAAGTGATGAGGGAGAAGAGTCTGTGAAGACATTTTCCCATCATGCCCCCTGGCATGGAACCCAATATCTGATGAGTCCACCGCCATCGCATGCGCTCTAGATGGTTCAATGGACAGAACTTTTAACTCAATGAGCACTGAAATCATGATTATTTTTCCCCCCCACAGCGAAGGAACATGTTGATGAAAAACGATCAAAACTTTCAAAAGTGAACCTTTATCCTACAATTTAAAATGGCAGGACAAGTAGCCTCTTATCTGCATGCGCTGGTGTGGGCGTACCGTAGAATGAGATGTTGCCTTCTTAAAACCTCCACCTGTGGTTTTACTGTTTCAACCCATCGCCATTCAATCAAGTTTTCGTTTTTTTAATTCATCCTGCTGTGTGTTTAGAAATCAAAATGTTTAATACACCATTAAAACCTAAATATACGAATACATTACTATGTAAACTGAACAGCGGTTCCAAATGAGTAGCAGTCAAAGCATTTAAGAACCTTTTTTTTCAGCTCTTCAAAAGAAAGGCGTTTTCAAATCTGCTGTTGGCGGTATTGTCAGTCAGTCATATTCTACACCGCTTGTCATTAGAGGGTGGTCCGGGGGGGTCTGCTGTAACTTAATAATAATGATAATAATACAGATTCAGGGGTTGGTGGGGACCAAATCACAGGAGAAAGGACATGGATGGCCGTCTGTTAAATGTACCAACAGCCAACTGTTTGATTGATCCACATTAAAATGTCATAATGTCCTGTTATGTTAGCATGTCAGCTTGTTTGTGGCCCCTGAGGGGGGAAGAAATTTCAATACATGTTTCTTTAAATGAGCTCTAGAGCTTTGCTCTAAGTGAGGACAGTAACTTCAGGAGGAGTGAGGGACGGATCAGAGATAATATTAATACATTTTATTCGTAGAGCTCTTTAAAAGGTACTCAAGGCACTTAAAATACAATAATAACTGGATTAAATTCCTCTGCTGATGCGGAAAAGTATTAATAATACAGTACTTTTTGGCTCTTTCTCATTTTCTTAAGCTAACACAGGCGGGCAAACCGCCTCCGCTGCTGCAACGTCTAATGGAAAATCACATAATTCCTTTTCTCCTCTGATACGCTCCCCTCCGTCCCCTTCTCTTTGTCCCAGTAGCATAGATCCATTAAATAAAAGGTCAAATAAGTGTGCTTATGGACTGAACGCTGGGATCATGGGCTCAATCTGGAGTGTCGCGTGGAAGAGGCTGCTTCTATCCAAACTCACACACACACACAAACTCAAGAACCAGTGATATTCCCTTTCTTGGGAGCTAAACACAATTTAGCTGTCGGGGTTTTGTTGTATTATCTGTGTATAGTGCTGCAGTAGAGGGAAACTAAATATCTCACGTTGAACATACGTACACATGCATTTCCATGATACCGGCAGTGCAATCGCTCTGCAGGAAAAACAAGGTGCCTTATGAGAAATGGTTCACCTTGACGACATCCTCCTCTGTCGACCTACAGCTGGTGTAGTTGGTCACGTCGGTGACTGAACCGTCGGCCTCGACAGCCAGCGTTTTCACAGGTACCGACACCGTTTCACCCGTCAGCACAGCAGTGTTCAAGATATCGGTGTTCTGTGCAGAAAGGTGGGCAACATCGATTAGAATAGGACAAACATATGGATGCATTATTATAGTTGTCAGTTCATAGTTGATCTTCTTAGTAATAGAGTCTTGGACGTGAATATGCTGGTATATTACAACCTTGTGATGCTCTACTACCTGAGTCCATTGGCGACCAGTAATTGGGCAAATCGTTTAGCCTGCCTGGCAAAGAGTATATAGACACAAATGTCTGATTGACAGAAAATTAGCAAATTGTTTAAGGCATTTTCCGGTTCCGGCTTCACACATGCGCGGATGTGCTTGTAACAAGAGTATTTCTGCGGTGTGTTATTAGTACTTTTCATACGGGGGCAGCGAGGACAAGCCAAGAGTGCTACTGTAGCTGGACTAACAGAGATTATAACACTCGCTGGATCACAAACTTGATTTGTTTAGCACAACCGGACAGATGGGCTAAAAAAGAAAAATCTCTCTAGGATGATACACGCAGTACATGTCCCGTCTCTCACAAACTCACACACCTGGAGGCAAACGGGTTCTTGGCTGTGTCGTTTTATCAATATTATCAATAGTCAACAGAGTTGATAAACGCTCTAACATCCGTTTTCCCTCTTTAATCAATGCTAAACAGCAGCTTAGCTTAGCGCTTCTGTATCATAAATCTAGTATAGGTAGAGACAGTGTGTGTAAGGAGTTCCCCCCGATGCCCGTGGATAAGACAACCCCCCCCCCCCTTGGCAGATGTTGCCCAGCAGCTTCATACTCTGAACTCCGTTCGGTTTGGCAGCTGCTGACCGCAATTCGAAAATGGACACGCTCCAGTTCAGGCTGCGAACACTGAACCAAACATAAGCTCCTGCATCGTGGGTAGCAGAAAATCGGACGGCGATATCAGCGCTCTGTGGTTTTGGCAGCGGCTAACCGAGAGATCTCGACTTCCGATGTTTCCGCCGGCTCTGCAGTAATCTGGCTCAGAGTGATCAAGTAGTTCCGCTGTGGTTTAAATCTGTTACTCTCTGAAAACAGTGTTATCTTTATACTCGTAAACCTTGGTAGGGCGCATACATTTTTTCCTTCATTTGCATTTTCATTCAGTGAGTCCAAATGTTAAATTGTTCATCCTTTTATTTTGTTCTTCTATAAACATAAAGCTACAGTGACTTTACCTGAAAGGTAAGGTTTCCTACATAGGAAACAAATCTATTCCCTCCGAAGTTAAGAGAGAAAAATGTCTGCGCTGACGGAGATGAGACGTATGTTTGATTCATTTTGATTATTGCGGCATGAAATTGCTTACTGACTCGCCTGTCAGAGAGACGTGCACCTACGGCAGCTTGTCATGTCTGATGTTTGTATTAAAATGTAAAGGAAACATCAACAGAAATGTTCCAGCGTCACTGATAACAAGACGTCGTTGCAAATGGTCATTTCAATTCTATCAGACTCCGCAATGCAGACCCACTAATCATTTTAAACAGAGAAAAATAAGAATTGGTGTTTATTTGGGATACAGCCATGCAAATGAGTGAACGTTTCCTGGAGGAGGCCGGCAGAGTGAATGAATACAGATCCAGTATTGTCCTCACCATGACCAGAGGTGCCAGCCCCACATAATCTCTCTGGGTGGTGTAGATCCGCATTATGCCCACTTCTTTCACGTTCCCTGGCAACTCCAGACGCCAGGAGATCATCTGGCTCTCAGCCAGCTCCGAAACATCTCTTGGCACAAAGTCCAGCTGTAGAACTTCCAGAAGACCCCTGTTGAGAGACGGCGTTTTAAAATAGAACAAGTTTAGACAGGTTAAAGCAAGCGGTGGAGCGCAAGTCTAATTCATAGTTCAAGACAAGGAGGTGACGTTTGATCATCGTCACTAATAGTTGTTATTTTCATACTTTACTTGTTTTTATAGGGAACTGGTGTCAAGAAACAAAGATTCTTTAATGCAGATCTGAGATGAGCTGTGAACTCTCTCTCCTGTGCCATGTATATATGTGTGACGACACCTCCTATGAAAATTAAAATGAAATACTGTGGAAAATAAAAGTCGGAGCAAATCAGACGACGTCTCATTTCAATCAGCTGATGGAAGAACGAGTTGAGCGTGTGGAAGGAAGATTAAGCAAGCCAGCGCAGACTTGAACCACTTGAGTATTCTGGTCAAAGGATTGTCAAAGAAAAGCCATGTGATGTTTTTTGATGCTGGAGAGAGTACCTGCCAGTAGGAACAGATCAAAAGGGGGAAAAGTGCAGAATGTCAATGGAGCTTTGGCACTTTGAAGTGGAGCGAAACTTTAAAGCAAGAAGCAAAACAACGAACCTCTACAGAATACGACTAAAATTCCCACTTAGAAAATAAAATCATAAATATTGAAAAGCGTATACAAATAAAAAACAAACAGAAATTCTGACTCGATCTAAATGAACTCAAGGAGTTTGCTCGAGTGCATCTATAAGATTTGCTCTGTTGACAGGATTTAAACAAGAAGTATGATACCACTAGTATCAATATTCTCATGAATATGTCACCAAGAAAAGCATATAAACGTATTTCCTTCCTGTTAATGATTTCATATGAAGTCATGTGTGTCTTCTGCAAGTCTACCTGAAATCCTGCCAAATTAAAGCATTCCACAGTCCAAGTCCAATTTTTACGTTTTTTTTCTTGTTGTCTTGTTATTTTCTTCAACTAAATGGACTGTTTTGAAACGATTGAAATGATTCACACAGAAAATGCTGCAAGAGAGAGTGGATGAGAGCAACAGCGCGAAACACCGCAGGGGTTAATGGCCCTTTTTCCTGGAAATCCATCTATGAGGGGCGATTTTAAAACCCTGAAAGTATCATCACTTCAAACACAGTGGGGGGAGCACTTGTGTGTGGGCATGCATGTGTGTGTGTGTGTGTGTGTGTGTGTGTGTGTGGACATGCATGCATGCATGTGTGTGCGTGTGTGTGTGTGTGTGTGTTTCCTGGTGGGGGCTCAGCACAGGGGACACACAACTTGGAATATCTCTCCTTCCTAATCTCCCCTTCTGAACGTGCAAGCGCTTAAGCCTGGATAACGTGGCCGTGATTATGAATGATTACACATAAGAGGGTCGGGCGGGGGGCGGCCTGTGGGTGCCTGTGTGTGGGGCCGGACGTTGCTGGGCAGAGGTGGCGGGTGGTGTAAGCCGCGAAACGGGGGGAAAGAAACTGTGTGTAACAGTTATATCATGCAATGTGCTTTATTCAGTTGGAATAAAGTCATTAGAGGTAGAAGAGCTCAATTATATTTAATTTTAGTTACAATGCCCATTTTTGGGATCATACAGAATGGGGATGATAACTAATGGGACCAGGAATTCTGTAATTTAATTAATTAGTAATTTACCCGTCATAATAAATATAGATGACATCCAATGAAAAGTTGGGCAAAAATGAGATGATATATTTAGGAAGTATTCCAGGAAATTATAATGAAATCAAAAGGAACTCAGAAAACTGAGCTTTTCCAGATTTGCAAATGAGAAACCCCAATTATCCATCTTTTATTTTTGAACATCACTGTGTCTCGTTAACCTCTTCAGTGCATCCTAATCAAAACACAGCTGGTGACTGACAATTAAAACAGCACAAATAACTGCTCTAAACTGTTTGCATGTTGCTGGGGAGTTATTCCTTCTCATGTTTTTGCACTGCCCTCATTCCAGCAGGATCACTGTAATACCCTGCAGATCTTTCTAAGTGTACAACGCAGTCCGTGCATACTGAAGAACTCCTCCACAGACAACAGTCTGCAGAAACCAAAGAGCGCATCCATTTTTTAAAACCCATTTTATTTTAATGCTCATTTTCTCTACTGATAAAATGAAAACTGATGCAGTCACACCATCTTTTACACAAGACAAAAACTAAACAGTTTTTTGCTTTACTAGTTACATTTTTTGTTTTAGTGATGACTGATTGATTAGCAGCAGAGTTTATGGAGGTCAGTTTATAGGTCACAATATACAGAGAAGGAGAGACACCAACACGTGTGGAGAAGGTGCGCAACTGACCTCTTGGCGGTGACGGCAACCTTCCTCTGGCAGACGACGGAGACGGTGTTGGGAGTCGCTCCTCTGCCGGGCTCCACTGCGATGTCCCACAGCGCCGAGTCACTGGGCCGCGCCACACTGAACGCCAGGCCGGCTTTTACCGTCGCCCTGCGGAGAATACAAAAACCAATGAAGGACGGGATGCCAGTTAGTGCAAAGCGTTGACGTTACTCGCGAGGTGTCTCGTTAACTCGCTCGGGGTTTGATGTGATTTGTGTAAAGCAAAAGACAAAAAGGCTTCTTTGAACACAAGGATGTCAGTTCTGCAAGATCTTGTTGTGCAATATCAGCTGCCCAGGACACGGCCCAATACAGAGCTATAGTACTCCACAATTAAAGAGAATTACCGCCGTTTATATCTTTTGTTGAATATGTTCACCATGTCTTTCCATCTGCGTTTTGAATTATATTTGATGCTCATATACAAGTGAATAATTACACATGTACAATGCATTTGTGTTTGTTTTGTATGCGCTCGTTTCAGTTGTCAATGTCAGACGGAGAATTAGCAGGGGTGTTTATTCCCATTTGCCCCGGGGACAACTGGGAATCAGTTAATCAGAGCTCCGATTCAGACAAACATCCCCTGGCTGGGACAGACCGAGAGAGGGCTTATTGTAAATAATGTGAATGGACCAGAGAGTCCTGGAGGTGGAACAATTCCCATGCCTTTGTTTTTCTGAATCAGGCTTAATCGTTGTGCTAAAGATCGTTGGACAGGGTCACGCAGTATTAGGCTCAACAGGGAGTCACTAATCTCACGCAGACACCCAGCTACCTCAGCTCTATTGGAGACTTTGTGTGCATCCCAAAAAAACGGCCAATTTCCCTATTGCTGGGAGTCAATGGGAGTCACCATCTGACCTGTCGGCAGGATGTTGACGCTGAGAACCATTTGGTTGACGGACTGCGAGGGAAGCTTGCTAAAGCAATCTCGACAAGACGTGTGGCGGAGGAGAGGATTATTATAAGACAATAAACAAAAAGTAAACACCTTCAAAATACCAATTTAAACTTTTAATCGTGTCTAGCAGCAAAAATTCTGCTCTTGCGTTCAGCACTTTAGGGCACAAATATTGGATTTATTAAAAGTGTCTGCTTTCTATCAGCGGCCCTTTAGATCATCCGCCTCATGGTGATATGTTAAATGAATATACCCCAAACGAAGGTTATTTTACTGGTAAATTATCGTAGAAACGCTTCTTTTTCCTTTTATACAATTTGCTGTTCAGTAATGGTTCAAGGCTTTTTTTACAACATCCAATTTCCAAGTCCCCCTGTTTTGACAACCTGTAGCTTTTCATTTCAGCAGCATAACAGTATCTAAATAGGTGAATCACGTTAGAGCTGACGGACGACACGATTCTAATCTATTCCTATCATAATAAGGGTCAGAACGGACGCCCTCATGTTCAGCACACACTTAAAAATACTGATTTGTAATGAAACAGCAGCCAGACGGATCAATAACCATTGGGACAGACTCAAGGTCACAGTTGTTTGATAGAAAAACACAGTATGTGAGTGAGCAAGAGCACACACACACACACACACTTCCACAGAGTTGGTCCTTGAAGCAAATTGACAAGCTAACAATTCAACAAATGCTGGATGAAGACACACTTTTGCTAAGATCTTTATCTGGATTGAGAATAAAAGGAATAACAATTTATTGTGATCAAAGATTGTTCTTCAGCTACGGAACAATTTGAAAACAGTATCTATACAGTCGTCTATTTATGACATTTATGATCTTACAGGACATCCTCCATCCATTGACTCTTTTTCTTGCTACTTGTACAACAGCACCTGCGGACCGTCCTCCCCGGGGGAACCAACCCTTTCAACCAGCTCCTGCTGGGAGTGGAGGAGCAGTAACTCAATGCCAGAATCCTCCTGGATCACTGAGTTTCGCCTCCCTCGAGGAGACACGGGACACTCCCCACAAAGGAACCTCATTTCGGCCACTTCTGTCCTCGCTCTTTGTCTTTGTCAGTCACTACCCAGAGTTCACGGCGACAGTGTGATTGATATGTCCCGTGCCTTTCACATAATATATGATATTTCATTGACACACTTTCACAAGTTGCCTGTGCGCCTAACAGGTGCATATGATGGCCATGCAAATCAAGCACACACACACACACACACACACACACACACACACGCACATAGATCTCCATGGTTAATCCTGGCAGTCGGCCCAGATCATCTCTAACCTAAAGGGTTAACCTCTTGATTCATTTTCAATCAGGCGCGCAGATTATCTGGCCTAACCCTGCCGGAGTGGACTCAATCTTGGGCCAAAGAGCGAAGTAGAGCAGGGATTTCTCCCAGGAGGAATCAATCACTTCGCCAAGCTCCTCGCTGCTGGCCGTCACTCGGACTTAACCCGCTGGACTCAGTCCTCTCTTCTTGTCCGATCTCCTCCTGGATGTAGCTGTAGGTCAGAAATACACGGCCTGAAGTCAACCTGGCTCCCGGGACTTCTCGGTTGCGGTCAGTGAGTCAGACTTTGGGGAATCAGGTGGAGGGGCAGTAAATCCTCCCAAAGAACCAAAACAACGGCAGCTGTTGAAGGGTCAGCGTCCCTCTACCAAATCTTATTCACATCACTCACTGGGTTTGCGTGTGCGGGGCATGTTTGCGTCTGCAGATGGCCAGTGCGATGCATGAGAATGGTTTTGACCGACACACAGCCACAGGTCAACCACTATGGATTAATACATATACCGTCGCATTTCTCTGCATTTGCCTCCATCCCGCCGCAGATTACCGTTTGTTGTTTGCTGCATGATATCACTGGGATTAAGAGAGAAATTTGTCTTGCGTTTTTTTTAAAACAAACATTAAGCCGAGTAAAGAGTGGAAATGCAAACCCTCTCTGCAATGGCTTTACACTTTACTGATCTGAAGCATTCTGACAAGAACGATTTTACTCTGCCGAGCGATGTGCATTAGAAGACAGTAAGTAGAAACTTTGAAACAGATTGAACCGCTGGTGTCGGCGTGTCAGGGCTGCTTTCATATTGACTTCACTTTTAACCACAAGAGTGAGGGAGATGTTAGTTATTTGTCTTCCTGCTCCGTTAAATAGATGCATTATTTATGAAGTCAATGCCCAGAGAACCTTGTTGAAACGTTAGTGGGATGTTGAGATACGGAAACCGGTGAATCATTTGCCAATTATTTCCCTGTTCATGGAAGAGTGCTCTCCATAACTCCCCCACTAACTGAGAAGTTGAAGTAGACGGGATAGAACATGTCAGTAGTTTATGAAGCCGGTAAAAACCAGGAAACAACACAAGTCATGTTGGCACTCAAGCATTTTACTGAATGGCCTCGGTGGCGAACGCCCATCAGTATTCAAGTGTCTTCGCGAACCATTTAAATGCATGGAGCTCATCATTCATGAAGATACTCAAATGTACTGTTCATCACGGTGATTCAACTTGGTTTCAGTCCCTTTTTCTGCTTCATATGTTTCAATTAAATTTTATGTGTCTCCTCCTTAACTCTTGGCCCCTTCAAACTCAGCAGCGTAGAAGAGTCATTTTTATGTTTTACGGGAATGACATCTTGGTGCTGTAGTACCAAAATGTGATGATGGCACATAACTGTGTGTAATGTGGATATCGTGGTTCAGTGTAATTAGTTTATTTGTTAACAAGGTGGTAGGTACATGATGCAGCACTTTGGAGCTTGCAGACTAACTACTTAGCAATCCAAATGTGGCTAAATCATCCCCACAATGTGTGCAAAACTCGGATCAAACCCTCCTTTAAAACCCAAACCGCTCTGCAGACAACCATATTTCCACCAATTCCAACAACTTCTTTGAAAAGTTCAGCTCACCTGAGAGTAAAGGTCTCCAGGGTGGATGTGCTCGGCAGGAAGACATAGAAAGTCGCAATGTCCGTGTCCTTCAGGGGCTTGGAAGAGGTCTGGATCACCACGGCGCCTCCCAGCCTCACTCGAAAATAGGTGGGGTTCCCCGACTGAGTCCTGAGCAGGCTGACACTCCCTATTCGCCTCATCGGCGTCCCCGACCCCCCGGAGCCCCTTCCCTTTCCCACGCCTACGCGCTGTAGGCTGTCCTGCGGGTTACACTGGCCTGTCCGATCCCGCCGACTCTGGAAGTAGACCTCAACAAGGTTCCCCTGAAGCCCCTTGATCCCTTCGGTTTTCCCCGCTTCCTTGCTGGCGCTGCCCGATCGGCTGGCCGAGCTGAACCAGGCCGGCTCGGGGCGAAGCTGCGCCACGCAGAACCCACCTGGCAACACCAGGCACGCTCCACGGACCTCCCTCGTCTCCCAGAAGGCGTAGGCGGTCACACAGTGGGCTCTGTCCTTTGCCTTAGCTCCGGCGCCTTTCCACCCGCTGTCATCCTCAGAGCCCGTCTTTGCTTGCACCGCAGTGACGTCATTTTCAGCGGGCATGTGGAAGAGAATCTTCACGACGGGGGATGAGGAGCGAACCTTGCGGACCAGAATGACCGGCAGGATCCTGCGCCCGCTGAGGAGCAGGTCCGGGGAAATGGGAGCATCTACGCTCAGGGGTCCGTATGAAGCGTTGACAGCTGGCTGCGGGAGCCCACCGCCTTTACCAGTGATGAGGACATACTGAGTCTGGGCCTTCAGGCTGGAGTTCCTGGATGACTCGGGGGTGGCCTGCCTCAGAAACACGTGATCCACATTGAGGACCTGAAAGTCGATGGCGGGGTACGCCGTCGACGGGCTGTCCACAGCAGCCTTCTGACTTTCAGCAACTGGGAGGGGAGAATTTGCAAAGAGAGATTAGCACATTCACTCTACCTCTGTTTTTTCATTATCTGCATTTAAGATGCATACAGTTACTTACGAAATCAGTCAGTTACTTTACGTAGGAGCGTCGGATGGGGATAGGACAAAGACGAAGGGGTTGACTAAAAGGTCACTGCTGGAGAAGCCCGGCAAAGGCTTAAAGACGGAGGGAGTTGGGTGCAACGGGGATCAAGGAGAGTTTGTACGAGCAGGTAGGAGCCCAAAGGCGGTAAAACCAAGGGGATTGGATACCGTTCCCCATGTAGAGGATGCCCTGAAAAAAAAGGGGAACAAAGGAAAAGAATTTGGGGCAAACAGGAGAGTTACGGGTAAGGCATGAGAACGATTGATGAATTGTAAGAGTGCATCCCAAAACTGGGCTAGGAGACTTTTGGACATGAAATAAAACAAATTACTACAGCATTTAAACAGTTAATTCATGGGACCATCAAAAACATGAATAACAAAGAACCGGAAGGGATTTTGTCACAGTTTTATGCTGAGCACATTTTTAAATCACACTATTCCTGTCTCTTTAAGTTAAAGAGACTATTTAAATGGGCCCAAGCAAAGCGATGCGAAAACCAACTCTCTCTCCAAAGTGATTCACTACTGTGTGGCGCCGATAGAACCGTCTAATGATGGCGATCGATGTGTTTGGATGCATCGAAAAAGACACTGTTTCCAACCGTATACTAAAT
The DNA here is from genome assembly GCF_964276395.1 of Gasterosteus aculeatus. NCBI lineage: Eukaryota > Metazoa > Chordata > Actinopteri > Perciformes > Gasterosteidae > Gasterosteus > Gasterosteus aculeatus. The sequence continues at coordinate 9,618,981 of NC_135702.1, read as the reverse complement.
AACCGGATGGTAACTACAGTAAATCCACAGGTCACACATAAATGTTCATCCAAATGACACGCTACTGGTAATTGGATCAATCTTTGAGAACGAATTCTCCATTGCAGTTAAACACTAAAACACATACAACATACACAACAACCAACGCAATGGAGTGAATGAACTCCCCAATACAGCTGTATGTTAAGCAATTTTTGTTTTAAAAGGCACAAGATCTATGAAAAAATACACATGTCTGAGTTGATACTAAAAATGCAATATTCATAAACACACACAAAAACTGTTTTTTAGCTTCCGGTAATGAGACTGATGCAAAAAGGACACTAAAAGGCCAAAGAAGGTGTTGGCGGGTACACATTCACACAATGCCTGCAGATTGAAGGCAAACCAAAAGGTAAAAAGAAATATTATACAAAAGGGGATCCATTTGAACGTCTATATTTCCCATCATTTGCCGTAGATCTGTATACACAAAGCTACGAGAACAAGTAAAGTCGTAGTCTAATTTGTAAACTGGCACTGCTGAGGACATGACGTTTCTCAGGCCCTTTAATTAGGTCCGAGGTTCAACTAATTACATTTTTGTGACGAGCCAGAAGTAACACTTTTGGACTATTACTATCTTTTAGGCATGAAAAGGAAATGAAAGTTAAAACAACATAATCAAAGGATTTGATTCCTAATCCTTGACTGTTTCATACAGCAGACTTTAGATTTAAATTGGAGGATTATTATTTGGAAGAGGTTTGTGCTTCCTAGTTCATTTCATTTATATTTTCTACTATATCAAGCAGGAGATGGGTGTCTGTGTACTTTCAGCTCACATGAGAAAAGGCCACATTAGGACATTAGATGACTGTTGTAAAGAGCCCATGCACAGTTATAGATTGGCTGATACCGTCTCATCTCGGGGGGCACAAACATCCGGTGGTAACTGGACTCGCGTGTGTGTGTGTGTGTGTGTGTGCGCATCGGGGCGGAACTCGCTCGATACAGAGAGCAGAGGGGGGTTGTACGTTACTACGTAGAGAAAGAAAATACAGTTTGTGGAATAAAAGAACAAGGTTCACCTTAAATGACTTTAAGTGTTGTGTGAATGGCGCTATGTGGAATATGAAATTAAACAAAATTCACTTGACCTTCAATTGGGGGGGGTGGGGTGCCTTTGGTTAATGTAATGGTACTGGGACCACTGATCACAGCTTTCTTTGTGGCAGCCGCTGTTCTTAGATTCCTAATTAGTCCAGACTGCTGCACATCAGTATTTGACTGGATCCCCTTAACGATCAAGTGACATTAGAAGAACTAGTTGAAATATTTTAACCTCTGTAATTGTGAGTTCAACCTCGGGCCGCCTCGTTGACACGGCGGGGGCGGGGGGGGGTGCACCCGTGAGTGGACTGAGAGATAATATTCATGGGTGCCACGCAGAGAACATATCAAAGGCTGAATTCTATCGCTTAGACATGAATTAAGAGCACAGCTGCGCTGCCGAGTCCTGCAGTAGCAGGGAAACAGCCGTCCCGGACGTAATGTGCGTCTGACCAAACGTGCACACGGTGACATCATGTGCAGATACAAGCGCGGGCAATCTCTGGAAAGTCTTTGGCGTGATATCCGTATCACAGAGAGACAGGCAGCTCGCTGTGACTTTGTCAGCTCCCAATGCAGGTTATCTTTAAGCAACCAGAGGAAGCAGCTTTTGCAGCCACAGCTTGCGGCCTCTTTAATCCCCACAGATGAAGCTTCCTGATGCACACTGGAGAGACGTGCCCTCCCTTTCATTCACACAGAGGGACAATGGAATGGACAGAGGTAGTGGCCATGCAATCATCAATCATCAGCAAAAGTCGACCTGCCGAGCTCACATGAAGTCAATCACCTGAACACAATGCACCCGAATAGTTTTACAACCCCAATGTTGTTTCATTTCTCTAAAGTGGTTCTATACTGTGAAGGCACTTCTCCTCTCGATGCACGCTGTCATCGTCCTATAGGCCTAATGTAAGCGAACAACAGGCTACAAGAAACAACAGCACATAGTCTGTGCATATGTGAGATTACACCAAAACTTCAATAAAGGGGAGGCAACAAATACAATGTATGGCAAAACAAACACATTTGCATGTTCCCACTGTAAACACAGCTGGACAAATCGAAGGGTCCCTCCTGGAATCTCACCTCCGACGACAGCGAGCAGCGCCACTGCGACGACAGGCAGCAGCGTCATGTCGGCCAGGTTGAAGGTTCCACTCCGTCCCCCTGACCCGGCGCGCACCTGGCTGCGCGGTGGTGACGCTCTGGGTGGGGTTTGGGTGGGGTTTGGGGTGGAGGGGGGGGGCAAATCACTGGACTTTCCCGACGCGCTTAAGAGTTACTTCCTCTGGCCGTGCAGGATGAAGTGGAACAATAAAAAATTTAAAAATCCTGGTTTTCTTCCTTATCCACGTAGAGCGTCGTCTTGATGCATCCGTGATGGTTTTGGTATGTGTGCACGTGTGTGCGTGCACGTGTGTGTGTGTGTGTGTGTTTGTGTTTGGTCTCCGCCGAATGACGACAGGGATGATTTCCTCCGGGAGCGCACGGCTCGAGCTGGCACGGCAGGACAGCAACGGGCACGACTATTCCCATGATAGAAACGAGTAAACACGCGCCCCCTCTCAGATTAACGGGACCACGTGGGGAAGAGCTGCCAGCAAATGAAATGCGCACGAGGTCAAGCGGGATCAGCGGTTTCTCCCTTAATAAAGGGCGAGAAAAAAGTAGATCCTATTCATTTTTTATTTTTTTTAACTGTATTTAAAGATTTAATTTCTTTATTCACAGATAACATTACACTAAGTAGGCCTTTATATTGATTGTGACTATTATGTGCCGGTTCTAAAGGGGGGGGGGGGCGGTGGTGATGGGCAGGGGTCTGCAGGCTGCCAGCTGCATACTCCACAGTCCATCCAGCATCAGGATCATATGAAGCAGATTGATCAATCACAGCTGAAACCTTGTGGTGACGAACAAAGGACAAATGCTCGCGTTGGCTCCACTTGAGTCCTGTGTAAGAGCTGAAAAACTGAACAACTCAAAGAAAGAAAAGTTGGAAGTATTTCTTTTTTTACGGCCACATTAGGCCCTTAGGCCAAATTTGACATCTTAAAACTTTGGCTGATTACTTTCCCCCCGCTCCTATTTTTATGTGTATCACTTCATCTGCCTTGACCTGAAATCTCTTACGCTCATTATGACGAGGTGCATTGAGCGTCAGTGCGAGTTCAAAGCCAAAACTTAAACTGGAGTGATGTCTTGTTGGATCTCCCCCTGCCACCAGGGAGACGGTGATATTCGGTTACGCAGTCTACGTAGTTTGTGCAGTTTAGGCACCATGGCATCCATCCACATTACACCAAGTGCTGACACCAGATTTACGCTGAAGAACAACCAGTGTTTTCGAGCTTGAACATCACTGAATACCTGTTGACTGAAACAAATGTGCGTTGCTGGCAGGATAATTAATGCCAGCCAGCGGGACGCACTGCGTCCACTGCCTCGATGTTTGTGTTGTTGTAACATTGCCAAGCGACAGCAATACGCATGCAGGCATCATTGGCATTTTCTCCGCTGGTTACAGAGGCTGATTGAAATAAATATGGGCCTTAGGGGAACTGTTAGGGATCTCTGAGAGCCAATACAACTTTGAAGAACTGCTGGAGTCTGTATTATCTCAGGAGAGGAACTGGGTTTCTCTGTCCAGCTTGCGCTAGTGTTTACGGAGCCGGGTTGGCACAGGCATTGCATTTGGAAGCCACTGAGCTTTAATTTGAGCAGTTTGTCTGTGGTTTTGGCCGGATGAGATTATTAAAGCCGACAGAGGCAGAGGTCACCGACTATTGAGTCCGGGAACGTCTCCAGATCTCAGTTGTTGTTCCAGTCGTGCAACCTGCCGCTAGTGCCGTTAGCGACGGGGGAGAGAGTCTCCCGACGCGCGGCCCGTGACTCACATTGTTCCACATCGAGCAGCTGCCAAAGGTTTCTGGAGGAAATTTGACGCTAAATCCCAACTTTCTTCTAAAACCGGAAGCGGCGCTTCATTGTAACTGTATTAAATGAACGGACGGAGGAAGAAACGACTTCAGTGACGACAGGGCGGCTTAGTAGGGAATTCAGGAAATAGATTATGGCTTCTTTTCAGCCACGAGGACTCTGTGACCCCGTTGAGGGCAACGTCGGCGCGGCCGGTTGGTTGATCCCCCGCTTTGTCCCAGGCTGGAGCATCTCAACAGCTATTGGATGGACCGCCATGGAATTCTGTGCAGATGTTCAAGCCGCCCTCTGGGTGAATTGCAATCACTTTAGTGATTACTCTGCTTTCCTGTAACACCATTATCAGGTCAAAATTTTAATTTGTCTAATACTTTGGTTTATGACCAAACACCCTCACAGCTAATTACGTCCCCATCATGCACCGCTGTACTTGTGCTTGGCTCTAATTAGCCGATTTTAGCACGCTAATATGGCAAACAGAGCTGCTAGCACGGCTGTAGACCACCCGGTGTTTGATCTGCCGGGTTGGTTTTAAATGTGTTGCATAAGTGAAACGGTGTGTTTAGAGGTACCACGTTAACCACCAAAACTGAATCATATGTTCTGTCATCTCTGACACCTCTTTAGGGACTTTTTCCGACATGAAATCATGTATATGACAGATGTTACATTTTCAATGTGACCTGATTTCAACAGACAGATGATTCAACTTGGAAGTTTAAATTTACAGAAACATTTGATCTAAAATGAAAACCGCGAGGAATGTCTATTTTCCAATTCTATCTTAATGCGTTTCACGAATGCAACACTGCAACAAAACAAAATACAACTACACTAGTAGTATAACATATATTGAACTGTGTGTGAACAAAACAGGACATCTTATTGAACTTTAATCTGAAAGTTGGCCTGCAGGTGATCTATGACTCACCTCCTCGGTGCAAACTGGGGTCGTCATATGATTGCTACATCTATTAACCTTTACTGACACTAATCCAGCTCACTGATGGATATTAAACCAGCCATTTTCCATCTTAATAATCCCATTGTCTTAACTGTCATCAATCAAACAAAGATTAGATCAACTCATCTATCTGGTTGCCAGGGGAGCACATGAATAGAATATTAACAGAAAAGGCTGATTCAAGAATACCCGGCACAATTGAATCCATTAGCATTTATAAAGCCATCTGGGTGTAAATCATTGCAAACTGCTTCTGGATTCCGTACTCGGATCTCCGGGGACGTGCCGCAGTCCAATTTCTGAAAATAAGGCGGCCGGTTATAACACTTTGCACCACAGTCTGCCAAGAGAAGGCGGCCTACTCTTTTCAACATCCACTAGGTTCTCCAGCCAAGTTGTGACCGCCGAGCGTTTGCCCGAGGATAAATCGGCCAAGACAAGGCCCCTCGTCCTGCCCTCGTCTTCCCTTTGTCCCCCGATGACCAATGAATGCTCCTCTCAGAGGACAGCCAGCGTAAACGCCGGTTCTCCAGCCCGGTAGGAGGCCCCAGATGAGTTACAGGCCAGGTGGTACATCCTTCCACGGACCGGCTGCCCTCAGAGCGCCGTGATGGACAGAAAAGGGGCTCGGCCTCAAACCGCCTGCTGGGAAACACGTTGATGTGGGAATGAATGGAGGGACGTGCGCGGAATCTAGGATGCCGCTGTTTTTTTGTGTTTTTTGTGTTCCGTAAAATTGTCTGCAGACGACCACGTGCACCTTCGCCGTCGCGGGTTTCGAGAAATGTGGATTTGCCTCATAACAGAATGCAAAGAAAGAGCTCCAAGGGCTGCAGCCGACTGCATTATCTTTGATGCTGGAGTTAAAATGCAAACGTAAAATGTTTTTTAAAAGTTGTTTCGGCAAACTAAAGGAACCTGTGCGTAACCACAATGTTGCTGTGCACCTTTTGGTAGGAGGATACACAAACATGCCTCAGGGCCCTTGAGCTGGTTGATTTGGCCCTGCATGTATCCATTGAAGGATATATAACAAAAGGGCCTTGAATAAAAGCACACAGGTACTTTATATGCAGAGCAACTTGTAGTACCATTCACGGTCCCCCTTAAACCTCTGCAACACACATTTACTGTGTGAGCTTCAGGAAGTTTTAAAAACTGCTTCTAAGAGACTTCAAAAGAAGTCTCAAACTCACGTCTCGGTATATCAAAGCCAAATTAAAATATTCTACCTGGGAGATCCCTGCTGGGATTTTGGGGGGAAAGGAGGGTAAAATGGACATTGACTGTTTAACTGGCACTCTCAGGTTTTGTGAAGTATTCAGACCAGTCCAGCCGAAGATGGATGTCTCCCCCCAACCCCCCACCTTCACCCCCTCACCCCTCTGGTGACATGGCGGGCAGGACGAAAGCGAGTGATAGAGAGGTTACAACTGGCAAGAATTTTAAACATCCATCAGGCCCTCGGGAACTCCGCAGACTTACAGCTCAATAAAGATCTGCTGGATATCGAGGGAAAATAAGGACAACAGCCAGCGGATGAGGGGGGGGAGGAGAGGGTCTACAGGGGGGGAGGGGCTCGGGGGGAGAGGAGAGGAAGGACAGGGAGAGATGAGGGTATCGGGGAAATATATAAGAAGCAACAAAACATATAACGTTACTCATTGATTGATACGTTCCACCTTTCCCTCTCGCCCCCCCGGAGGGCTCAGTGGGTGTTTCAGTCCTGAAACGCTGCAGTATTCGCTCAGCCTTTGAGGTTTTCTCTCCTGATTGAATCCACGTTGAAATCAAGCCAATGGTAAAAACAAATATGCAGTGGAATGAAGAAGAAAAAGAAGAAAGCGGGGGGGGGGGGAGAAGGACTATTTCTCAAGTTCATCCTCACAGACATTTTCTGATGTAAATGCGGCTCTTGTGGAAACTGCGTTGACATCAGCAAATAAAATACGTGACGGGATTGAAACCTTTACGTCTGTCGCTCTGGCGTCCCTCGTTGGGAAGCTGCAGTCCTTCGAGCTGCCCGAACTGAAGAGCACTGCTGCCCTCCAGAGCGCCGTGATGTAACAGCACCAACGAGCGAGCCCACATGGGCCATTTGGACTTGTACACACAGGCACAGCGAGGCCTTTTAGTTGTAAAAACAGAGATATAAAACACGGGCGTAGATGAAATGAGATGAATGAATGAATTTGTTGGATGTGCTATTTCTCACTTGTGAAATGACACACATACTGATCACATCCTTGTTGCGCTTTGGGAATATTTGTTCCTATTTAATTCAAAGTTCATCACAGGCCCCTTTCAGCTTGAAGTCACGTCTGACAGTCAACATCTGTTGGACTTCAGATCTCACTTATCACTTGTTGTCGTTGCGTGGAAGCCAAGTCTCCTCCCCCCGATGTCACGTTAATTAGGAACCTAACGCGTACTGACAGTCAGTCCTGTTGTTTATGAACCTCAAAGCAGGCTCGTGTGGACTCGGCATCGTCTCCCTCCCTTCAGCCTTTTGTCCCCGATGTGATGACAGGCAGGATATGACTTGCTGTGAGATTCCGGGCTGAATGACGGCCCAGAATCTCGGCACTGATGGCAGACAGAATATTGAAACCAGATGAAAAATGTAGCTAAATAATAAACGTTGCGTAAATCAGTTCATCAAATCCTTATAATTTGTCACGTCTTGACCAAACTGATCACAAAAGATAACTGTCATCCCGTTGTTGTCATTCGTTAATGAGGGCCGGCCGTCACACAGAGCCTTTTCTGAAGCTGACACAGGGATTTTCTCTCCAATCGATCACAACCGGAGGGTTTGTGGATAAATAAGACCAACAGTGGATGTTTCATTACGACCAATATTCTAACCCCTGGAACACATTTGACTGCATTCGTTAGAACACAGTTGCTATTGACAAGCATTTTACCTCCACTGAGACGACGGCTGTGAGAAGCTCTGTTTTTTGCAGCCATACAAATTAGCCACGAAAACCTTGTTTGTTATTGATCCTGGACACACAAACGCAGTTGATTCACTGTGCTAATGTCAGACTTTGCATGTCTGGCCTGCAGTCATCTAAGGGTTTTTCTGTTATAATGTCACGTATCTGACACTGGGATGATTAAAGACGCTCAAATCCATAAAATCCATGTTAAGTATGATTGGACAGCTTTGTAAATTTAGCTCAATTTAATTCATTTTTTCATGTATGCATTATATTGCTTTAAACACTATCGTGTTAAATTAAATTCATATAAACAACGTTCATTGGTATCCAGGTGGGAATTGCGGACACGAAAGCGCCAGAACGACACACTGCAAATTACAGCTTACGTCATATGAAGGGCGGGCCGTTAAGCCGACAGCGGCTACCAGAATCAAAGCATTTATGTCAAAAGTTCTGAACATCTCCTGCAACATCTGACCCGCAACCCCCGAGTGACAAAAACATGTACTTACACACAAATCAATGCAAACAATTATTTCCTAAAAAATATCAAATTTAATTTGGTTATAAAAGTTGTATTTTTGACATGCACACCCATACATAATGATCACCATGAATACTGTCCAATGACTTTGCTTTTTCTTTTTTCATTTTTAAACCTTGATTCACAAAGCAAGCACATACGGTGGACCGATACATCTGATTTCAAAGGACACAATGGAGAATGCTCGCAGTCGGTTACAGGTGGAAGGAATCTCAGTGCACCAACAAAAGAAAAAGCTGTCGTGAAAACAAAGTAGAAACATTTATAAATTATCTACAAATGGATTAAAGTACAAAAGAAGCACAGCGTTTAGAGACACTCCTCCCATTCACAGGTGGATGTTTTGGTGCTGGGACGCCGTGTTAGTTATTCGACTGTGTGACTTTGTGAAAGTGAAACTATGCATAAACAGCTTTGGAACAAAAGTCATGTAAACTTATCACCAGCAGAAACTTTTCTTACATTCCATTTTGGCAAACACTCTCTTGTCATTGCATTTAATCAATAATATTAACAAATCATTAGGGGAGAGAACCCTTAAGTGCAAGTTGAAACAAGCGACAACGAGCGATAAACAGGACAGAATGAATATTTAAAAGAAAACAACGAGTAGAAGATTTTGAAATGATTAAAGCTATGAGATGTATTATTCCTCTGGTTAATAATTGATTTCTTGTGCACTATTAGTCACCTTCACATCACACTAAATGTGGGTTTTTCTTTAACTAAACAAAGTTCTTTTATTTGGTTTCAAATATGAAATTCCATCTAATTATTTCTATAATCTGATATAAATAACACACATAGTGACTGTCTCCTCGAGAGTCAAAGAGTGAGGTAGGACAGGAAGGTTGAGGTGTGTTAAATGCATTTCACATATCTGCTGTGATTTTATGTGATCAGAGAGCGGAAAGCTTGGCATTGCAATTGGAATTTCTTTGGTTGCATTTATAGAATTTGATTTGCTTTGCATTTTTTCCCATTTGAGGAAAAAAGTTTCGATTTAAAGTTCAATGATCACATAAAACACTTCACTCAGTATTTTTACACTCCTTGCAGTATCATCTAAGACACATTTTGGAGATTGTTTACGTTGACAAGAAACTATTAAGTATAGTTACTTATTTGATTGCATTTCCTGTTGCAAATCTTTTACCGGTATTATGCAAATAGGTTTCTTTGACTATGAAGAATTGATTGCAACGTATAAAAACATTCAGTTAGTCAACAGACCAAATGGAGCAACAAGAATATCAACATTACTGACAAGTGTCTGCAGACTCTGGCTTTGGGTGCACGTGCTTGATTAATACAACGTTAAATTATTCAAGATCATAGGAATAAAGTTTAAAAAATTCTGTTTCAGATTCCAATTTCAATGATTATATATAGGGTGTGTAACACGATAACTTGTTATGGTATAGTCCTTATGTACTATTAGTACAAGTCATGTAGAGCATAAAAGGACACATTAAATACGTTGGTGATTTCTCTCCACAGACCCTCGGGTCAATGAAAACAGAACCAGTGAACAATGCACACCTTGACATTTTGATTTGGGATTTCTCCGAGGCTTCAGCGTGGCCCTCTACATCAACATGAGACAACAGAAGTGAGCGCTGCCACGGGCCACGGAGGCAGCAGCACATCACTTAATCACACAACCAAGAACCACGTGGCCTCTGCTTCAGGAAAACAAAAACACACAAGTGAAAGACAAACATGAACGGTGCAAGACAGGAATCCATCACATACGGCCTCAAACACTCACACACACACACACACACACACACACACCGGCACACAAAACTCTGGTATTTTACCAATCAAAACACCCACCTTTGTGCAATAGGAAGACGGACACAAAATGTAGTCTTGAACTAGGCGTTTCATGACAGTTTTGACAGCAAGGACGGCAAACATTTCTGCCCTTGTTTCATTTTGGAATATGACGAAGCACGAGCGACCCGTCATGAAACAAAAAGCCTGGCGAAAATCAGCTGAGGAACGTCAGGCTCACATTGTTCTCATAAAGGCCACTGAGACAACTAAGCCCGCCTCTGAAGTTAATGCCCCGTCGCCAATCTGCTAGTCTCCCTCCACCACTCCTTTCATCACAGAAGAGCACCCACTACGATGAAATCACAGGTACGAGTGGAAATGTTTCTTTTCTTCCCACGTATGCTACCGCCTCTCGGTGATATTGCACTGAATAAAGGCTTTGAGTTAGCAGCCAGCGTTCCCTCACGGAACGCCTTGATAACAGTGTAGTCTATTTGAGATGTTCCTAGAGGACTGTGGACTCTCGTTTCCTTGTTGTCACATCAATACTGTGCAACATTGATGTTGTTTTTCTCCTGTTTTGCTGCTGAGGAAAAAAAAAAGCCTGTTCCGACCGTGGATGTACCCAGAGGCTTTGTTTTCATAGCTACCCTGCTTAAAACAAATGTAGAGTTTCTTTGACTAGTGATAGAAAAAAAAGAAAAAGTACGTGTCATGAAAATCCTAGTTGTTGTTTTTTTTTTCTTCATAAACGATCTGTTGATTTAAAATACATCACAGTAATATGTTTTTGTGTCCGCGGGTGACCTCTGTCTCTTGATTTTGGCACTGCACTATACATCATTTAGTTGATTTGTATCCCTCACCGTACATGAATAACTGTGTTACTGATTATATTAAAATAGGCTCACATCCTCTCCGTCATGTGTTGTTGGATCGGAGTTGATTGTGTGGATGCAATATACACAGCCTGTGCACGTATTGCACATGTATGCTTTTTTTTTCTTCTTTTACTTCACAGGTGAGAGTCTCTTCAGGAGCTTCTTGCCTTTGGAAAGTAGCCCTTTCTTCTTCTTGTTTGCCAGATCTTGGTCCCGGGGATCTCGGGGCTCTATGGGGATGTGGGGGCACCTCGTGGGGCTGAGGGGTCTCATGGTGCCTGGGAGGAGGGGCCGAACAATCGGGGACGGCGCTCGGACAGGTGGGGCCTCGTTGTCGAGCGCGTTGGTGGTTTCCGTGGGCTCCGTGGTCACCTGAGGGAGAAAGCGATTGGGGGAGGAGTGGAGGCATGGGGCGGGGCATTACAAAAGAAAAAAAAAGAAAAAACACTTTTTCGCTGCAGACTATTATTGTCCATTATTGTTGTTTGGCAGAAAAACTCAAATGTCTTTCTTTTAAATTTCCTTTGATGAAAGGTCAAATCATCGGACCAGAAATAACTTATTGGCTTCTCTCTCAGAATTGTTAAATGGAACACATGGGTGTCCAGTTTGATGCAGATTATAGACGCTAAAACTGTTACTAAAACTGTGAAAAACTAATTGCATTCTCTAACTTTACTATCCGTAGACAAAATAATTTGAGGAACCATCGTAATAAACAGATGAATCTATCAGAGATTCAAACCTACATTTGTGAAATTAATCCACATGCTCACACACACACATATTGTACATATGCAGAAGGCGAACCATCTATAAACCATCAGTGGGGAACATACAGTACAGTCATATATACACAATACAACACCCAGGGACGCAACTGTAGATACCAGGCTTCAACTAATGCAGCAGCTGGAGACGCAGTGATGCATCTTCATTTAGATCGATGAGAATTTGTACTTTGGTTTGACAGCTTTTTAGTCTAAATGTCTCAAATTGTCAGAGATGTGTCATAATATATATAATATAGGACAAAAAACATTCTGTTCTGTGATGTGAGGCCAATATTATGAACGTTTTACCATTTTTAAACATCTAAACATGTATGAATTTGTAATTTGACCAAAACGTTTCGGTAACAAAAACTGCATTTTTGTGATCTGATACATCAGCGTGGAAAAACTAAAGAGCCGTCTGCTGTGACCGCGAGCTGCGTGCATTGGAGCCGCGAGTTTGGTATCTCGAGTTGCCGAATTACGGTACAAAGCGGACAAAGCCATTTATGGTGTGAAATGAACAATCTTCTTCTGTTTGTATGTTTTTGTTTTGCCAAGCGGGTGAGGAAAAACAAAAAAGAAATCACATGTGGCGGCAAAGTCTCCGTTGCTTAAAAAAAAAAAAGAAAAAACCCACACCACCATGAAAACTGAAAAACAACAACACCATCAACAACAACACACCGAACACAGAGCACCAGAAAAAGAAAGTTTTTAATATCCAATTTCTTTTCTTTTATTGTTCCAATGTAACAATACAGTATGGATGTATCAGTGCTGCGACTGGTTTTGTCTCTCGAGCTCAGAGCAAACACGGCATCTCCACTGTTAACAGGGCTGAAAAATAGATTTGATGTGTGTGCAATATACATAAAGAAACAAAGCCTCTTTAAGGAAATACAGCAGTCGAATCAATAAAAGTTAATATAAAATGTATCAAGTATGAAAAAGGCATGCTTCGCTCACTCTTTCTCATCTTAAAGGTTCCCCTCAAATGACTGATTCCAGTGTCCTTGGGTAGCCGTTGTTATGTGTTTAATAAAGCACTTATTATTGTACACAATAACCGCATTTTGATTTTGTGCATCAGTGCAAAGAGACACCAAATGATGTTGCGTAAAGGAATGAGTTGAGCCTTTTTCAAGTCCTCCTTAACCAGTGCTACATGCATAAATCACCCGCAGAGCTCCCACAGTCTACCCCCCCCCCCCCCCCCCCCTCTGTCCATAGGCTTTGCTTCTTCCTTTCTTTGAGACACAGAAAGGCGATAACACTGGGCAGGTTTTTCTGTCCCCCTTTTCCAAAGGGCGTGGGATTGTGGGGTCGGAGGAGGGGGGGGGTTGTTAGTTTGTATAGAGTCACCACTGTCACCACATGGACAAACACACACAATGAACAGCACACAGACGGCAAGTGGAGGAAGCGAGAAGACGAAAAATCAAGAGAGAGGAGGACGGAGGATGGATGAACACAGGGCCTAGCGCTGAGAGCGGCGGTGATGGTGTACCCGTTTGCCCTCCGAGACGGCGGAGGCCGAATTGGCCGGGGCGCGGTTGGCAGGCTCTTCCTGGGGGTAGTGGGACGGAGTATCGGTCAGATACACCTCCACGTCATCAGGCACTTCTTCCAGGAAGTTAGAGGGAACCAGGCCGCGGTGGCCGTTGATCTCGCCCTGTCCACAGGAAGAGAAGAGCGGAGGCGGTTCTGTCAAGGGCGACTGATGAATTTTATACTGTAAACAAAGAATGTACCGACTGCTTTATACGCTGTGATTTTCAGGTGGTCCCCGACACCTTCTATCTCTTTTTTTTCTCCGTTTTTTCACCAAAATCAGCATGTGAACCTAATTTACACTTTCAACACCCTGGTCCTATTTTTAATTTAATTCAGGTTTCAAAATGATCAATTTACATTTAGATTGATTGACACCAACCACTGTGCCTCTAATCAATCACTGTGCAAGAAGCGGGAATCTACAGTTTACGCAATGTTGTTTATACCAAGGAAAACATTTATGTTAAACGTACCACATTTTACTTGCGCTATGAAGACAATGATAATAATGTCTGCACTGGAAAGACAAAGCCAGCATTGGAAATAGGGGGAAAAGTTGGCTTGCCTCTGCCTTTAGATGAAAAAAAAGTATAATTTGCATTGCAGCGCCTCTAAAAATGACCATGTGTCTAAAAAGTGTTGGCCAAGCGGTACCCACATAATAGAATCCATCCTCATCAATATCTCCGAACACAGCCATGATGTCACCAGCACAGAAGGTCAACTCGGCCTATCAGAAGACAGAGACACGCAAAAAGTTAAACAAGGAAGGTGCTCCAGGTGAAGTCGACTATGTCTTAACCTGTTATTTTTGTTGTCGTGGGGTCAGGGTCTGCTTCAGCACTTGGATCTGTGAACATATGTGTGTCCTGCAACAAGCCTCGATACCTCGACGTCAACGTTAGGGGAGCTCTCTCGGGGGTCGTAGTCGTACAGAGCCACCATCCTCCTCGAGGCCTGATCTCGACGCAGGCCTCTTCTGCTCTGCTCTGGAAGAAATAATTCAGAGATTTCATACCAACAGTATTTCATCCTGCGTTTTCCTTCTAAAATAAACTTGGCAAACAACAAAGACAGCAATCATCTGTACACGTTCAGCCTGCGAAGTACCTAATCTGTCCACAGGGGTGCTGAGTGGCAGGAAGCCCTGTTTGATGAGCTGGTCCATGGTCTCCTCGTCCTCCGCTCTGATCTCGGACACCATGTTACAGGGGATCAGCCCCATCCTGCCCCTCACTTCTCCTCTGTAAAACCCATCTGTGTCTTTGTCGCCGTATATCTGTCAGAGAAGAGAGTGAACAAGTGATATGTAGATCTCCAAAAAATGACCTAGTAACGTGCTTCAGATCTGCTCTATTGTAGAAGGACTATACATCAAGGGCAAAGGTACGATTGCTTCCAACTGTATAAAAAGGTAATTCATTTTATTTTTATTCTAGTTTTTATTCTTCATTTTTTATTAAAAAAAATAGATTAAAAATATCATATCTTTCATCAGTATGGTGCATCATTGTTTTGAATGATCATTGAAGCTTGAATGATTAACAGAGATTAATTGCAGATAAGTAATTTCACTGACAACTAGTCCATAAAGCAAACAACTAGCACCTTGTATAAAAAACGAGTAAAAGCATAAACCCCCACCCTAATGATCTGCCCCTCTTTGAAGGGCAGCTCCTCGTCAGCTGCATCCGGGTTGGGGGACATGGACAGAGGGTCGTAGTCAAAAAGGGCCACAAAGATCCTGAAGGACTCCTCGGGCTCGGACTCGTCGTAGTAGGTGGGAGAGCGGCGGTCCCGGTCCCTGTAGCCATCTTAAACACATTGAAGAAGAAAAAACTAATTCCAATTGCCCTGCATCGATGGAAAGAACAACCTAATAATGTGGTCCAACACACAAACAGGACATCTGAAGGAGGACTTGTTTCTTTGGGGAAATATTGAATATTTGCAAACGGGTTTTTGTCTTTGTCTTCTGTAAAAAATGTGAGCCTTTGGTTGTGATGTTTGGTCACAGATTTTCGGGCTCAGCAGCAAAACGTTAAAGCAATTGGTTGATGAAATGTACTGTTTCATACAGTATATAGTGCTTGTCCATACAGTATGTTTACACATTGATGTGTCTCAGACATGCTTCAAAGAAATCAATGAGAGGATATTTTCGGGGAGCTTAACACATCTCATTGATTTGCTGTGCTGCATGACAGATTTGATATTTCTGTCCAGCCATAATTGTGCCTGTCAGCATGCAGGAAAGAAATCAGTTGTCAGTCAACTAATTAAATAATTTGCCGAATAACACACACATGCACCAACAAATACACACACACATACGTACACACGAGCTCACATTACATGTCATTTCATGGTTTTGTCTACTTTTACATTTGAATTACTCATTGAAAGACAGACGAGGAGCAATACAGACCATGGTTGCAATACACAGAGAAGGTGATTCATGGACGTGGCACCACACCAGAAACACACAAGACTCAGACAAGACTCAGACATGCATGCTACAAGAAACAGAAAAGACAATGAGCCAAAAGACAAAGATTGAGCTCCATGTGTCTATTTTCACTTCCAAAAATCAAAATCAAAAACTTCCCACTCAATCGTAGCAGCAAAGGTCTCAATCAGAAATGGGTTGTTGTGGAAGTTTGCTATCCAAGTATTCTCACTTGCAAAAGCTTTTGTTTTGAAATGCGAGCATGATGGGAAGTCCACTGCTCCTTGCTGTAATTGTATTTATGCGACGTCACCATTTCAAACTCAAAAAACTCAAAAGACAAAAGAAAAACAAAGAAAGCAGTCGACGTCTACTCCTTATTCTCTGTCTGCCGCTAATATTTCTCCTACGTGTCATGCATGAATGCCCTCATTAAAAGGATGCTGTGGGTGTGGTTGTAACCACGAGGGGGAAAGGGGTTTAGCAGGCATCTGGAGTTCGGTGCAGTGAGTGAGGCATTCTCTGAGCAGTCAATCAATCATTTATCATCTGTGGGAAGGTTCATCCTGGAGCCCAGGTACTGGCTTGCCAGTGGGTCCACCATTTCAGTGCAGTGCAGTCATGCTGTTCAACTGTAAGCATAATAATATCTAGTATTATTTGAGACGGAGAAAACAGGCACTTGCAGGTGTCCACAGCTATTTTGTGCAGTTTTGCCAGTTGCTGGTGGCAGTTTTTTTTTTTTTTTTTTTTGTCGCCATGCTGTGGTGGTAGAAACAGGGACTGCAGGCACATACCATGGGGTGACCTGGTGCCGCCCATGTGCCTGCGGGAAGACCACGTCCTGTGCCGAGCTACTCTGCCATAGTAAACATCCTCGGTGACGGGGTTTGCCTCACTGCTATTCTCAAAGGTTACCTCTACAGGAAACACCAATTAGAGGGTGATGGGGTTACAATGCAAGGCTCAACATTCCCTTTCTTAAAGGTTAACTGAAGATTTGTGTTGCCACCTAAGGCGTCTCACTGCTTGGCACAAGGTAGAAACAAATACACAGGAGAACGGCTACAGCAAAAACTATCATGATTGGCAGAGTTTATCAGAGTGGATCAGCGTGTAGTGCAAATGTGCAATTTAAGGAAAAGTGTCAGTTTGTGGCATCGTAAAAACCTATGCAAGATGTTCAGGTAGTGAAGAGCATGAGCATGGTTCGTAGACACAGCGGTGATCCGGAGACACAGAAAAGCTCGTGATGGTTTTTAACAGAGCAACAAACATGTCTGTTCTACGGTCCCTCGCTCCGCTCTCTCTCTCTCTCTCTCTCTCTATCCACCCGGCCACACTGACCAATGGAGGGGACCATCAGAGGTCTTCTCTGAGGCTGGGGGCCGCCGGGATGGTTTCTTCTGCCCGGCTCCCGGTCGTGGCGGCCTCCAGCAGCGGCGCTGTTCTGAAACGCACAGAAGAAGTACAGAAAAAACATTCGCATAACGTGAAACATTCGCGAGCTGCTCGCGGACACGAGACTCACAAGGACGGCGCGTAGAAAGAGAAAAAAGCGCCATGTCGACATACGCGTACAAATTGTATGTAAACAAAGTCATGCAGCACTCACAGGCAGGCACACTGAAACACAGACGCGTAGACACACACTCACACACACACACACACACACACACACACACACACACAAGCCCAACATTCCAATATCAAGCAAATACTGATTAAAAAAACTGCAAAAAAATATCAAAGGAAAATAATTCTATCAAAGACATCAATTAGCAATTTTCTACCGTATGTTACTGTGTACAACACTAAACTGTTCACACCCAGTCTCTCCTTGTGTCTCTCTCCAAGGTGCGAGTCGCATTCACACCCAGTTTATTTTAGTCTCTCTCCATGAAGCTGAAACATTCAAACGCAGCTTCTTTCTCTCTGTTGCTCTCGCGCTGCAGCCTCGCAGACGCAGCTCCACGTCACCTCCGGTCCAGCTAACAACCACCTTCTACCTTGTGCAATCTCAGAGCGAATTGTACTTATCTGTTTTTAATTCTTGCTGGTATATTTTAATTGTATTATATTGTATTATTATATTGCACCAGTTCAAGTCAAATGGCAATAAATGGCTTCTGATTCTGATTCTGAGAGGATTCTAGTTTTGATGAGAGGAGTATAATTGGGCCAGACTTGATAGTTAAACGTTCTAATATGTTGCTTCAGAAGGCTTTGTCCTCACTGTCGTGTGGAAAACGCTGCCCGAAAGTATTTAAACCTGCAGTTTCTCTCCATTGTGCTGAAAACTCATTTCTTTCTCTCTGTTCAAAAAAACATATTTGAACTGATCTCAGCACACACGCTAACAACACTTATTAAATGCATGTCAAGGCAGCAGTCTCAGTTGAAGTATCTGTGCCCGTGCAGTTCACTAAATAATAATAAATTTGGGTGGTTATGACTTTTGGGTTTAGAATAAGTGCAAAGAACTGCACCTTGGGTGTGTTGTGCGAGTTGCGTCGACGTCCCTCTTCCAGCTGCATCTCAGAGTACAGCTCCTCCTCATCCTCTTCCATGATGTCAGACAGGTCAGAGCCCCGGCTGCTTTCGCTGTGATAATCTTCATTGTGACTATAGTGAGGCTTTTGGCAGTCGCACACACACACAAACAAACACACACACGCAATTGTTTAAGTCCACATACATTCATACGTACATGCGCACACCAAACACACGTGGATGGGCAAACACACACACACACACACACATGTGAACACACACAGACTGGAGTGTATGCATGCGACCACCCAGACATGCATGCACGCACACACACACACACACACACGCACGCACACATCCGAAACAGACGCACAGAGGTTGTCCATTGAAAAACACATTAGGACAAAGTAAGGATTCATCGCTGTTCTTACCGGCCTCCCCAGCTCAGAGCCTCTGAGGAACTCGTCCACCGAGGGTCCTCTCCGACGTCCGTGCGCAAACCCTTCTTCGTCCTCCTCTTCCTCATCGGAATGATGCTGGTGAAATGAACGACCTTGCTCTCCAAATCTGGCCGGCCTCCTGTCCGCCTGAAAAAAACATGCATGAGAAGTGAGTGAGCGAGTAACGGACGCACAGGCTTAGCGGTGGTACTTCATTTTGACTAAATATACAGATATAATATATTATTAGATTTCTATATTCTCTTCATTTCCAGCTTATTTACGAGTTTTGTTACATTTACACAGTTTACTCGCATGCTGCGAGTTTCTGTTTCATTTCGGGAACCGTGCGGTTCCATTGACGCGAATGGATTTAGCGTTCCCATCAGACCTTGCCACTTTCCGCTGCCACCCTCTGCGCCGCTTCTCGGGCGATGGCTTTGGCCACGGTGTCCGGGATGAGCGTGCCTCGGGGCTGGGGGAGAATCCTCTGGGGGGAGGGGGAACGTGGATTGGCAGTGGGAGGGGCCTCGAGGGTGTGGCCGTGGATGGGCACGGAGGGCTGGGAATTGGGAGAGCGTGTCGGGTCCCAGCCGGGCTGGCCGGGTGGAAAAGCTCCCCCGCGGTGGGCTGCGTGCTCTTTGGCATCCAGGTCTCGGGCACATACTGGTCTCTGAGGTAAAGGGTGGTGATGGGGGTGGGGTAGCAGAGGCAGCTGGTGCAGGGGCCTGGGACCTTGGTGCGGATGGCGGGGCTGGTGGTGTAGGGGCTGTGGCTGGGGCTGAGGATGCGGGGGTCGGTGCTGGGGTTGCGGGGGTCCACCCGGGTGGGGGAGTCTGAGGTGGGGTTGCGGGTGAGGAGGATGGGGCTGGGGTGGTTGTCCGTGAGCCTGATGTGGGGCAGGAAGTTGGGGTGTGGCGTGAGGGAGGTGAGGGGATTGGAGGTGGGGCTGGCCGTGGGGGTGTGGAGGGGGGCCCGCGTGGGGGTGCATGGGGGGTGGCAGGGGGATCGCAGGTAGAGGCACGAGGAGGTTGTTTGGAATGACGGCGACAAGGGAGTCCTGGGACTCTCCCTGAACTGACAGCGTCCTCACGATGACTTCCCGAGCCTCCAGGCACTGAATCCGCGTGAGCTCCACAGTGACGTAGTCGGCCATTGGGAACAACACTTCAGCAATCTGGATTCCGAAAGAGAAGATCATAAAACAGAAGCTTATAAAAAGATATAAAAAACGGTTAATATTCTCCTTTAAAATGTATCAATTTGAATAGCAATAAGTGAATAAGATATAAGGCCGGAAACACCCTGCTGTCCACGTTTCAACATAGTGGGTTGATTTACTCCGGCAATCACCAGAGGGAGTGAGAGGCCTGCTCTGAACATGAATCACAAGTAGATGGCACTGTTGTGTATGCGGTCGGGCCACTGATGACATAATGCTAAACTCGACATCCGATTCTATTACCGCCCCATCTGCGGTGCATGTTCTCATGTTTCAACTGGATTAAATATGATTAAAACAACTCAATCAGTGTTTTACTGCAGCTGCGTATGGCTTGCAGGCTTTTGAAATATGGATCCCATATGCTTGGGAATTCTCCACAAACTGGTCCCTTGGTACTATTCAGGCTGCTGTGCAGTCACTTATCTTCCCGGTTATTATTACTGCTGCCTCAAACCTAGATGACCTCCTCTCCATCAGTCACCAATGCCTTTAAACAGGAGATCTAGTCTTGGTGGGTGATACCTGCTAACTCACCCTCTGTCCCTTAGTGCAGACTGCGTAGCCAACGACATTTGCCCCGTTAGATGTGCCTGTAGGAGAGAGCATGGGGGGCTTCCAGCGGACCTGTAGGACCCCTGGAGCCTGCCCACAGAGCACCTGTACATCCTGGGGAGGCTGAGGAGGGCCTGGGAGTACAGGAGAAAACAAGTTTAAAAGTTATGTCCTCATTAAATGTTTTATTATCACTAAGATATAAGAGGAAAGGGTGTGACGCATTCATTAAATGCACTAATTGGTGCAAACACAACCATGCTCAGTGGGGGTGAGGTGGGGGATTCAAGGAACAAAAGAATGGGTTCATTTGTAATTCCACTTATCATATCTAGATTTTGTGAATGACAGAAACATGTATTTATACTTTGTAAATATTTACAAAGCTCATGCAGACAATGATAAAATGACTGTTGCTGTTTGTGTGCTGTGTTTATAAAAGGAATTAAATTGCTAATATTACTATAGAGACATACAGTAATATTTTTTAACAGAAGGTACTCCAAAATCAAACTGAGATGTGAAGTAAAATCCTCTTTGTGCAGCAGTATTTCTTTGCTTTAACTCTGGTGTCATAAACTCCTACTACTCTTTACGTGAAGGGAAATAATGAAGAGAAAATAAAAGGATGTGGGCCTTTGGGCCTCGCGAGAGAAGCGTTGTGGTCTCCGCATGCAGGACACAATGCAGAGAGGCTGCAGCTCGTTCTTGGACCACCACTCCCCTGGATAACGGGATAACACATGCACAACTGCAGTCGGGCAGAGGCCATCGCACACTCATACACAATGGACATTTCAGGGAGCAGCGGAGAGGCGCTGCTCTATATAGTGCTGGTTACTACAGGCCAGGCTATAGGCTGAGGAAATGACTCATCAGAGGAACAGCTGATCATATCGAGGGATGCGTGGCGGCTCTCTAATCAGCGATAAACTCAGTGAGCAATCTCGGGAGATTTAATTGGAATTTGACTTCCAAAATGAAAGTCTCAACGTATTTTGAAGGTGGCGATAACAAATACTTACACACAATACAACATTGTTTATAGATTTACAATATTTTTTATAAGTAATATTTTGTCCAAATCTCTTAATTTAACAATATATCATAATTATTATCAGTTCCATGACCATAAGCCTCTTCCGACAGTATCATAGCACGAATGTCATCTCTGCCCATTTGTTTTTACAATAGGAAAATGATTTGGGAAACCCAGCCCAGGGATGACGTTTCATTCTGACCTGTTCTGCAATATGCTGTTGGACCTAGACAAAATGCAATACACAACAACGGCATGGTAAGGCAAGGATGTACTGTACTCTTCTCTCAAAGTCATACGGCATTATGTCACAAATTAGAGCTGCTATTACAGTTAACCGACGTAAACAGAACTCCAGCCTTCCTATGTTTCAAATATAATAATTATTAAAAAGCATTGATAATGTGTCTGCATAGCGATGAGCTTTGCTGACCTGCAGCCTGAGTGCAGAACTCCACACCGGCTTCTTTCCTCTCCCTCTGCTCCAGCGGCAGTTGCCACGGCACCTGGTGCGGCTGCGCCACCACCGTCACTTTGTAAACCGTCAGGGGCTTCAGGTTGACGAAGCGTAGTCTGTACCTCCCCGGCTTCACCACCGCATGCTCCGCCCCGTCCAGGAACACGTTGTGACAATAGTTACTGTTGCTGGGCAACCAGGACAGCTCGGCAGTGTCGCGCTGGATGTCATCCACCCGGAGGCCGCACGGCGCGACCACCACGTTGGCCCCCACCAGCAAGGTGCAGCGCAGCTCATCCGACAGGCCGCGGTCCGTGACGCTCTGCACCGCCACGCGGTGGACGCCGCCGTCCAGGTCCAGCTTCTCCAGCAAACTCTTGGTCCTGCCGCCGTACGTCACGGTCGCGCGATGCTCCCCGTCCACTAACACGTTGTAGCCGGAGATGTTGCCCCAGCCCAAAGGCACTACGGGAGGCTCCCAGCCCACGATGACGCTGCGTGCCAGCTGCTTGATCAAGTTGATCTTTCGGGGATAAGGCACAACGTCTTCAGCCAGGTCCTCGGGGTCGAGCGGCCCCCCTGTCCCATTGCTGCAGGGAACCAAGGCGTTAGATGAGCAGCGCAAGAGGCCGTCCTGGGTGGCACCTCCATCCCCGGCCATCAAGGCCAGGGGCATGTGGTCCAGAGGGCCCGGGTCGTCGCCTCTCTCCCCCGACTCGATGGCCAGTTTTTCTTTGTCTTGGACAAATTCCACAAAATTGGAGGGAACAAGTCCTCGCTGGCCATCCAGCAGCTCCCCTGTGACACAGAAAGACGTTGTATGAATAACTTAACAAACTGCGGGACTCTACCTGTTCACGTTGATGAATAAAAGGCCTGATGATTCCTATGTCTTGTTTCTATAGGAAAAGCATGACAGTGATGCCAAATGCAAATGTAAAAAAAAAAGGCTCATTCTTTCTTTACGAGAAAAATACACAAGGAAAGCTGTAACCTGAACACACTTAATCATCGGTGAGATATTTTTCCCTTGTGCGGTGGGAAAGAGTGAGTCAGTGAGCGGTTGGAGATATGTAAACATAAAGTATGTGCTATTCCTTAAGTAGATGCCAGATGAACTGATGCTCCAGCGCGACCTTTTGTAGTCTCTCCAGTGAACACAGAACTCAGAAAAACATTTTGAAGAATGTAAACTTTAGTTTAACGCTTTTGAGGGTGTATGCTGCAGTCAATGCAGGAGGAGAGTACAGCTAGCCCCCCCCCCCCCCCCAAAGAGAAGGAGTCTGTCTTTAAAAAAACATCCCTATCATCTTGTCCTTCAATTCCTTTCTCCACAGAGGCCCTAAGACCATCTGCGGGCTTCTGTGTGTTCACTGTTCACTTCTGTGTGCTAACGAGCGCGTGTTTTGTTTGTGTGTGCTGATGACTAAACTGAGCCCGGCTGGATTAGTCATCGGGCTAAAAGGGACCAAGGTCCCATCTCGACAACAGCTTGGTCTGAGGCACACGTCTCCCTCCTGCGTGGTAAATACAAAGGCTCCTCCACGACACCATGCAATTTCTCCGCCCGCGGCTAATGAATCACTACAGCTGAGTACGACTGTGACTGCGGCGGCGGAGTGCGCCGACAGCAGGATTTCTAGTCGGGGGGATTAGGATTGCCGCTGACATAATTCTAAAGAGATTAGACGGCAAATCGCTTCAATCAAGAGTTACAAAAAGTTTACAGGGTGTGCGCTTGACTCTGTCGAAGAGCATATTTACTCACCGGTGTAGACAAATTAAGATAAAGACACCTAGTGGGCACACGACTATCTTTAAAAGGAACAGGTTGAACAGCTTTTAATTGCTTTAAAAGAGATTTAAAAGTGAGCTTCCAAAGCAAAATAAAGCTCAAAAACAGCACTATCATCCGAGCTCAAACTGAAGGTGGATCAGTCCAATGACCAAATTAATTAATTAATAATAAAAAATTGAACCAAAATGAATGCTTCTACGAGAACCACGGCAACATGAGCCAAATACTGCACTGAAGTTTAGGTCACACGGTTAAAATGACCAGTATGACATGCACTGCATTGGTGGGGGTTAAATACTGCGACTGTCCTGAAAAAATCGAGCAAAAGTGTTTACAGTGATGATCGCGTCAGCATTATAGTCCTTTCACATTAAGGTTGGATCATGATGTCATGTCAAAGTCAACAAGATATACTGTAGAGTGAACAGTAGGGAACACTATGGGTGTGTATATACACAGTATATATACAACAGATTCCGAGTCAGCTGACACACGGCGAGATAATCTATATGCGATGATGTGCACGCTTGTTGTGACTGTTGAGCATCTCTACTGCTGCACTTGCTGCTCACTTGAAAAACATCAAACTACTGTAATGTGATCTTTGATATATAAAGCTCAGTTCTATAAATAAACTTTTTTTAGAAAAATGATGTATGTTTGCTCTGAGCCTTGTTTCACGTCTCACCTTGGTAGAAGCCGTCATCGTCCATGTTTCCGTACACGTACAGATACTTCCCGGCCACAAGGGGGAGTTCTGCCTCCGGGTGCTCGTTGGGTCCATCGTACGGGTTGTAACTGAAAGGAGAGGGTTCCCTTTATTTTATGAGAGTAGCTTTTTTTACATTTAGATTTTTCTTTTTTAAAGACGCACTAAAATCAACAGATTCCTGAAGCTGATCTCATTCACCTGTATCGGGCAGTGCACAGGCGGACCTGGCCTGTGTAGCGAGCCTTGGACCTGGATGATGGGCTGGCCTCATCCTCCATCTATAGATGCAACGTAACCAGCCTTAAATCTCATCTCCTAACAGCGTACTATTAATAATTGGGATTCAACTATCTTGAAGATAAGTTATATAAAGCACCTCTGAGGGGGTGCGCTGTCGAGGGTTGCTGGGGCGGTCCGTTGTCACGGTGCTGGATTTGACAGACGGCGGTTCTGGTCTCTTTCTGTTCCCAGTCTGTGGCGTGCAGGGCGTGAGCTGAGGGATCAGCAGAGGCGGGTTTGCCGCGCTCTCATCGCCTGGGAGACATTGATTTCCATAGCAAACAAAGAGCAACTGTCATTCCTCCTGCGCCAATTCGCTGCTCACTGTACAGTTATTGATCTCCCGTTGAAAGTGAGTGTACTGCAAACTCTCCACATGGCAAAGGCCGATCCACACCTCGCACCTGCAGTGCATTTGTCCTTAAATGCCACTGAGGTCCTTGCGTGTGGGGTGGAGGGTTGGGGCACACACACACACACACTTGAACAACTCCCCTCAAAATAGAAAAATGCAGCCTAAGAGTGTGAACAGCTGAATTCCTTGAGGAAATTAAAGTCAGGCAGCAACATGCGACAACGGTATCAGCAGAGTGAGTAATATTATGCATTATCCCCAAAGCATCAGTGAGTGGCCCCTGTGTTTCAAGTTAAGAGAAAGATAAAACAGGATTTCCAGCACTTCAAAGACCTCTGGTCTGTGCCAGGCTGTATAAATCTACATGGCTGATATGGCTCTATCTGCTGGCTGTGCAGGTTGCACTACGTGTCGTTAGAATACTAATGTGTTAAAACCATGTTCATGTCATGCGTCAGGCCTATGAGCAATTAGGGTAGATATTGATCGCGGGTGAGCAGTGCAGTCCTTAATGGTGTCCACCTCTGGACTGAGCTGATCCAGCTGTTGTGTGAGCATCTGGGGATTAGATCGCTCTCGTTTCTCATTTCATTCTGATCACAGCCCCTTTGATCGCGTGTCATTTGGTGAATGCTTTTATCTAGAGTGCAGGCATTATTTTTTGGAATGGGTGGAGCTCAGTGGTAGTTTCAGTAACAGATTTAGCAATTTACCCCCATAAGACTGTCAAAGTCACCATGGACTGCTCTAAACCTGGTGTCTCAATACCGAATCTATCTGAGGTTTGGTTGTGAGTTGAGAGCCGCGACCCACCTGTCTTTGTCTGGACTTTAAATCCAAGGGCGACTCGGGAGAAGTTCTTCTCTGAGCAGCGAGAGATCCGGGGTGTGGGGGCGGGATTAATTTGAAGGATTTCCACAGTATCTGATCGCAAACGAAAATTCAGCAGCTCATCGGACAGCTGGTGGAAGTGTTCACTCTGTGACCGGCATTTCCGCTCCAGGTCACAAACCTTGACCTTTGAAAAACAACAAAACGGGGGGGGGGTTTAATGGCCGAACGGACGTACAAGCCACAAGAGCGAGTGAGAGAGAGAAAGCAGGAGGGAAAAGGTGTAACATGAGGGGAAATACGCACACAATGCATGGGGTGTACGCCATCACGTCATCATGTAATGTTCAGATAGGAAACTCCCTGAAGAACGGCCAACGTTTCATCTGATCCAACAAAGACCCAATTAGAAAAGGATCCCCACAGAGCCGCGTTTCAGCATTTAACGGCCCGTTACAGTGGAACCACTGCACTCTGCATTGCTGCAGCTGCTGATACGCAACACTGTTAAACTCTGATAAGGAAGCCTAATTACTGCAAGAAGTTAAGAGGATCGTAACACTTTGTAGACATTAAGTGTGTCATATCATAAGTACATCAGAGGAAGTCAGGGAAGATGGGTGAGGTGTACACAACAAGTGTAGTAATACTCAGTTTTATGAAGCAAATCATGGAGGAAAATTGAATACCTGAAACATTCTGTCCTTAAATGTTCTGTTTAGACAAAAAGGGGGAGGAGGAAAAAAATTAAAGTAAAAGTAGTAAAGTAAAACCAAAAAGGCATAATGAAGATTGAACCAAACAATAATAGATTCATAGATATTACAATCAACGAAAGTAAACCGCAAAACAACGGTATATTTATCCTGGCTGATGAAAATACAAAAGCAACCTGAAGTCTAATTGAATGAAAACAAAAAAGACCATATATTCATGACAGTGGAAACAAGGGTTAGTTTTGTGTCTGAGCCGACGGACAGTCGAGCTGTTTTTCATTCCTGCTGAACTTGTAATGAGAAACAGGCACGTGACAGAGACAAGCAGTCAATGGATTTGCCAGAAGACAAGTAAGTAATTCCACATTTAACCGACCAAACTCTTGATGTTTGTCTCAGACAAACTCTGCCTGCTTGCTCAGTAAAAACGCATCAAAGCACTTCAGGCGGATAATAACATGACCGCACTTGAACTACACGCAGAGGGAATCTTCACCCTATTGTCGCGACAAAAGGATTTAGAGTGAAATGAGAAAATATTTTTTGAGTAGATGAGCCAGTGACAAGCTTCTTACGTCTGATGAAACACGGCCGGTTGGTGATTTCATCACGCTGACAGTCAGTTTTCAAGGTCAGCCCGGTTGCAACTACTGCTAAAGTTTGGAAGACTATTTTACAAAAGCCACCTACAGGAAGCAAAAGGACGGTATAGAAATAGAGATGCCAACACATAAACTGAGCAGGGGATTATTTTCTTAAGGACAGTAAAAAGTAAAAAAAAAAGGCTTCTATGCTAAAATGAAATGCTTTGTTTTGTAGTGTTTCTACGTAGGACCCCTCGTAGTACCCTTCTGTCTCATTTCATCAGCTCTAAACAGATCCAAAGCATATTTCACGAGAGCAGCACTGCGGTAAGGTTGCAGCTCAAACAGGTACACAGGTTCCTCGTGCTTTGGGGCAGCTGCAGTAACCTAAGATGCAGTGAACGCGCAGAGACAGACCGTGGCAGCTGACACTGTGATGAAGGCCCGTGAGGTAGAACAGACAGCGCACAGCTGACATACTGTCAACCCGATAAACTGGTTGATCACAGCCCTGGTAATTGAGGAGATGCCTCCTCCTGATGGCTCTGATGAGGAGTAACAGATTTATTTTAGTGTGCAAGGAGCGGCTGCTATAGCAGTGAGTGTTGTCTTTTTAGCTTTTTGTTTTATCTTTGTATGGTGTGTAAAAACTGTGACTATTCTGTCAAGAGAACAAAAATAACAACCTAACAATACAAATCTAATTCTTTACAGCTACATATTTGTTTTTAAGAACTGAAATTTTAGGCTCCACATTGTTGAACATAAGGGTGACTGAGCGCATTTAAGGCATGATTAATTCCAAATTCAAGACAGATTAAACATCGTAGAACAGGTCTATCAAAAGCCCTAGTAATTTAAATTCATATCTGGAGTTACGTTTCTAAGCAAAGTAAGAATGTATCCCAGTATAAAACATGAAAGACATTTAACTGGGTGTCGTCAGGGCTTTGTCACACGATTAAACAACATGAAAAGTGTTGGAAGCTTAAACCGCATTTTCGTAAATAAATCTGCGGATCTTTACTTGACAGGTTTCTGTGGTCTTTTATCTTTTCTGATACAGTAGCAGCGATTCCAACCACAGTGATTCAGCACTAAAGTGACTCATCGGCTGCTGAACAAGGAGCCTCACTTCGTTGCTGCTCTTATCGCAAAATCAATTACAACGGAGCATAATGTCCAAAAGCATGAAAAGAGGAAGCGCTTTTAATGAAGAATTGTGTACTTTTTTTTTTAACCTTTTGCAGTTGATTGTCCTCCTTCTGCTTGGGGTGGAGGGCCACCAACGCTCGCTCATGCTCTATCTGCAGCTGCTGCTTCAGCTCGACAGCCGTGTGCATATGCTGGAGAAACAGAGAGGGGAAGTGGTCATGTTCAACATACATTGATAATATATAATGCAATGTAACTATTTATTTTAATGGAAGATTTTTTTTTGCAACCCCCGTGTGAGGACAAAGCGAATCAAATGCGACCGGCCGTGTACTCCGGACTGACTCAGACGAAGCTGTCCACGCCGATCCTAAATTGATCCCTTTCTCAAAATTAGCCGAGTCATAACTAAACAGCGTCCATCCGTGGAGTCTTACAGAAACAGAGATAAGGCTGTGAGATGTTTCCACGGCTTAAGAACAAAAGACGGCCTGAAAAGCTCTGACATTCATCATTTTCTCTCTGTGTTCTCTCTCTCGTGAAAAAAAAAAGAAAAGCCTCTTTACCTCCCCGAGTGGCTTCGAGGTGTCCTGAGCAGGCAGCGACTTCTTTGCATAATCGGGGAGAGGCTCTGAGCTGCAGAGGATTGGGCCGGCTCAGAGGCTGCCACTGGGGCCTTAGTGGAAACTACTTTTTATAACTCGCCATCGGTGAAGCCATTTACTTTTCAAGCAAACACTCTTTGAACCAGTCTGCAGCTCAGGCCCTTAAGACTCCATCCAGCCGTTCTTATTTGGGGGTCTGTGGCTCCTATCAGGACCCTGATGAAACGAGTTGGGCTATGACGTTGTTCTAGGCAAAGTCACTTGTGATGTCTCAGACTCAAAGGGAAGCTCCACCCAAGTTGAAGGATATTAACGGGTTTGTAAATGAGACAATAAAGTTGAAAAAATCCTCTTGTGGTACCTAGGAGAAGGAGCTGCGCTTGGTCTGATGAATGAAGTTGTGTTTTAGGACCACTGGAGCCGTCTCCTCCTCTCTGGCTGGTGACTCAAAGCTACATTCGCCACCACTAATCATATGGACGGACTGTCCTCTTCACTTACAATTGTATTTACATTGTCCTTTAGACCTTCAGCATGAGAGAGAGCTGTTGTACATTCTTAAAAAAGCTAATGCTAAAAGCTAATGAAAAGAATTCCTCCGTTATCCGATTAAATAACTTTAAAGCCTAGATCGGCAGTGCCGTATGTCGTTATCTTTGACTGAAGAAGTCTGGCATCTTTCCCGATCTTTCCCCATCTCCACCCACATTGCCCCATGTCATTTTTCTCTGAACAGTACCTTTGTCTGCTTAATCAATACACAATGAGAAAGTGACAAAGCTTTCTTTGCTGTACAAGAGAGCAGGTCAGTTTTTCTCAGACGGGTACATTTCTCTCTGAAATATACTGACAGACAATCGATAGCAGATACGAGGAGGCGAAGATTCGTAATGAGAGTTCCTCTCGCGGCGCTGGGAGGCTGCGTCTGATTACTATCGGCAGACTATAAACCGGGAGGGGAAAAAAAAGAGCTTCTCCGTGAATCCGATGACACTTCACCTCATGAGGTGTAATCGCCGTCCTTCCAAAGCTTTCTTAGAAAACAAACACATGGAAGATTTGGACATTTCACAAATAGGCAGCAAAGAAAGTGCAGGAAAAAACTCCAAATCGGAGGAGTGGTGAGAGCTGAACCGAACCACCGGGGGGGGATGAGCGAGCGCAGATACGAATGGTAAAATAAAGGAGGATAAGCGGTTTAAACGTGGCTCCCGTCATTCTTTTGCTTTTCCTACTTATCAGTAAGAGGTGTTCAGGGTTTGCTTTAGAGACACATCGCTCACTAGTCTTCTCCACAAGAATGGGAGAAACTACAGCAGGTTTATGATATTGACCCTTGAACTAACTTTTTATCAATTTTTATTGAATAATTTTTTTTTTATTGGATCTATAACCAAAGGCGATGAAATGTGGGGAGAGATAGGAAATGCCTTATATATAAAAAATGTGAAATTGTAATTGTCCGTTCAATCCAAGGGTTAATTACTGACACAATTTTGGAGTACTCGCGTATTTTTTTGAGGCGATTCAGTAATATTGAGATGCGAAAATGTTGTTTTTAAGTGAGGTAATTTTATGCATGACTGGTCATAAAACGAAATGAATTAACAATTCTAAAAGGTTTAAATTACGCACACAGCAGAATGCGGGTGGAGGGGGACACATTGAAATAGAGAAACGAGGATCCGTGGTTCCGAAAAGCAGATTACTGACGTTTGTATTCAGGGCGATATGGGATGAAAGTAAACAACACCTTTAGAACCCGTCCCAGGTTGTCCACGTTGTGTCCACGTTGTGTCCACGTTGTCTCTGCTGGCTCACTACAGCAAAGCTCTGCCTCAGCTGCTCATAGTCGGATCGCACCTGCACGCCAAGAAAAAGAGCAACGGGAAGATTATGAGGATTATGAAGAACGGGGATGTGAAAGAAAGAGGTCAGCGGAGACACGGGTAAACAGAAGAACAACAAAGCGAGGAGGAACACTTTCATTTCGTCCCTGTTTTTTTTTACTTGAGAGTAAATGTGGCCTTTTTCAATTTTTTCAAAGAGCAAAAGAAACATGCAATTTTTATGAGGTTTGTTCTCGCATTGTGCCGACTTTTTACATTCATGAATAGTGGCTTTTCTTTTCTTGCTGGAGGCTTGATTGGAAGTTCACAGTCTGAAGAGAAATTAATCAGCACATTTCAATTTAGCCTTGATGAGACAGAGCTGCTGACTTAAGCGTTCTGCCTCTCGCTCCTTCATCAGTCAGAGGCCTTGAGTCAAGCTGGTTCCTCTCAAGGTGGCCTCATAAGACCAGGCAAAACCATCCCTCAGCCGTCCAACAGTCATCTCATTAACTAGCAAAAGAGATGAGGGTACAATACAGAAGCTTGCGTGCTCATTGTGCACAAAACTACACCAAAGCGAAGGAGTTCGTTCCATTTATTTGAGATAAAACACGTCGCACAAGGAGCAAAATCATCATTTTTCTATGTACATAAAGATGATTAAAATTAGGTAAGTAAAAACAACCTTAACATCTGAAAGCTAATAGTAGCGTAGAACAGAGAAAGATATCAAATAAATAGTGAAAGACAGTGGTCTGGTAATAAAACCATTTGTTTTACCATTTCCCAAAAATACAAGTCTAATCCAATACATATTTGACAAATATTTTGTCCTGTTCACAACGAAAATGACTAATTGTCAAGGTAAACGCACAGCACCCTGACTCTCCATAGGCAATTCTATAAGGGTGGAAACAACAACTTGAACGTTAAGTCCAACACAAGCCCACTGTGATCTTTAGTCAATACATTTCCTTTTGAAGCTGTCAGAGATACATATGAAAAATAGCCCCTACAGAGACTGCAATTTCTTTTCTGTGATTACTTTCTCTTATAATATTTCCCCTCTTCCGTTCTTTCATTTCCTTCATTTCCGCCTCACGCTCCGTCCACCACAGGCTGCCAGGTCGGGTCTCACAAACCAGTCGCGTCTCATTCATACTGTATATACGTGGCGGGACAAGACACGCTTCCTTTTCATCTCTGTGCCCACCTTGTCTGTGCACAGATGGCATCTTTTTGTGCGACACAGTGGAGCACAAGCTCCGAGCTTAGTCCCTGGGCACGTGTCAAATCTGCCCCCTCTGTGAAAGTCACCATTAGCGCCAGAGTGGCTAATCGCCTACCATCACAGACTGTCTCCATCTGGGTCTGTGTGTGTGTGTGTGTGTGTGTGTGTGTGTGTGTGTGTGTGTGTGTGTGTGAGTGTGTGTGTGTTTATGCGTGCATGTGTGAAGTGGGAGACTCTGGCTGACGGTGCCAGTGAGGACACGGTGATGGAAAAGGAAACGTAGCGATGATGTGTATGTTAAAGACGGAAGACGTGACGGTGCACTCGTGGGTGAGGAAGTAATGCTACACGCGCATGATGGTGACAAGAAAAGAAAAGAAAAAATGAAAGTCTATTGATGTGCAGAGACGGATCACAGACAGCAACATATGACTGATGTTGCAGCCATTTATAACACCTTGTGCTTGAGTTACGTAGCAGCTAGTGTACATCACTGGTGTGGTGTACAGTAGATGTTACCATTGATCACGGCCTGGTGTGTGTGTGTGTGTGTGTGTGTGTGTGTGTGTGTGTGTGTGTGTGTGTGTGTGTGTGTGTGTGTGTGTGTGTACTCTGCCCGTATGGTGTCGTACCTGGTCATACTCGCTTGTCTACAGGTTTCGGTTAATCGGCTCAAGGTTCAGACGATGTTTCTCCTGCAAGGCAGCGTGGAGCTTTGCCCTATAAACAAACAAGAGACACAAAAGGGAGTTCAGTGTGTCGTTACATCTGTGACGCATCCTCTCGCTCGCTGCAAAGACTTTCATGTCTGACGGCATCACGTATGCAAGCCAACCAGCGCAACTCCGTCTTAAAACTATTATATAAAGACCGAGGAAATACGCAAGTTAGGGTTGATCCCTCCCCTCCCTCTGTACGCATATGTGTGTGTGTGTGGGGGGGGGGCTAAGCTTTTATCTAAGATGCTCTCTGGAGAAAAAAAAACCCACAGCTGCACACTGTCACTCTCCATTTGGTGTACAGCATTGGGAAGGGGGCGAGGCACAGGAGGGAGGAGAGAGAGAGCGATGGAGAAGAAGTTGAGGGAGAAATTTCCAGGAAACAGACAAATGAGCTGGAGTGAACAAAAGAGGGAGTGCTCGATATGTCAGCTGAATGCTGAATAAGCGAACGAGCGCTTTAATGCGAGTCAAAAATGTGACGAGCTCAAGACGAGATTAAGTTGCATGCCACGTGCAAGAAATGTCTCCTCTCTGCAGCCTCTGCCGCTCAGATGCACATTCAGAAGTTGTCATGCTGCTGGTGCTGCAGGTACTCGAGCATTACATAATTACGGCAGACTCAAACTAGGGCATCGCTCTCCTCCTATCGCAGCGCTGAGCATCTAAGAGACTGGTCATACCCTGGCGCATAACACCACTTCGAGGTGGCGCACTGAGCTCATACTGTTGATTGTCATTCTCAGCATCCCCACAAGTCATTTATAAAAGCACAAGCACTTTATACAAAAAAGCTTGGAAAGCAGCTTGTAATTTCGTTGTACGTCTGGCACGTTATAAGGGTGGCTTTCAAGACCAACAGGGTTTTTTAATGTTTTATAACTCAAAATATACATCTTATAGTCTCTAAAATAGGGTTTAATCCAATTGCCGTGCCAAGTGTCATAAAAAAAAAAAAACACCCGACTGGCAAGATGCATTCTAGCTCCATAAAGCACAGCTGATGGTGTCGTTTCAGTCCCACGAGGATGCAAACACTGCGATGCACCTCACACACATGTGGTGTGCTACGATATGCTCACGCAAAAGAGGAGTTCAGACACTGTACAGTACGTCCGCTGCTGCGCAAGACAAGAAGCTTTATGATCAAATTTATCAGGACAAATGAAGAAACTCAATAAACCCCCTTGCCAAGAGGAGAAGGGAGGGGCAAAAAAAAACAGAGAAGAGAAGCGAGGGGCCAGCCAGGTTCACCCTTCTCTTTGTGTGCAGGCAGGCAGAGGGACGGAGGACGACACCGAGAGACACAGATAGAGAACAAACAAAGGACGAGAGGCGACACAGAGACGAGTTCACACCCTGCTCGCATTGTGTAACGCTACCTGCGCATCACATCAGCGCAGCGCACAGAGCTGCAGCAATTGTATCAAACCGCACCGGCCTGAAACAGTCTGGTTCCTTCTGTCTTTGATTGGTGATTACGGAAGACGTGAGACGTCGCGAGGTGCCAGCTGCAGCCGCCCTCTGCGCCAACACTACGGGACGTGGCCTCGTTTTTGACAGCAGAGCGAAACATGGATGTGAAGACAACTGGACGGAAGTGATGGACGGCTTGGGTTAAGACAGTTTGAGCAGAGGGATGTTTAAATTTTCACTTAAGGCTGCCGTGGTAACAAAAAGAGAGGAAGACAAATAGAAAAATAAAAAAGAATGACCTTTCAAAAGCTCCTTTTAATGGGCCCGAGGAATGATGTCTGCGTCTCCGCTTCCTCCCACTTCCAGTGAATCACACGTTCACAGCTCTGCTTAACACTTTGCAACCTCTTGTAAACACACCGCTACACTGCTAAGTCAAGGGACACGCACACAGATTCCTGCGACAATTCCAACCATCAACATGCACAAATAAACAGAAAAATCTGTTTGGAATATATAAATGAATTGATAAATACACCTTCTCTGAAGGACTGAACTCTTTAAAAGGGGATTAAAAGCACTCCCGAGGACATCTATGCACATAAAGTGTGGTGTGCGCGTGAATCTGTGTGTGGTTGTGAAATTTGAGAGCCATATGTGTGTGTAGAAGGAATGGACACGCTAGGAGGAGAGACCTCAACGCCACTAATGACTAATTCACTTGGACTTCTTCTTTCCTCTTCTGTCTTTTCTCTCAGTCTAGCTCCCGTCTCCAACACACACACACACACACACTTTCCCTTTTCCATCACCACCATGATTATCATCCTCTACTAAAACCCACTAATTTAGCTGCTGGCTCTCAATCTGCTGGATTCAATGTGGCCTCTCACTGAGCTTCTAAAGTACCAGAATCTAATCTGCAGAGATTCCCAGATCTCAATTTCTCAACATCAGTGCGTTAGGAGTATTAGTTTGTACCATTTTGGAGAATGAAATTGGTAAGCTTACAATAACAGTATTGCTCACTATGTTCCAGGGAAAAGTAACTGTCTGGATCTCAGAAAGCTTTAACGGAATAGTTACATCTCTTCATTCACTTATCAGCTATCAACTATCAGCTATCACTCAATTTTCTTGATGAGAGTTAAATAAGCAGATTAATACCACACGATAAATAAAGCTACGACCAGGAGTTAGCTTAGCTTAGCATAATATAAAGACTGGAAACGTGCAGAAATAGCTAGCCAACCAGGCTGCACAAAACGTACTTTATTTTACACTGACACACACGTGGTTGTGATCATGTGATCATGTCATGCTGAGGGGAAAGGTTCCGAGCTGCACTATTTAACAATATAGACAATTAAGGCATTTAATAAAGAGCACGTCCAACTTTATTTAACAAAATTTACTGCCGTCCTCATTGCTGTTTTTGTTTTTCTTGAACACATTGTATATTTCCATGCAGGCTTGAGAAATATTTAAGGAAATGTTAATGCGTTTGAATTGCCGATGTGCCACTTAAGAATTAAAAAGCAATTAATGGAATTTAATTGCAACATTCAAATATTTTCTCTTGCATAGCCACAGAAAATTACACGGACAGGCTCTTGGATTTGCTATATTTGTTTAAGTAATTGCAGTTTTAAATTTCTACTGCTGACTCTAAATGGGATTTTTAATTTTTTTTTATTTGAGGGTAGATGATTGCTGCTGCTCTCCCTTAACTCCCAGGGGGATTGTCATTAATCAGATGTCACGGGGAAACACTTTGTTCCACTTAACCGTGGGCGGAAAGACACCGACGACGTCAGTTGTCTTCAGTGGGAGCAGAGGAGAAGTAGTGTGGTTGGAGAATGGGCCGATGGAGTCACAGCCATGACGGTTGCTCCACCACTGATAGCTGCTGCAACATCAGCTGCCCGTTCAGAACCATGGACAGCTCCCACAGCGCTGGGCCCTTCTTAACTGTTGTGGATCCGTGTAGGAAAAGCTGGTGTATTCACACGTAAAACATTTAAATCACGTTGACGGACATAATTAAGGAACATGAACCATATTGACTTTTCTTTTCAAAACCAATTAAATAAACACTATTAACACTGCGATGCTATGTTGTTAAGAATGGACCGGATATTGTTTGCAGCGTTGAGCCATCGCATATGACATCCATAGTTTAACCGGTGCTGCGGTGCTGGAGGATTACAGCAAGTGGTGCTGGAAATAGAAGGGATGGTGTTAGCTCAAGTGATTGGGCACCAAAAGACACTGCCATGCCAACAGTTTCCCATTATTCCGGCTGATCCACACTTGGAAGCGCTAAAGTGAGAAAAAGAGTGCCACCACGCCATCAGAGGTCGCAGAGAAGAAGACATCCAGACTGGCAAATGCAATATTGAAATATCCAAAAGATCAACTCTGTTTCGTCGATGAAGGAGATGCATGAAGACATTTGTTCGACTTCAAGGGTACATGCAAATACATTGGTGAGCGTCTTAACTTGCAGAGAATTGAGCTTCTGTCCATTATCATGAGGTAATGTGTGTTGCACTATAAGGTATTTATACAATAATGACAACTTTGGAACCACGTAGCTGTAGAATCACAAGTATTATTTCACAATAATGGATCACCGACCTTGAAGCATTGTTCAAGATATAGCCATACTAAAATAAGGAAGTGGTCGTGACAACGAGGGACATTTGGCAGATTTATTATGTAGAATTAGCAAGGTCTTGACTGCAGCATAAAAGAGGATGTACAACACAGAGTTTGTCCTCTGAAGGCCTCCTTTTCATAAGAGACTTCTACCCCACGTAACATTCAGATAACATCTGCTTCTTCTTCTTCTGCAGACTACAGAAAATTGTTACAATGCAAAATACTGTATCATTGATACAGTACATTCAGTACATTCCCAGAGCAGTGATTTCCTTTGACCTTTAAGTCACGTAGAGTTCATGCGTGCCCTCTTATTTGGAATGCAACCTTTGGCATTCCTCATCTATTGCTTATAATGAAGTGCGGTGGATGTTGCCATCAACACCGCACCTCAGTGAGTGATGTTGCCATAATGCCACCGATCAAACCTTTGTGTCTATTTTAACTTCTGTTCTGTCTCAACAGGTGCCTCATTCAGAAAACATAAATGTGTGTGTGGCAAATCTGTGTGTGTGTGTGTGTGTGTGTGTGTGTGTGTGTGTGTGTGTGTGTGTGTGTGTGTGTGTGTGTGTGTGTGTGTGTGTGTGTGTGTGTGTGTGTGTGTGTGTGTGCGCGTGTGTACACATAACTGTCAGCGCCAGGATACCAAGAGGGTAGTTTTGTGTGGCTTTAACCATAGAAATGAAAAAAGAGACATTTCCATTGTAATCTACGTAGCAGGCTGGTAAGAGCAGCTGCGTGTTGTATGAGCACCGCCGACATTTCGACGATCGTAGTGAGCGAGCTCCCCTGTAAACTAAAACGACTTACGGAAAGTCACAGACTCACTGTGTGAGGATTTGCATTAACGGCTTAAACGTGGAGTGGAGCCGAAACGTTATGAAGCACATAGTCAGTCAGAGTAAATGAGGGAAATGGAACAACTCAGTACTTAACTCCACGCGTCCGAGTGTAAAACAGGACGCCGCTTTTCCAAACTGAGGGACAACTTTGTTTGGTTTAATTTATGCTGTAGCATTGCATCATGTTGGAATAAACAAGCTAGTCTGCTAGCCTGTTAATTCTGCTATGCTTTAATGCTACACTTGTTACAGAAGAATCTAGCAGATCACTTCATGGCCGACGCAGCGTCATCACAACAACAAACTATCATCTGCTTTTCTTCCGTACTTGTCAAATGTCCACTTTACTCCTCTACTACTTCTGTGGTGTAAAGTGTGGACGCAGATGGCAGTGGGTAACATCAATATAGTGCCATGTGAGTTGACTTATGTACATCCGTGTGTGTGCGTGCGTGCGTGTGTGTGTTTGTGCATGAATGAGTTGCATAACTAGCGTCTCCAGGCGTGCATCAGCCTGAGGCACTTGAGCATTCAGCAGTGTTCCAGACCTCTCGTCTTTCCTAAGGATTCAAAATCTCCAAAAAATGATTCATGTGGCGAGTGCTACCGCTCATAATAAACAAATACACACTCTATCTTAAGTTAAAACGGAAAGTTCTCCTGGAGAATAACACGCGGGTAATTTGCGGAAACCCCCTGCTGTTGGTGGATGTGTAAATAAAGGATTGAAAACATTTTCCGATATGAAATATGTGACCGACGCTGGCAGATTTGACAATGTGGATCAACTGGAGGTTGACTGGAAAGCCCACGCAGTCACAGGCGTTTAATATTAATGTCTCCAGCCCGAGAGGCTCTACATCAGGTCAACGTGGCAGCAAAGATTTTATGCACAAATCAAATCTTCTCGCTGGGACGGAATCCCTGCACACACTGTACTCTGCGCCAAGTGAAAAACACACTGTCAAGCTTTTACCAAGACGTCTTCTAAGACTCATATCTGAGCACATACGAAGAGCCTTGCGTGAAATGTAGTTAGAAATTTTGCTCCCCTTTTTTATCGCGAGCGAAAAATCAAACAACTTGTGTTTGGTTTGAACGTCCTGGTTGCTCAACGTCCTGCCGTGTGCGTTTTTAACGTGTGGGTGTGCAGAGCGGGAGCTTTATGGAGGAGAGGAGACGGAGGAGAGGCAGGGAGAGGCCGCCGCCGTCACCCGGGTTCCTCTCGCCGCGTCTTTGTGTTGGGAACATTTAACATCATACTTGCTTTGCCTATAGCGCACTTTTACACAAACATTATTTTATCTTTTGAAAATTGAGCCACATAAGAAGCCAATTTGTGAAAGCAACTCTATGGTAGATATGTTTTAGCGTGTTAGTAGCATCACGCTTGTGAATCAGTTAATTCAGTGTCACGTTCCGATTGGTTGGTTTGAATAAGTGAATGAAAGCAGTTGTCACATTGTTGGCCTTACATTTTGTTTAGCAAAGTTATACAAAGTTAAACGCAAAAAAAACAAAAAATGACACGTGAAGCACAATTTGATGAAAGACGCAATTTGCAATTTGTACCAACTGGATGGACAGAATGTGTAAAAAGAGATGGTCCACGTGAGCATATTACCATAATGTACTATAATGACATGGAGAGGTTGCTCCAGCTGCACAGTATATGCACGGCCCTCCGGGGGAAACACTCGCCTCTCTTGAGAATGCACATGCCCCGGGGGGTGGGGGGGAGGGGGGGGGCATTAGGGCAAGGGAATGTGCATGTTGAAATGTGTGCACGCGTTGTGTGTGCATACTGAGGGAGCAGGCGGCCAGAGAGTGAAATAGGGCTCCCATGACGTGAGAAGCAAAGCTCCCAGTCAC
Organism: Gasterosteus aculeatus; assembly: GCF_964276395.1. Classification (NCBI taxonomy): domain Eukaryota; kingdom Metazoa; phylum Chordata; class Actinopteri; order Perciformes; family Gasterosteidae; genus Gasterosteus; species Gasterosteus aculeatus. The sequence continues at coordinate 9,579,231 of NC_135702.1, read as the reverse complement.
ATTGATGACATAACACATTTGATGTGAACAGGACCTATTGTTCCCTCAGGCCACAGAGAACAGCAGAGGCTTGCAAAATACGTTCTGAAGAAGATCAGTGGGATGCTAATGAGGAGCCCAAGAGCTGGTCAGGGATTACATGTGCTCCGATGGACCTTCATGCTCGCATAATGCTTTTGGGTGGAACCCCGTGCTCAGAAAACACACGTGCACACACAAAACGCACGCAGGAGCTGGCGCTTAAACGCACAGGCACACAGACACACGTGACCCCCAATCTGCAGCAAAACGTACAGCAAAAGGTGCTAAATAATTTACATCCGACCCCATTGCACAGTTGCTAAAATGTACAGTAGGCTAGCAAGACACTGACAGAGACTTCCTTTCCAGACCAACGCACAGAAGATACTATTTCAAATAGTTGCCTTATTTTTACTCATCAGCAGATCTTCAAATGCTGCAGACGGTCTAACAAAAACAAATCGTAGGTAGCAGGTTATGCAGTGTTGGCCTCTTTGCATCAGCTACCAGAATATTTCAGAACTCATCACATCAGTTTTTGGTGCGATTTATCAGAGATGGACTGCTTTTCTTAAGTGACTCACTGGAAACATGTGGTCTTTTTCAAGGTCATACCCTTGTTTTGGGTTTCTCATTCTGTCGGACTGAATAAACCTGAATTCACCCTGCGGCTGAGAAGCTCTGTAATCCCAGTCTGCTCAGAATGAGAAAAAACAATGAAATGTAATGTATTGTTAGTTGCTATCTCGTGTGTTTGAGGGGGGTGTGGCGGGCTTCTATGGGTTGGTGGGGATTTCAGATACCCGTACGCATGTGCCCGAGCACTGAAATAGTTTGTTTTTCATGATACGTCATTTAAGTCACTGGCTGTGTGAAAAAAGAAGCATTTGGTAAACTTGGGAGCAGTTTTTGATGTGAATACTGAAGCGGATCCTAAATATTCTTTATTTACATTGCTTAACAGATATATTGTCCTTTTTTCTGAGGTCGTTTTATTCTTTTTTTTGTTGCTCTTGCATTGCAATATGTGTCTTTCCTAGCCTTTTGTGATTTTACACTAAATACTTTTACTTTGAGGCACGTACGTAAATGAATCATTGCTTTAACAAACATCTACCAACTATTTATTCTTCATTAGTATTGCTCAAGCTACTGTGAGCGGTGAGCATAGAGTTATGCTATCCTTTGAAGAAAATAGGCAGATCACCTTTAATCCCCCACAGACTTCTGTTCATCAAGATCACAAACGTCTGAAGAATATTCCTTAAAAATAAAAAATAGGGATAATGAGTAATAAAAAAAAATCTTTTGCAGACCACAAAAAGTCCACATCCACAGGGCTCAAAACAAGTTGTATTATTATTATTTTGACTTATATTTGTGCTTAATATTACACTCAGGATTCAATCACATGGAGCGATATAGAAACCTCTATAATGTGTGCTGTAACAGTGCGCTGAAAATGCATGTGACCGAGTTTTAGGTCTCGAGAGAGCAGGACTCTGTGGCGCCGAGCAATAGGTGACAGTTACAAAAGCACAGGTCCTGTCATCTGTATCCAAACAGGCTGGTCTGTTTGACCTCTCTCTCTCTCTCTCTCTCTCTCTCTCTCTCTCTCTCTCTCCTTGGTGTCCTGTGTTTAATCATTCAAGCCCATCCAGATACAAACCAGTGGCGCTGAAATAACAGTGCCAGGGAAAGGAAGTGTTGAGTGAAGGGAAATGCGGGGAAAAGACAGAAAAGACAGAGCCAATAGGCAGGTGTAGTTTAGGGAACCGAGTAGTTATTTAGACAAACCGAGAGGACAGAAGTGTGACATCAACCCAGAGGAAAGAGGAAAGAAAGGGGAGAAAATGAAGGGAGAAGTCAACCTAAAAAAAAGGGCAGGAGACAGTGGGAGACAATTAGTGCTGCGGAATAAACAGCCCGTTACGCAGCGTGTGTCTTTGCTAAAGGGCTCACCTATCCTTGCACTGCCAGGGTGAAATTATGTAGTGAGACAAAATCAAATAGGTCCTAAATATAGTTTTTGAAAAGGCACTTTGGTCTGCAACACTATACTAGAAGTATGATGCAACTTGTGCAACAAACATAACATACAACTTGATTCAGGGTGGAATAGAGGCTTCTAGTGATGTCATCCAGTGACCTGATACAGGGATGTAAAAGGCAGAAGACCCATCTCCAGCCATTACTGCATTTGCATTTAGACTTAAATCAGACATGCGTTCACCGCCTACACTCCTTTGCCCCACCCTTCTCTTTTTGCCCCCCCCACCCCCCCCCTACCCCTCTGCAGTGTTCTGTCTCTTGCCTTTAAAACAACTTCTGTGTATCTTGAAAAGCTGCCAGGAGATGCGCAGAGGAAATGTTCCTTTATTGTTTCCCTCTCTGCTTCTCCCGCCGGCCAGATGACATCAACACGTGTAGGCCAGCGATCAATACACCACTCACTCATTTTAGGCATGTGTTTGTGCATTAAAAAAAACTCATGTTTCAAACGCACACTCAGGGGTGGGGGGTTGAGGGGAGGGACCGTTGGGTTGCTATAGAAACTGTTCTCTTTCAGGTGTGTCAGGATTGTAAAAAGCAGCAATCGAGTATCACGTCCAACACATCTGGTGCCCTTTGAATTGTCTTCATGTAAGCCGGCATGCAAACAAAAACTCAACATGGATTTGCTATTTAAACCTGCAGAACGGATGAAGTGAGTGCACAGAATCGACAACAAAACAAACCACAGCATAGGTTGATTCTACATGATGTGGTAAAAATAGGGAAACTGGAAAAAAGAAAGTTGTAGTCCAGAGAGAAAGTGACACTCTTCTCACACAAAGCAAAATACTGCAGAAAGAGACCGATAAGCAACACTTTCTTTCTCCTCTGTCTCTCACCCACCCACACAGCCATACATTCAGACATATGAATGATCATTTATAACCTACACACACACACACACTTATTCTACGCATGTAGAGTAGCACGACCTCATCCAACAGAGCAGTTGCTAAATGATTGTCCGTTTAAGGTGGTTTTGATTTCTCGTTTCCACAAATGACCAGTTAACAGCAACTTCCATTCTACCACATAGACGACGCTGCAAATTTCACACATGACTCTGTGCACACAACGTGACTACGGACTACGGTGTTCCTACCGTGCTACAAGGGCTGCAGTGACACATGAAAAGAACGAGTTTCATTCCGTTTCAGCCCATCATACCGTAAGGTTTGATCAATATCTTATAACTGAAGGTGCAGGTAGGAATGGGAGGGCGTTTGTGTTAGAATGCTCTACCTCCAGCTAGCAAACTGTCAAACGAGTGTAAAGACTTCTTCTTCCCATGAGCATGAAAATACACACCCAATACACACCCAATACACACCCAATATACACACAATATACACACAATTTAGGGGGAGAGTTTTGCCTCATGAGGATAAATAAATGTCTCTCAGCCACAAGTTGGTTAATATTCATCACCGACACCTGGCAACCCCTCAGCAGCCGGGAACCAGGAAAAGCTTGGGTTGCAAGAGCCAATAACGTCAAAGCACACACCCGCACGCACACAAAATCTATTTGTTTGACAAGGCATCACACGTTCGTCTCTCTCCCAGTGTTTCTAAGGGCTCGAGTGAACATGTGTTTACATACGCTGTTCTTTTTACGCACGCACAGGATTAGATTTGTAAATATGACAGCAGTCAAAAGGCAGCGCTGTCCTGCACTTTAGAATCCATGTGCAAACACACACACACACACACACACAGAGGCGTGCACACAATCATATGCATGTACCAACCTTTCCGAGCCACAAACACACAATCAGACCCATGTACCGTAACCCCACCCACCACCCTTTCACACACACACACACACACACACACATCTCCAAACAGGTGGCCCCACTACAGCCAAGACCCACAGCGAGCTGGAGGTTTCTTCTTCGCCATTAAGTCCCGGTGGAGACAAAACGCACAAATCCTGCTTTCCACCTCTCTGTGGACGTCCGCCGCCTCCTCCTCCTCCTCCTCCTCCTCCTGCCGCAGCTGCACAGACAGCTTTTCCCCAGCCGCTCGGCTATGCTAACCCTGTGCACTATATATAGGACTGCACGGAGCTAAATCAAACGGAAGCACAGAGACGTACGGCGGCAGTAAAGGGGTTGGGGGGGGAGCAGAGTCATGATGAAGGGCTGGTATTTACCGTGAGAGCTGGCTAGCACGGCAGCATCTTGTCTGAGGTGTCGCTTACTCCTTCTCCCTCCTTGCTCTGATCTCCTCCCTTCTTGCCCGCTCTCTCTGGGTGGGGGATTGTCAAACGGCTGCAGCAGCATCAGCAGCATCAGCAGCAGCATCAGTAGCAGCAGCAGCTCCAGGGCCTGCGTGTCTCTCTCCCTCTCTCTCTCTCTCTCTCTCTCTCTCTGTCTCTCTCGCTCTTTCACTCTCCTTTCCTCCGCCCCCTCTGCACACACTCTCTCTTTCCTATCCTCCCTTTTCTCTCACTCTCTCCCCACCCCCCGAAAACCCTCCTCCTTAACACCCTCCCTCCATCATTTTCTCCCTTTTTCTTACGCATTTTCTTCCTATACTCTCTCTCTCTTTCTCTCTGTATGCGTGTGAAGCGAGCTGCGGAAATATACTCTGTTGAATTAATCAGCCGGCTCCACTGCTACTATCGGAGGAGGTATCGCTGCCGATAGGAGACGGGCATCTTGGAGGATGGGACACGAATGAGGATGGTTTGTTGGAGAGAGATTCCCCGACACAACCACAGTCTGGACCTTTCTGTCCGTCTGCCAAATTGGGTGAAACGACAGCAGATTGCATAATGCTGCTCCTCCTCTTCTCGTCTTAAGCCACCACACTAATTGAACCGGGCCTTGATTGATGCCACGTTTTCACTGACACGCAAACATGTGATAGTGATGTTGCTGGCATTAATGAACAGGGTATAGCTTAAATCGGAAAGTGCATGTCAACAAAATTGTGGGAATTGTGAATGCTGTAAAAGAAAGATATAATTTCAAGATGTAATTTCAATCTTACTATTCTTTAAAGAGCACAGGCATTCACTTACTCGGACTAATATACGTTTAAGTAAATTAAAGTGTATATAGTGATTTACGTATTTAATTTAATAGAAGGTATACGCCTGCAGTTGGAGACTATATTTAATACTTCATTTGATCAAATGTTTTCTCTAAAGCGCTCTGTAAACAATTCCGCACTGTTTAAAATGGCTTATAATTGATCATCGGAAACAAGACTAAGATTTTACAGCCAAGCAGCAGCTCTGTGAAGTTGTACTGAGGCACTGCGGTGCTTCCAGGTCAATTTTAGTTTTGCAGTTGTTGAGATATTTAGAAGGGGTCGAACCAACTTGCATCGTCTCTGTAGATTTACACCACAACGGGTGGGGTTAAGGAACCCCTGCTGAGATACTACTATTATATTCAGATGTTTTACTAAAAAGGTTTCTGATAAACAACTTCCCAAACTTCAATTCCACTGGCATTATTTGTGGGACCTCAATTTCAACCCCAATGCGACCAGTTATTCCATTTTTTGCTCCGTTCCAACTCTGATCCTCACAGTTTCACAGCTTTTAGCCTTTAACTACAACACAGAAAACACTTGCAATCACGCTGCTTACACGTCCTTGTCACAATGAGTAATTATTTGATATTGACATCAGCTTATGTGTGGGGGCTCATGCGTGTCCATGCATGTGTGTGTGTGGTTGAGAGTACCACAGTTAGTCCCTAAAATTATTTAATCCGGTTAAGGGGATTTTCAATTAATCCAGGAGAGCCCTACATTTTGACAGTGCCGTATTTTTAGCACATTTTCCTTCTGATGCAACATAATTTATTTTCCCCTGCAGTTTTAAAGCTAATATGATTCAGTGTTCCTACAAGATGGACAGCAAATTGGTTTTGCCAGGCTCTGCAATCAAGCCAGTGCTGGACATTTATGGAACCATCTGACTCTGAAGCCATTATTCACATATTTGTTTAATTGTCATTTCTGAACCCAGTTCCAACTCAAAGAAAGATGAAAGCAGCAGGTGTCTAAGAACCAGCAATGTGAGATATGTGTGAGTAATGTGTGAGTAATAATTATGATTATGCAGATTATTAGATCTTTGAATATACAGACTGTAAATGACTTAATACAGTTATAATGACATATAAAATCTGTACCGTTATAGGAAAACACGGCATCAAACACTTTGGATGGGGATTTCTAATTAAAACTATAGATCTGTAAGGAATATAGAGCAGATAAACTAAACAACTAAAGCAGCTACGTAATCATCGGCTAAACTTGAATGGCATTGGTTTTATCATTTAAGTATTATTCACTCACAACGAGGAAGAAAGCATAATTAATATCAGAAAATGAGTCTGGAGTCAACTCTCAGAAAATGTCTTAAATTTGATCATAGGCTGGCACGGCAATCAAATCTTAAATTAAGGCCAGCATGAAGCTGCACAGGCCAGATTAGTGGCCTCCGTCAACTCCAGTCAAGGAGGTTTAAACAGGAAGTAGAAGACAAATGGGAGGTGTGTTTGTTTGGGGGGGGGGGGGGGGGGGGGGGGTTGAACGTATAGGAAACGAGGTGAAGGGGGGAGCGAACAGAGCGGATGTACAGGATTAAAAAGAGCTGAGAGAAAACGGAAAGGAAAGAAAGAGACTTAGAGATGGGAGTCTCGGAACTGCTGCAACTTCAACTGGTTCCTGCAACAAATGAAGGAAATCTGCTGCCATGTTTTCACTGCTGGCCGTGTGAGCTGATACAATACTGTGTGTAAACAGGTACAGCTGCATATGAATTCCTTCGGTAGGCTACGCGACAAGAGTTTTCCGATTATTCCTTCTAAAGGGTCGAGCGTATTGTATCCCAGTAGTTTTACTTAAGTGTCAAGACAAGGAATGGAACGGGAGAAAGACAATAATATAGTTATATACAAACTCAAAACATATGTAAGGACACCGTTGGAGACCAACTCAATTAAGAAAAGAAAAAAAGCTTCAGTTTAAACACAGCCTGTCTAATACCAGTTGTTAAAAAGGCCTTGTGAGTCAAAACAAAGGGAATTTTCTGAGTATCGTAGTAAGTGGTGGTCTGTATTATTCCAGCTGATTGCTGTTACACCAGACTATTATTAAACCCAGTTTTGACTGTGCATCCTTGATTAGAAGGAGTTCAAATGGAGATTACTGGGTCAGCTGAGACAACACGGCTATTAGGGATTATTGATTGGACGTTGCTTTTTGCAGTGGGGCAGCCCATATGATCACGGGGTCGATCACCTGACAGGGCCAGCTGCGAGCAGTACACAACCGTTGCCATAGGGATGGTGTCCAGGGAGACAGCTGTGGCCTTTTAGCAGCAGCCACACTGCACACAGAAGGTCATTCCCCACCTAAGGTACCTTTCTCCGACTGTCCATCACAGATTGTTTCCAGGCAACCGGTCTAAAGTTCTTTGTTTGTCTGTTTTTCAAGGAAGCAGTCCACCCTTCTGTGTTTGTTTTTTTGCCATTTCAGGAGCAATATAATAAATGCATTGGAAGAAGAGACAAGAGGCGAGAATCTAGCTGAAGTGCTTCATTTCTTAATGGGAAAACAAGGATTAAATGCAACAGCAGAACGTGTGGGATTGACTGTAGACAACAGCCGGATACGACACCCTGAAGTTTCATTGATCCGGGAGTGGTCCCTCTCTCATATATATAATATATATATATTAATTATATTTATTTATCATTATATATACAGTTATAGTACTAACTATAACTGTCTATGCTTGGTTGAGAACTGTAAACACTCTCCCATATTACTAATTGAGTTAAATAGATTACTTAGACCTGCTGTAGCAGATATTTGTCATCATGTAGCCAAAAAACAAGCGCTAGGCAAAACACTGACATGCAGTATAATCAGTATAGACTGTATTATCACCTATTAAGTTCACAGGGTCAACAAAACATCCAGTAATCATATAATCATGTGTTCCATTTCTAAATATGTAATTGGTAGAGTTCCACCATTTTTTCAACGGATATAATGCCAGCGTTTAAAAACAGAGATATAATCTTGCGATAAAGATTGAGCATTGTAAGAGTAGATTTGATTTAAAACAGTTAGAAATACCAGAGTTTTATGCACCCAGCTTTTCTGCCAACATCTATTTTAATTTTTTATTTTCATCTAATGAGTGTCTGGATAAACTATGACACATCTTTTCATTATTGCGGTTTACATTTAATTGTTAAACTGTTAAACTTTCATCATAAAGAGCGTTTACGAAATATATTATGGCCACGTTCTTCATCACCAACCGCACAACAAAGAGAGAGAAAAATGAATCAAAATTGATGAATGTGATACACGGACATCTTTTCTAGTCTTTGCAGAGAGAGTCTATCTGCCCGAGCAAAGCCACTCCCCTGACTGAGCTTCTTTTAGTCCAACTGATCCATAGCTGAGTCTGTCTCTGCATGAATGACCATGATGCAGCCTGTGATAGTGTAGCTGTCAGCAACGACAGCAAGGAGACTGCCAGGCAACTAGCTGGACCATCTCCAACAGTATCTACCCAAACATAAAAAACATGCAAACACTAACGCATACATAATTACATGACATTATTGAATTGTTTTGCTGACTGCATGTTAACTAAGGTGACAGACATGATACGTGTCAAGGTTTTGGCTGCGAACACGGGCAAAATCTCCCACTGGGCAGGTTGCCATGAACTCAGCGATTCAATATGAAAGGTTGTAATGCGTTCATGTGAAAGGATGACTTGCTTAAAAAGTATCCCTCGGGCTTTCTTAGAAGGGATTTCTCAGCCCTTTCTCTACAGGATAGTAACCAGTGGTATCCGGTAAAGCTTGTACACACGATGGTCCTTCTCATTGGTTGGTTTTTAACTGGATTTACTTATGTTTGGGTTTTGGTCTGTTATGTAAAGAGGAACTGAGAGATTCTTCAAAACAACATCAATGGCAGGAGAAGCAACAATGCTGACTTCAACAAACCAAATGAGTTGTGTGACCCAGTATTTTATACTAAAACATTGTCAGCCAAACCGTTTGTAATGACAAACCGTAACATGCAGGTCTCGCTCTATTTTACTGACACTAATCTTAAACCATTTAGGCTTATAAACAGAGGAAGCCATTATGTTATGTCAGTTCCCCTCGGCCAGTCTATCCACACTTCTGCAAACAGGCGTGTTGCCAAGACAACAGCTCACACACCTTGCCATCCGAGACCACCTGGGGGAGGCCTCCAAAGGACTAAAGACATAAATGCATGCATAAGCATACAGTGCACACAAAATACACACATACAGTACACACACACTCTAATGCACAACACGCCAAACCACACACCCCTCCTCATCTATTTTACACCACATTACACATGCCCACATGTCTGCATAACCAAGACCAATCAGAGGGAGTATATGTGCAGAGAGTCATGCGAGTCACCCCGCCATACACAGCTGCGTCCTTGAGGCATAAAAACTGCAACAGGGACTTGAATATAGTGACTCACTGACAGTCGCTTTGCACACACAGGACGACAATCTTAATCATTTCAATCTCACAGGAGTGAGATTGAAATGATTAATTTCACTGATTTTATATCAGTAGATATGCACGTAGTGATCAATAAAGCTTATCTATAATAATGAATAAAGATTGTAGAGTGGCTGAGAAAGGTTGATTTGTGTGTGTGTGTGTGTGTGTGTGTGTGTGTCTGTGTGTCTGTGTCTGTGTGTGTGTGTGTGTGTGTGTGTGTGTGTGTGTGTGTGTGTGTGTGTGTGTGTGTGTGTGTGTGTGTGTGTGTGTGTGTGTGTGTGTCTGGCTGTGTGTGTGTGTGTGTGGGGGGGGGGGGGGGCTGGGGGGGATGAAACTTCAGATCTCGTCTACAAGGAAAAAAGTAAACATGAAAAAAACACAATAGGAGACTTTTCTGGTATCATTACTAAAATAATCATTAGTCGTAATTGTTATACTTTCCCATATAAATATAAAACATGACTAAGTAGACTAAATATACACAGACTTGCTAGCAGCTCTGTGAGATTACACTTATGAACAGCAGGACTTTCAGCTAAATGCTAATGTTATCTTGCTAACAAACTTGCAACTAACTAGCATGCTGATCTATGATGCATGTTTACGCTGTTTCAGCCGTGTAGTTTAGCGTGTTAGCACGCTAGCTTATGAGATGAGATGTACAGCTGAATGCGATTAGTTTAGCAATTATTTGTTCAGAACTCCAAACCATAAATGTGAAAGAAGGGATGTGCAGAGGTTATATGGAGCCATATTTCACAAGATAAATGAATACTTTGACCTGCTGGTGAAACTACAGAGAAAGCCCAGAGGAGTTAGCAAAATCATTAGGATACCTCATCTGGGCACTGTGGATACTTGTACCAAACCACATTGCCATCCATCCAATATTGTTGAGAAATTTAGAGCCATCCACCTGTACACCAGAGTGGGTATAAAAAGTATACATGAGGAGGACGCAGCACTTGATGCATTTAAGTTATGGAATCATGAGGCTGCTGTCAATCTTGCTTACAGCGACGTCCCCCGGCTTCGGTTCCATCCTGTGGGGTCAGTCACGGGAAAAGGATTACCAGGCCTGAAAATGAAGCTGCTACAGCAACAGGTTCTGAGCCTCTGCAGGATTTGCCAGTCAGTGTTTTTCTCCTTAGAAGTTTTCTTGATGGATTAAAACGGCCTTTGAAAGTGAATTTTCCCTCTGACGCTTGGACCTTCCATGGAAATAAACTGCATATCTGTAATAGGCAGATTGGAGTAGTGAATAGTTTCTCGTGTTGCTCAGCTTTCGTTCGCGCCAGACCTCCATGTGTACAATTTGATAGTGCGTTATTGGGTTAACAATTGTCTTCTTCTGGAAAAGAACTGCTCTGCTGAAATTCTTGTACTTTTTAAATTTTCCACTGACTTTGATGCCAGCAGAAGGGCTGCAGATAGTCGGGGAACCGAGCAGCTGTTTGGCAGAGGTAAGGGGAAAGCTGATTTGGAGAAAGCGCATGTAAACTCTGCACGGGCCTCCTGAAGTTAAACCCCTTCCAAGGAAGTGAGGATGCCTTTTGCCATTTGGTGTCAGACGATAGAACTCTAAAACCAGATTTGATGCTCTGCTCCATTATATCTACTTTTAGTCCTGTAAAAGTATGAAATGGGAACATTGTGGAAAGCTACAATCATTAAATCCCAAATGGGGTGTATTCTTCCAATTTGCCCCCTGTAAATAGCACACTTAGCCAGCCATTACCACATTACCACCCTAGACAAAATATATCTACGTCTGTTCACTTTTTTCTTTATCTTTTTAAATTACCACTTGGAGAATTATTGGATTAGTGGATGAAAATATATTCCAATTCTAGTAACCCACAGAACACACCAAACAGATGGTTAGAATACTGACAAACATGACTCCGATATATCAATTGGCGTGTTAACTGAGCATTTGGCATTTTGTAAGGCACACAAAAGAACTAACACAAAAGTAGTAACCTGATTCCCCGGCTGCAAGGTGGACTATCATCACAATGTGCGGTGCAAAATGTCAGCTAACAGATAAAAGCCAAAGCTACCAAAGCCAGTAGGAGGGGACCTGCCAAGCAGACAGGAGGACAGCCAGATACACCTGCTAATACAGCAGATCTGCCCAGCAGACAAGCCTGCAGATAGACCTACCAGTGTAATATGCCGGACTGTCCAAGAGCAGACAGAATAATACACCCGCCAACCAGTACTGTGTGTTTTCCAAACAGACAGACAGACTAACACGTTCGGTCCGCCTATTTAGAGTGAGATATTAGGCCATATGGACATCTATGTGAGAACTGATTCATGAGTTATGTAATTAGACCGGAAAAAGTGAAAAAATCGGAATCTGAAAAAGCAGCTTCTTGGTTCTTAACGAAAAATCATGAAAAGAATCGCTGCCTGGTCCCTGTAGCAGATCACTGGTTCTCATCGACACGTAGCGATGCCAGGTTGAGACATCTAATTGAGACATGATTAGTTCAGTCCCCATGTCAGTCAGTCATGCAGACAACAGCGGTTGTGACTACACCAGTCCCAAGCTTTGCCCTCCTCTCGGAGGAGAAATCATCCTCGTACCGAGGGAGCTGCCAAAGCTGCTCTGACAGGAGCTGCGTCAGAGTCGAGAAGCGTGACGCACTCGTGAGCTGTGAGCCGGCATGGGGAGGGCCCTGAAAGGTGAAGAGACACTTTCAGGGCCCTGCAATTTATTCCCAAAGGGCGGCCGCCTCGCACACTTCCTCAATGCCGGCCTTTTCACGTGTGGACGGGCAAAATGGCACATCGCATCGCATGCATTGCAATTATTTAGCATTTATTAATTCAGTCATTATGACGGGACAGCGGTTCGCTGCCTTTTCTGTCCGTCTTCAATAGACCACTGAGGATGGCTATGATAGGAATTGGGTTTGAATAAGTAGACTGACAATGCGTGGAATGCAACACCGTTGCACTAAATCTCTGAAAGAATAGAAAAATAAAAATACAAATCTGTTACAATGTATCAAAAGCTGCGATTATTCAAGCCAAGCTTGATTTTTGATATTAAATAGAGCTAGTCCATCTCAAGAGGTCAGGCAAAGGTCAAAGATGACATGAACAATAGATTAAGTTTTGACTGGTGGGAAGACAGGACTGAGACAGCACAAAGGAAACATCAAGTGGACTTCGTCGGCCTAAAGCCGTGCTCTTGATGTGTCTTATCTCAAAATTCAGAAGAAAACGTACCCACATGTTGCTCAATAAACCTACTAACTGGGCTAAATGTTTATTAAGCAAAGCACACAATGTAGGTTGCTATTAAGATGTTACAGCCTACAATTATGTAATAGTCGGTTGACTTATGTTGGTGAGAATGGATTAGTGAAACAGCACGAGGTAGCTGGGCATTGAACCAAGGCCATTGATGGTTAAGTGGAGTGCGCTCAGCCAACCGACCCACAAAGACCCCCCCCCCCCCCAAAAAAAAGGTAATCTCTCTTTGACGGGCGTGGGATTTAAAGAGACTGCGACATCGCCATCTGGTGTGTGAGTGAAATACCTGCACCAAAGACACAGGATGCTCCTCGGGAGAGAAATCCTTCAGTCTCATCCACCAGCGCGTAGTGAGGAGGACGCATGTGTTTCACAGCCGGGATTAAACCTCCAGCAGCAGTCAGCACATAACGTGTGTGTTTTGAGGTGTTTTAAAGTGTCAAACAGGCCTCTTTTAAAAAAAAGGGGGGGGGGGTGTGTTGGAAAAGCAGACACGCGTATACGTTTACAGGGATGTGCACGTTGACAATGTCCCCTACCTTGAAAGCAGTACCAGCTAATGTCCACAAAATGACATGTCTTCCCGTCCCATCGCAGACTGGCACGCGGAGGCAGAGGTGAGGCGTGGGCGCGTGTGTCACGTGTTTGACGGTTGCGCGAGCGCGTGCGTGCGTGCGTGCGCGCGTCGGCTCTGCGGCTCCACGAGCATCGCTGTTCCGACTGAGTGCCTCCGGAACACGCTGCAAGGTCTCAGCCGAGCAGTGAAAAGAACAGAAAGGAAAGAAACAGAGAGTCACACACGCACACGACGCGTTACCGCTTCCTCTCGCGCTTTAAAATCCCTTCCTCGCATGTTTTGCTGCAAAAAAAGAGAAAAGAAAACGACGGCGCGGGTCAGCTGTAGTTTAGAAGGACTTTGCTAATCTGTTGAGCAGCGATGTGTGACCCATTACATCATATATGAGCATTTTCTCTTTGAATAGATTGTCCCCAGGCAGAGAAGATCATGGTCCATCAGTTAACGTTAGGCCTATTTTGGGGGGGGCGGGGGGGGGGGGGCTTGAATCTTCTTCAGCTCTTTAAAAAAAGAGAACGTCTTTTTTTGTGTGTTATCATTAAATTCTACTGTTTATTACATGGGAAGTTATTATATATATATATGCAAACATGCCACTCCCCCTGGGGCTAAGCCCCTCCCCCTTTTAATCCTAGAAACGCCCCTGCGGTCCAGCGTCCTTGTCTCCTCTGAATCTGTCTATGAGGCAGAAGATAATGCTTCACTTGTTCTGACAGAAGCAACAATGCATATATATATATATATATATATATACATATATATTACTATGTTTAGCATTTGCTCTGTATTACTTCTTGTAACTTCCCTTTAGCATCAAATGAAATCTACACTTGTTCCTGCGTAGACATCAGATCAAACCACCCATTTGCTCCCATCACATCTTCTAAATCCCTGATCACGGGGCTGAAAGTGAGTCATGCCGGTTGTTTCAGCGCCGGGCTCTCGATGTATTCTGTTGATAGGCGTCCTCTGGGCGGAGGAGAGGACGGAAAGGAGGAGACACTGAGAGTGCGTGAGTGAGAGGAGAAAGCAGCGTATGCCTCTTTGTTCCACTCTGTTGCCTAGCAACGCTCGCTCACTGTCTGTTTCCATCCTTCCTGTATAGACGCATCGCTGCACTCGCAGTCGATCGCTTTTTTTGCGCATGACACAAAGCCCTGAGAGACCAGGGTACAACAGATGCAAACTGGGTTGGGCAGAAACTATGAAGTGAGCCCTTTAAATATGCAATAGCCAAAGGCGACGTGTCATTCAACAACCCAACAAGCTGCCATCTTTACAGCATGATGTGGGCTGGCTTTTTTCTCAACTTTTAATGTTTGGTGTGTGGTTTAAAGATTTAAAAAGACACGGCAGCAGACAGTTGTTCATTGTTTAGGGTTTATATACAGTTAAGGATTATTAAGAACTATGAATTCACAAACAAAAACATAAAACTCTTTCAAATGTTAAGGATGGAGGAGCTGGAATAAGATTAAACATGGTTTAATCAACCTAATATTTTAGGTTGAAGATTGTGTTGGTATTACTCATTAATGCGCTTGCAAAGATCGTCATCTGCATAGTAAAAATTGTTATGGAAAAGGTGGTTGACAAACTCCACGTCCATCACCACAAGCAGAGGAAAGTCTAAACGCGTCATCAAATGTTGCGTCACAACGATGTCATTAAGATCTAGCAGATTGGGTGCAGAACGAATGTGGTGCTTCATCCTCAGATTTTGCCCCTCCAAGTGGGCTAATAACGGAGGTCTGTTTTGTGGGAGTAACAGGATCATTTTATCGTGAGCAGGAGTATAAATCCTTACAGACGAGATTAGTGGGCAAACTCCCCCCCTCCTGCTAGTGTTTTCATGTTGTAGCAACGTGGTACCGCGGTCTACCTCGCCCTTTAGGTGTGCAGGTGGTGATGCTGCACGTTTCTGGCAGCAATCATGGCGAGCTGTCTTTGGATGATGTAATGACTCTTTAACTATAACAATTTACCCAATCCAAGGTGACCCAAAAGATACAAACAAACAATATAAGTAATGGAAGACTTTCATAACTCTTCTTCTTCTTCAAAACATAAACTGGTTTGTCACAAGTCTGTGATCGATCCCTTGAGAGCAACAATGTCCAATCAACCAGTGCTGTCCCCTGCCCCAATACGTCTACATGCATTTGCAGGTGCTGAGGGCAGTGATTGTTGTGTACGTGTGTGACCCCGTATGTGTGTGCGTGAGTGTGTGCGCTGAGTGAGAGAGATAGGGAGAGTACGCCACTCAGTTACGTAACAGAGGATTACTGTATCACAGCAACACAAGGACAGGGGGGAGCATGGAAAAAAAACAAAAGATGGTATCAGTCATCGCTGAATCCCCATCTTTGTACTTTTGCACACACACACAGACGCGTGCACTTTATTCCCGGAAAGTACAATCCAGTGACACATGGAGAGGCTTGATGCTGCTTCAGGAGATCTGACGCCTGCTGGAACACAAGAGATACTGAAACAGCTGATTTCTTCTCACTTTCTTTTAGACTAACGCATGTCTGTTGTATAAACGAACCAAAGCCACTGCAGAAACGAGATCACAGAGATAAAAGAAATAAAAAAGATTCTCAAGGAGTTATTTTAGATACTATCAAGAACAAGTCAATGAGTCAACCAATGGACAAAGACGACAGGTGATCGTTGCACAAAGTAGTGTTAATGAATCAGCTCTTCCTCCTTCTCCTAAAGCCTCGGCCAACTGCTCAAACAGCTTCCCCGTGCTGACTCACCTCGGGCAGCTTATATTTCCTACAACAACAACACATGGCGCACAGGGGTCCTATAGACTTTCGTAGAAATGCCCCCTTCCTACCAGACCATCTACCAACCTGCAGACTTATTAGAGTAATAGGAGGGTGCTGTGACGGCCTCATTATCCAGCGCTGCCATCTACCTATTAATTATTCAATCAGATCACTGTTATGATTGGGTTCCTGTTATTGCTGCCTTCTTAAGAGTGCGCCCCTTCTCTTTGAAGAAGACAGAAGAGCGCAAACAATTGTTCATTCCGTGCCGGTAACTTCTGAGCATAGTCGTTGTACACTTTTCAAAAACAGGTGGAGTTCCGTTGCGGGATTAATGCATTATTTTAAACCCAACAAAATGTTGGTTAATAAAAAAGTAGCCGTGAGTGGCTTTTGGAGACATGCTCCAAGCTGTGCATGTACCTGTATCTAAAGCATATGAGCAGGCTCTTCTGTCAGTGCAGGAGATTCTGCAAGGAGGGGGGGGGGGGGGGGGGGTTGTGCTTTAGGGATCCATGTGGGCTGGTCGGCTGCTCTCATCCTCTGCACGGTGACCTTTTTTCTCTGTTCACTTCTCACCCTCCCGACTGAGAGTGTTGTGCCAACGTGTCTGCCTTATAATCCTCACAAACGATCGAGCCTCAAAATAAAATAAATATACGTTTCAAAAACTGCATTAAAAAAAAACATGTATGAAAAATGTACATAGCTGAAGCATGTCCTCAAAGCTGCTTATGTCCTCCCCGCCTGTAAGTATCTTTAACCTGACATGACTCGCTCGCACAAAAGTCCGTTATGAGTCAGGATTTTTTCTCTCGCGGTGTTCTCGTACCCGAGGCTGCCTGCTGCTCGACCATATGGCGCACTTGAGAAAATGAAATCTGGACCAGTGATGGAGAAGAGCACTTGAGGTTAATAACCTCTCGTTAGGAGACAGAGGCGTGTTCGTGTAGCTCTTAAGTTCACGTTAAGAGGTCTATTCAAATTCATTTTATTAACACAGCAAAGTGGCAAAAATGAGCTTCACAGGACTTAATCTCAACCATCTCTTGCATCTACTTTATAGATACTTGCTATTTTCTTCCGGATTCATAAAAAAAAGAAAGAAAACTTTCTGTAATCTGTAACAAACTTCTTTTAACAGTCAGAAAAACGTAAAAATAAAATACAAAAATTGAAAGATTTGTTCACGATGAAATTTGAAAATGTTTTTTATTGATTGACAACAATTACACTTTAATTGTCATGGACCAAACAATAAAAATATAACTCCAGGTTAAATGAAAGTATGTTATTGCTGCTGCTGCTTTTAACAAGAAGACTTTGTGTCCAGGCCAAGCGGCTAGACGGTCTGAACTGGTCCCATAAATGCAGAACTTGTACCAATTACAGGTTGGTCATTTTTCCTGCTTTTAACCCAGACAGAAGTGCTGTCCTAACACATCACCCCCTCCTTTGAGTAACTGTGTGGCAGTTTCAAACTCCAGGGGGACAGTCTTCCGTGTCTGCTTCAGGTCTCTCTCCATCAGCTAGGGACGAGAATGTGGGACACATTATTGATGCCTCTCAAATGGCCGAGCATAAGAGGAGTATTAGCACTTATTAACGCATGCACTAATAGACAATATTAATGTTGAAGTCACATTACCTCATATGTTGTTTTTTCCAGCAGCTCGCTGATGTCGTCCTCTAGTCCCGACAGCGGCGTGTTGATGGAGCCTGCAGCTTTGGCCACGTCTGGGTGGTAATGACTCTGCAGTGTCTGCAGGAAACCAGAGGATGATACTTGAAAATGAAGTAGGCTTCCGTTACCTGAATGCATGTGACATTCCCTCCTCTCGCTTTCCAGTTAAAACCCTTGCCGTACACACTTCATAGCTCTGTTTAATACCATGTCTGGGATGATTCATTTGTGAATCCGGAACCATCCCACGCTGTACACACCTTAATCTCCCACAAGCTGCTCTCCAAGGCGCGGCACTGAGCAGGATCCTCTTCCTCCATTAGATACGGGTCCTCCACAAACTCTGTCAAAATGCATAGAAACAAACCTCCGCTTTCATCCTGAAACGCTTCCTCAGAATGTGCGTCAATGTAATGAATCTGCCTCTCCAGCTAAAACCCCAGCACGTTGAGACACATGAAATAACAGATCGCAAACAGGAGAGTGACTGTCACTCACCATCCTGTGTGCTCGGCTTGTGCACGAGGACTCTGCAGGACGGGTGGCGCCGGATCAGGTTGCAGATGAAGGGCAGCACGATGAGGAGGGCCGTAGGCGGTGCTGTGAGAGCCAAGCGAGCCAGGCGTTTGGCGAACGCAGCCACCAGATACAGCGGCAAGTGACTGGAGGAAGGCACAGCGGTTCCAAGTGGCTTTCAGTGGTCATAGAATCAGCTTGGATCGGATAATCACGTTCTCCATAGAAATTCCCTTTAAACTTACTGGGGCAACAATATTTAGGTGCGGTTCACTTGGAAAATTTAGCACCAAATCAGTAACTGCTGGTCCACTACAAACATAATTATCTTATCAACTGTACGCTGGCCCAGTGCTCCAGGAGGACGTGCACACAACTATAAGAGGTTTAAAATGTTCTTACCTGGAGCTGAGGAAGAGGTTAGCTAGATGGAAAAAGCGTGCTCTGTACTTCACATGGAAAACAGAGGGCTCAAGCAGATTATACAGCTTCTTGTAGAAATCTGGGTAATCTCTGCAAGCACACACACACAACACATGGTAAAGTATTGTATGCAATTAGAACACATGTGTCAGTCTAGTGTCGTCCTTTAATAGATTCAGAATAGAATTTTCATGAAATACTCACAGGTTGTGTTGATGTATGAGGACAAAAAGCCCATTGAGAGCCAGCAGGCTGATAGCCCCACCTGTTCAACAAATCCATGACAAAATTCCTCTTTATGAGCCATCATCCAATGAAAAAACACCACCATGGTTATTTTAAAGCAGTTACTGGTCATTTCACATGGAGATGTAAGAGTCCTGTCACTACTGAGTCACACACACAACTTACCAACGTCATAGGCAGCCGTCAAGAAGTCAATCATCAGTGTGGGTTTACTCATGTGGGGTAAAATGGAGTCATGGAGGATCACCAAGATCTTTTTATACATGTTGCTCGGCAACTGCAACAGACAGACGAGATGGCACAGAGTTATAGATCTGTATGGGGAATACATTTCAATAAAAAAATCAAATAAACAGTTGGACGTGCAATCCAGATGTGTAGAATACCTTATACTTGAGAAAGCCCAGCCACATCTTCTCAAAGGCACGTTTGTGTTCCTGTTATGAAGTTTAACATTAGAAAATAATGTTCAGGATTTATCTTGATTAAAAAAAGTGATTGTCTAATTAGAAACAGTTCACTTACATTCAGTTTAGCAACTTTCCAGTCATCGTGCTTGGCTAGAAAAAACAACAACATTAGTTGAATGACTAATAAATAGCATTCATGTACTACAATAACAACAATAAAAACAACATCTTCTCCCCACACGGCAATGTTGAGGCACTGATAACAAGCAGCTCTCACCTTCCTGTTTGATCATGAAGTTGGTGAGCCCGGACTCCTGGCTTGGTATGCTGATGTTGGACATGAGGGCGAACACGTTGTTCTGATATACAGGAATCAGCGCCTGAGAGGGACGAGCAGAGAGCCGCCGGCGCACCAGGGGACATTTATTAGATAAAAGGCAATGTGACACCAAAGGTGACAAACATGAACGGTTCTCCTACCCCCTTGTTTTTGGCCAGGACTTTGCCCACATTCTCACGGATGGAACTCATGACGTAATAGCGTACGTCCTCCATCTCAAGGAACTCCTGGAACCTGGAGATCAGCATGGAGTTTTCTGTTGTTCTGCTCAGCAGCCTGTCCACCACTCCCTGGAGAGGAAATAATAGAAACGTCATAGAGCGACGGTGCCACTAATGACAAAAAAGCTGGATGATAAAAAAGAAAAAAAAGAATACTGCCTCATTTCTTGTGTTGGTAAAAAAAAATTGGGAAATATATAAAGTCACATAAAGGAGCAGTTAATGTATATTCATATTCCCAGTATATACAACCCGGTTGTATGACCCAAAATCCTACCTGGAGGAGTTCTCTTGGGAAGCTGTAGTGTTCACTCCAGTCCAAGTCCTCGAGGGGATGCCGTCCTTCTCCTTCAGCGAACTTCATGAGGCAGCACAGGGCGCTCTCCTGGATTCAGAGGGTTATGGTTTTACGTGACCCAAGAGAACCAGCGGTTACTACTTTACGCCCACACGGTCTTACACGTAAGAACCAAGTAGATTTAAAGTGGACTTTATAGTAAATGTTACAGTAAGAGCAGAATTGTTCTTTGCCAAGAGAGAGTGAGTGAGTGAGTGTGTGTGCGTGTGTTTCCATGGACGCTTGGGGTCTCCTCACCTTCACGCTGTACAGCTCGTGGTCGAGGTGCTCCAGCAGCATCTCCACACAGCTGCTGTATCGCTGTCGCATGAACAGCCGGTACTTCTCCTCCGCGCTCAACCCTCCTGAAACAGAAATAAAAAAAACACAAACTATCAGATTTGTGTGACCTGGAACCACAGTGAAGGTTTGTTACCACGTTCCTGTCCGGTTTACAGCACAAACAACCCTGTAAGATGTACAACACCCACCTCATAACTAGCGTTCATTTGTAAAGTACTATTATTATTATTATTAACCCGTGTCGTTACTCACCAATAAACGCCTCTTCCTCTTCCCCTGTAGGCAGTTTGCCCAAAAAAAGATCTTTCTTCTCCAACAAGGTGCTGAACAATTTGCTGCAGGCATTGACAGCATTGACCACGTCTTTCTCTTTTTCCGACTGCAAAATGACATAAAGAATGAAAGACACGTGCACCGTATCGCACGTTAACATCCAGCTTGTTGTGGGTAAAGCTAACGTCGGCTAACCAGCATGTATTCAAGTCGGGTCCCATAGCAGTGTAAACGTAGTTGCTTATTTACCTCAAGGAGCTCGAGGATGTCAAACACGTCGTTTGCATTTTTTTTATCCTGGAGTACATCTTTGACTTTGGTATTTAGGTCAATTTTAGCCCTTTTTCCGCTTTGTTCTGCTGTTATCCTCAAAATCACGTTGCGTCTTTTGGAAGGCGCCATGATTGCTAGATGGTGCTGCGTTCACGTTACCTTTGAGGAATACGTCATCTTAACTACTTTCATCCTGGAAACACCATTCCGGAGCTTTTGTTCGTGATATTCAAAATGTTAACGTTCCTTGAATATCAACATGTAAAGATTTACGTAATATACAAATAGCATACATATTTATGATTTTTGATCACTTTCAGACATAGCTGGGCGGCAAATATATTTGAGGTGGGAGTTCTACTTTCCACTTTCTTCCATAGGTTAGTGAATGCAGCACTGGTCGTGAACACTCGATTGTTGCGTCGCCGCCTCGTGGTGGGAGGGTGAAGTCGTTCTGTTTTAACACATCCGTCGAAACATCACCAATAAATTGTCTTGCTTTACTATAGCTATGAAGGAATAAAACAGATTCTATATAATGTGTAAAATAATTTTTACTGCTACTGCAGCTGTACAATAGAAGGCGTTGTCACAATTTGTGATAAAATACAGTTCTTATTCCATTCCAACGGTTATTTTAATTAGCACAATCAAAAGGTTGGGTTTATTTACTTTATAAATTTGAGGAGAATGGGCCCAATAAATAACTGATCACTAAGTATTACAAAACATACACTTCACAAACAAACCCTCATAATTACCCACAGCTGATTCTTTTTTCCCCAACCTCAAAGTGGAGTTGAGGCAAGGTGCTATGAGTATTGCATTGCAAAAAAATCCCAACCTATCCGAAATAATTTTCGGCGTGGAGCCGATCCAGGTACGAATTAACGTTATGAACTAAGGGTACAATAAAGATCACAGGATTTTATCGTCTTGTTTGTTTAATAATATTTTTATAAGAGAAACAATATATCACTAAAAAAAAAAGGAAATCTTGGAAGATACAATAAAACAAAAAAGGGAATTCCCAACAAAATAGAGAATATTTTGTTCTGAAAACTTTTCTTCTTTCTGCCTGCAGGGAGACCTAATCAGAGTCATTTCCCAAATCTGCATTGTCCTGTGGGAAAAGGAGAGCAAACATGAACCAAATATTTTTAAAAACCACCAAACATCATCGTTTCATGTGAATATCATCACACTTCCGGATACCTGTTTCTGCTCCTTATTGTCTTGTGATTCAGTAGCTGTGGCTGTAGCTTCGAAGTCATGGATGGGAAGTGTGGACATCCAGCTGACCATGGAGCCCTCCTGGCGCTCCGTCATAACAATAGTGGGGTAGATGTGAGCCTCCTTGAAGGACTTGATGGCCTCCTCCTCGAGGTCCCAATCCAGCCGCTCATGCAGCCCGTCGCCTCCGAACCGCTTGTTGTACCGGTCAAAGTGAACCCTTTCCAGGACCAGGCCCAGTCCTGGAGCTTTGGGAACGTCCACCTTATCTTGTCCCCAGCTGCGCTCCATCACTTCCTCCTTGGCGTAGCCCTTTGCCACCGCGATCACCAGGCCGATCATCTTACGGATTTGATGCAGCATAAAGCTCTGGCCTCGTACGGTGATCACAGCGAACTGCGTGTCGCTGTTCATGAACGGCTCTCCGCAAAACATCTCTGTGATGTAGCGGCGGGCACTGGGGTCGCTCGGAGCCTTCTGAGAAGTGAAGTTGTGGAAGTTGTGGGTGCCTTTGTAGAGCGAAAACAGGCTGTTTACCTTCTGAAGCGTCTCTGGCTCCAGGCGAAAAGCTGCCGTGTCGGCAGTGTCATAGTCCTTAGAGGAAAAGGCCACGGTTGGAAGCATGTAGGCGTATGTACGGGCGTCACAGTTGTTTTTGGAATTGAAACCTTGGGTCACACGTTTAAGACCTGATGGGGGGGGAAAGGAACAATATGGCTGAATGTTAACACCGTCTCATAATCAATAAAAGTAGATTTTATTAGAACCAATGTCGCACCGAGCACTCTGATCTGTTGTGGTAGATGCTCGTTGATTTTTTCAACAGTGTCTTCGATCAACCGCAGCTTTAGGGACACCACTTGGCCAGCAGCAGACACACCCTGAAACAAGCAACAATAACAACAATGATGATGGTGGATGCAGATATCACACCACCACCCATTACCCAGAATCAACAACATGGCACACAGTTGGTTGGTTATGAATTAAATGTACTCCTGTGATAACGGAGTCATACCTTGTCTGTTCTGGCACATCTTTGGAAGGACATCTTCTTCATCTCGTCGCCATGGTTTTCGGGAATGCAACCCGATTTAATGAGTGCAGCGACAAGTTCATCTTCGATGGTCCTAAACTGAGACGTTCCCGTATTTCTCTGAAGCACAGAAAAAAAAAACCCACACACACACGTATAACAAGATATTATTTTTTTAAGTGCTTGGACAGGAGAAGCAGCTAAAATAGCTACCTGCATGCCATAGTACCCCTTTCCAGAGTACGCCACGAGGAGGGCCACTTTCTTTTTGGGACATTTCTTTTCATCCTCAACAATATCTCCTTCTGCTTTTAACTTTTTTGTAGCCATCTCAGCAGAGTCGTCATTTTCCTCATTGGCTCTTTTCAGCAGCTTGGCCGTCTCCTCGCTTCTGGGTCCTTCGCTCATCATGCAAAGCAACGTGCGAGGGGCACCTGTGGAGGGGTGAGGAAACCATCCGTGATCAGGACGCACCGATACACGACCCCCCCGTCAGATAGACACTCGTGTTCTGCGAGGTTAAATGGGATTGTGACGCAGTAACACACTTCGGCGACATAACTATAGCAACCACAACACACAAAACGGGCACGTTAACAAGAAACAGGAACTGGAAAACACACACGACCACGTCTTGCAGACTGGACCCGTTCGCCGGCGCGTTGTCTGTTGGTGGATCTGCTTACCGCGTCTTTCTAACGTCAGTCGGTTGTTACCTAAGGCACTCAGCAGCGGTCGGATTTTAAACATGTCACGCTAAGCCATCGTCCAGCTAAAGGATGGAGACTTTGCACGTCAGCCGAAGCGCGGAAGCTAACGCGGAGACGAGACTATTCAGATACAAACAACTTCCGTAGACCAAACGTGAGCGAACCCTTAAAGACGCAACTCTGCCTTTCGATCGCGGAATTCATAAAGTTGTGTAAATATAACGCAAACTGTAGCGGTGTCAAAGAGTGCCGGAGCAGATGCGGCAACATAAACACATGGCCAATGTTAACTTTGACCTCTTTGGTAAATATCGCGAGACTCTCCTTGTTCTCGTTGTTGCTGACGTCATGCGATTACTCAAGTAATTTATTTAAAAGAATAGAAAAAAACTAAAACAATACAATAAAAAAGCCAAACTTTTCGACGGACACAGTGTAATTATCTGGCGTGATTCCGATTGTCACTGCTCGTTTTATTCTACACCACATTTTTTACATGGACATTTTTACATCCAATTATATGGAAAATTAAAATCTTAAAATTGAACTATGCCAGTAACTAATCTCAGAATATTTTTTGCACGTAGCCTGACTTCTGGAGCATTAATATGATGGCTTAGAATGTTATAATGATGTTTAATAATTTAGTAGCGGGCTAAAGAAAAAGAACCACACATTCAGACAAATATCCTTTGCAGATATTTCAGACATGAATCCACATGTAGTTATACTCATGTCCACTTGAGAGCAGCAATATCCCATGAATGGAGGAGTCATCAAGCTTTGTTGGAACATACACTGTATATTCAAATGCCACAAGTTAATTTTTTTACTCACCATTCCTCATATCACCACACTTTGATTATCACTACAATAATAACAAATTTGAGCGTTGATACGTGTGTTTTGTATTAACCAACCACTTGATGCAAATCATAATCTACATAAATACGTTTTTCAATATTGACTTACATTAGCGACTGATGAAAAGAAACCCTAATGAACGTGATTCAACGCTAACGGCACCGTTTTAGTTGCAAAGGCGTTCAGCCGTCCCTCAGCAGCGAGGTGTTTGGGTCTTTCCCAAGGACTCGCACTACAATGAGGGATTGTGGTTGTCAAGAGGCTCAACATTTATCCTTCTCATCCTGGGATGGCCTTATAATGTCCACTTGCATTTTTTCACAGCCCCTTATAAGGTGAACAAGTAGTCTTCTGCTTGAACCACAAAGCCAAATATAGACATGCCCTGTTGGACACAATCCCAACTCACATAGCATGTGCCAAATTTTTTAACAAAATGCTGAGGTTACCTATGGCACACTAGTGATTCTCTATGTGAAACAGTGATCTTTTAAGAGCTGTAATGCAGCTGATTAGGCTTTTCTGTCTGAAAAGCACAGCGTAGGAGAATCTTTTGGTTGAATCATCACTGCTTTACATAGCTTGTTGCCAAAGGGGCATGTGTCAGTGTTGAGTATCGAAGATTTAAAGCAGTGAAATCACTGAATACAGTGACAATGTTTTTCATTTGGCAAGTTGTAATTGTACATTTACGCTCCACCCAGATATCTTAAAATAACCCCAAGTATAAGGTTCAAATTACAATAGTCCTTTAACGTGATGGACCAACATTTAGTTGATGACCATAAAACCCTGTGTGAAGCAGGGCTTTCGCAAACTAGTCAGCGAGTCAGAAATCAAGAAAGCCTGGATTTTTGTCATGTCTAACACAAGAAAATCTGACTAAAAAGAAAAATTCTCCAAACTCAAAAATAGAGTGAACTGGCCTCACAGTGAGCCTCTATGCAAGCTGTCCAAACAGACCTCAACCTTTCTGCATAGCTCACACTCACCTGCACTCCAAGAGCGAGCGGCCACAGTCATTATTTGAAGGAAAACAGCCACAAGCTTGATCTGATTGGACGGCAATACATTCCTTGTACCACCAGATGTAACCCAAAACAATTGTTCCAAAAGCTGATTATATTTTGGATAATTTAGTTACCCACCCTACCTGTTACCCAGGTGCATTTTTAGCACGTGTTTTCAATAAAATAATGCGTTAAGAAAATGAAATGGATATTTGGTGACTAACATATAATATTGAATTTGTACTTTAGAGGTTTGGAAGAAAATGAATTTTCATTTAGTTAAAAATTAGTTTTTTTTAATGGTATTTTATTTTAAAAAAATGTGAATGAATAACTATAGTTGCACAGATTTAGTGTTCATTTAGAAGGAGTCTGGTTGCAACACCAGATGTTAATCAGTCTTAAAGTAAGGGGCCTAAACAGTGTATACTGAAGGTTACAAGAGACAGAAAGCTTCTCACATGAGCTATAACGCTCTATTTAAAGATTTTTAAGGATTACATTTGTTCCTGTTCCCATGCAACAGACAAGCATTTGGAATACGCATTTCCGATTCCTTCCATGTACAGTGTGAGCTTGTTTTTTTTTTTCATTAAAACACCAAAAACTACTGGCAATTATGAGATGATTCAATTAACACTATAGTACCTTCAAGGATCGTATTGCTAATTTCCACAATGAATATACTATATCTAAAAATCCAGCTTGGCTGAAAAATGGAAATTTCTTAAAAACATGTGTCACGTCTACCGCCTTCATTCCCAGATCCGCTGCCGTGGAGGCGGAGCCCAGAGGGGAGACTTCCGGTGTGTCCCACCAATCAGCTGATTCCACATGCGGACACTGAACGCCGCATTCGACGCACGCCAGAGCCGCAGAGGACAGACGCGATTGGTGCGGAAGAGGACGCTGGCGTGATTCCGCGATACTCGGGCACAGCGGCGGAGCAACGGGAGCCTCGCTTGCAACACCACGGGCACATGTTTTTTTAAGCCGTCTATTCGTAGGGAAACAGGAAGGCGTTGCTAAACCCTCGACCCGAAGCCGCAAGGTTGATATGAGGTATTAGTACGCGGTCTCACAGGAAACCCAGCGGGAGACACCCGGCGAACTCCAGCGGACCCCGAGGAGCCCTCCGGTTAGCCCGCGTTAGCCTGTTAGCTGTCCGGTAGCTCAGGAGGAGCCGCTATTTCGCGCACTCTTGGCCGGGCACCTGCGCGACTCGCCGCCGCGTGTTGGAGCTAGTTATCCGGTGACGGTCCTTACCGCGGGGTCTCGCTCTGCTAGTTGAATCACTTGGTGTTAGTCCCCGGTGGTGACACCAACAAGGGGGAGAAAAGGAGAAGGAGGGGAGAGAGGTTGCGGTTTGGGACCAGCCGGGGCGACGCAAGCGTTCATCATGGACAACGGACACACGAAGACGGTCGAAGAAGTTTACAACTTTTTCAACGTGAACGAAAGCACTGGTCTGAGTTCAGAGGAGGTGAAGAAACAACGGGAACGATACGGACCGAACGGTAAGGGAGCTTGTTAATGTCCGTTTGCTTGAAGAAACAACGAAAAAAAAAAGACGGGTCACGCCAGCTGCGATGTGACGATGCGACCCTCCTGCTGAACGCGCAGGAGGGTCGTTGACGTCACGATCTGTATTTTGAAATATTTGGCACGCGTCCTTTTTTCTGTGGCTCACCTGGCTAATAAATAACACGCCTTCGTCCGTTATGATCCCGTTATCTGTGCAATCTTTGCAGCGCAAAGTCACGGGTCGGGTGTTATAGTTCACTAATGTGACGTCACTGCCATTTAAACACCTGCTTTTCATCTTCCTCTTTGTCGGCGGTCTGGACGGGATGATCTGCAGAACTGCCAGCTGAGGAGGGTGAGTGGATCGATAACGTCTGGTGCTTTGTCAAGAGTCATTTAATGAAAGGGAAACATTGATTCATGTTTTTTTTTTCTCTCACTTTGACTGTTTTTAAGGTAAATCCCTTTGGGAGCTGGTGGTTGAACAGTTTGAAGACTTGCTTGTGAGGATCCTTTTACTTGCCGCCTGCATATCCTTTGTAAGTATGACACTTGTTTTGTCCGCTGTGCAGATGGTTTTTTCGGTGTTGAATGGACCAGATGGAGCTCAGCGCGTAAAAACAAACGCATAAACCCCGGTTTGACTTGTCCAAAGCCCGGTCCTATGCCTTCTCCTGTGTGGTATTAAGATTAGTAGGATTAAAACCATCTGATCAGGCTGTGGCCCTTGTTTGAAAGGGGTTCGTTCAACCCTCAAATCTACATAAAGGCGACCAGTTTGGCTGTTTTGGTGGACTGTGTTTTAGTCCAGATCACAAGTTAGTTCTAAGATCAAAATGGTGTTGCGAGTGGAAAGAAAAGGCGCCCAGAATCTGTCTGCTGACACAAGCCAGATGCTTTTCATGATTCCGTTTTATAGTGTTATGTGCCAGCTACGACTTTATCATCACAATATCTCTGCGTTTCTTACGTCAATGCATCAATTATGACGGATTCCATAATTAAAAAGAAATGCCGATATTTTATATTATTTATTTCTTTGACGATATACCTACGCAACTTCACCAGCTTGTGTGGTATGTTTTTGGAAAACATACCAAAACTCTCTTACCTTGATGTCCAGTTTTAATGGTGCCATCGCCAATACTGAGAATATCGTGCCTCCCCAAAGCGTAGCCACCACAGCCAGCTATGGTTACAAAGCTTCTAAATCAAACAGCTGTAGTACCAATCCGCAATCTCATTCACAAAAGCACATGCTGATAAATGTACATTTATTTTAGCCTGACACTATTTAGGCTACAAATAGAAACTGATGGGCCATGCCTAAAAAGGTCGGACGTAGAAAACTCGCTTTCATTTCGTCCTGGCACAGATTCTATAAGAGGAGAAAGTGGTTACTACACTGTATCTCGCATGGCTTTCCTGGCCCAACAATACCAGCAGAAGCTGGTATGTAATTATGAATAATTAAATTAAATTGTTATGTACTTAAAATCGTTGTGCCAAATATGTAAAAGTGAATTTCTGGCCCAACTTGAATTACTAGTAAGGTGTTTAAGTTTTATTTCTGTGGTGTTGTTTATTTGTTTTCTGGGTGTGAAGTTAATGTTGTTCCGTCAGGACTTAAATTGTCACACTTTGTACTCACTGTTCATTCATTTTTCTCTGTTCTGTGCGTTTAGGTGCTGGCCTGGTTTGAAGAGGGAGAAGAAACCGTCACAGCCTTCGTGGAGCCGTTTGTTATCCTGCTTATTCTCATAGCCAATGCCATTGTTGGCGTCTGGCAGGTAAATAACTCGCGTTTACAAATCTCCCTCAAACTGAGTTAAAACATTTAAAAAATGGCCAATTGGCCATGTGTTGAAAATGAGCAAGCTGCATAGAGGTCTTGCAGTATTAATGCTGTAGAACTTGGAAGGGGGGAAACGGTCATTAAATCGCTATCTGAACATTAAATTGATACATTTTGTCATTCCGTACAGAAGATACAATACATATGATTGGAAACTCAGTGTATGAAAACTCTTCTTGTCACAGTGGAAACGTGGGCCTCCCCCACTTCCTCCCCCCTCGGAATTTTCTGGTCCTCATTCATGGACCCCCGTCCTCCTGAGAAGGAGGGCGCTCAGAAGAGGGAAACATTTTTAATGTTGCTTGTGAGCAGGTATTTTTATACCTGTTTATTTCTGTTGGCTTCCCCCCCCACCAGGATCGACGGTGTCTGGTCCTTTCAGAAGCAGTATTGACTTCTCAAAATCCACCTTAATAACAGGCAGGAAGCGACGACGGCCACGGTTTGGGCTCATCTGCACACAAGAAGGGAAACGTATTATCCCTTTGTTATACAGCATATTACCCCGGAGCCCGTTACAATGGAAGCATACTTAGTCGGCTTTCATCTGGATAATAGTGTTAGATAAAAGCCCCCTGGAGACAGTAAGACATCTCCAGAGTGGCCATAGGTCAATTACCTGACCTTTGGGTTTAACCTTCATGTAATTTTAACTGAATTCTTTCTCTGTAGGTCATGAGTAAGGCTATTTTTCTTCCTCATTTTATTTCACCAGAGAAACGATATAAAAAAAAGTAAGCCACCTGACAGGTTGGGTGGGTCTCTGCTGGATCTTTCCTTCAATTAAATACTTGTTGAACGTCGTGCTGAGGCTTGTGTGTAAATGGGGAGCTGCTACAGTAAGCGGCGGAGTGTTTGACTGTGTTTATGTAAACAACGGCTCCGTGAGTGATTTAGAGGTGCAGGAGGGTGCATCTGCTGGTGCTGCGCTGGGTAGTTTCCCCTCTGCACACAAAAGGAGTTTGATTGCTTTGGGGGGTTGTAAGCGTTCATTACCCTGTAGGCCATCGCCTTAACACAGCAATCATTTTCCTGACCGTGTGACGCGGTTGCTATTTGTTGCAAAAGACTTAATGGCCTGGGGTTGCGTGTCCTGTCCTGTCCTGTCCTGTCTCGTTGAGTGCTGCCAGGCTGAAGGCTGAAACTGTCCAGTCTGAGAGCAATCTGTCCAGTTAGCACTGAGTCGAATGATCAGGAGAAAAGCAGAGAATTTGGGGTAACGGACGATTGTTTAATTGAGAAGCACAAAATGCGCTTGGAATAGAAAATCTTCATGCAACGGTAGTTTTAAGGTGTATTGTTTGCGTCTTTTGACTGAGGAAAAAGCTTTTCATTTTTCTCTCCCCCACACTGTTATACAACGTGTCCCAGTGTTAACGTCATGCTGCACCGCTTTCTATCCAAGATCACTCATCATGGGCACTTTGTATATTTTTTGGGGGTTTTGATACCAATCCCACCCTTTTTGAAGAACGGTGCTCTAACTAAAACGGCACATCGGAGACGGCGCTTTGTCTCTGTCATTTGTCTCTTGTGAAATGCTCCGTGTTGGTGTGAGACATCAGTCTTATTTCTATTCCTCCTATTTCTTCCCCCCCATTTCCACTGCTCAGGAGCGAAATGCTGAAAATGCCATCGAGGCGCTCAAGGAATACGAGCCCGAGATTGCCAAGGTGTACCGCCAGGACCGGAAAAGTGTCCAGCGGATCAAGGCCAGGGACATTGTGCCCGGGGACATCGTGGAAGTGGCAGGTATGGGGGGGGGGGGGGGGGCGTGCATTGTTTTGAAGTGGGTTTGCACCAGGTACTGATCCATAGTCTGCGTGTGACGCTGGCCATGCTCACTGTTTGGAAAAGTTTTTAAGATGGCAAACTGTGGACGTGGGCAGCAGAAAGACACATGTTAGCCACCTACAACAAATCAATATCACTTTAAATCTCTGCTATATTTAGAATACTTTTCTGGGAAAAGATTATGGAGAAGTTTCAGTTCAGGTCCTCGTTAAAAGGAAGATGTAACGGTATTTTTAATTCAGCGTACAGATAAACAGTCACTGGCTTTTCAGCCGGGTCGGTCTTTCAGGTTTCTGAACTATGTTTCGCTTTGTCCGACGGGCTACATTGCTCTGCCCCCGCGTCGGGACTCGTGCCTGGTTTCCGCTGTAGGTAACGCGCACTGAATGAGAATAAGCAGCTCATCTCGCGCCACCCCCGCGGCAGAAAGTCCAAAGTATCCCTCGGAGAGTTGTTTATTCCAGCCGTGTCCCAACCTGAAGTGTGCGCGCCATAAGTGGCGTCACTGCCACTTCCGACTCTTCTTTCAGACTGCACATCCAGGAGCTTATTTAAACACCTTCATTTCTTTTTCATCTGAGTTTCTGGCGTACAGCATATATTGGGAAGCTCTTTTTTTTTTCATCAAAAAGGTACCAAGGAACTGAACAAGACTTCAGCACGCCGATGCTTTTAGTGACTGTACGAGATGTGCCGATGGTATTGTTCATCCGCTCTGTAAACACCACGGACAGTGTTATGACGTGAACTTTAAAAGCACGCACACATCCAGCTGATCCCTCATCCTGTTCATCCCTCTTGAAAATGTCTGAATAAGTCAGGAAAGCAGTTATGTAATACAAGAGCAGAGGCCCAATATGTTCCCCAAAACCATTTCTTTCTTTCCTAACCTCAACTTGAATTGGAAAACACATTTCTTTGGCTCTCGTGTCACTGCTCCTCGTTTCTGTTCATTTGGGTTCTGTTACTGCTTAGTGTTTCTCGGTGGGCCTCTTTCTGTCTTTTATCGTTCTTCTTGTCTTTGTTAATGAGCTTACCGTAAAATAAGTATTTTCTTTTTTTTGTTTGGAGTCACATTATAGATTTCTTTATGGTGTTTTTATCAAAGCTAAAAGAAAGGGTCGTGGATTAACTCTTTTAAATAATCTATTTTAGTTAAAGTAGAGCAACTAAAGTACAGTAGTTGTCTTGACAATCCTCATATTGACTTGATTTCCTAATTCATTTCGATGCAACCACAGCGGCACTAATTGGATTCTGAATCCCGAGGCCGCCGTGGCCTCCTCGCCCCTTTCTTGTGTGACAAGAGAAGAACTCAACAGTGTCCGCGGTACTTGGCATCGTTTCGACAGATCGTTCAACCTGCCAACTCTAATGTTTTAGTGGGACCGTAGGGGGAGTCGGACAAGCGCGTCGACATGCTTTATGCACACGGTTGCGGCCGGTTGAAGTACCGTCAAGCGTGCAGCAAGCGGTTGCGGCCCTCCGTCTGCTGCGCGGGCCTCTGGGGGCGACGTGAGTAACCAGGACGGTCGATCGACATGTCGCGCAGCGTCCACACAAAGTACCATAGCTCACTCAGTGAGTCGCAGTGCGATGGAGTGAGGATTCCTGAGCGTCATGCCAGTCTGCCAAGTGGACATGCCAAGGGCTCTTGCAGGCATGCAAAGATTTCCTTCTGACACGTTTTCCTAAATCGGTTGCCTAGTGGTCACAGTTCAGTGCTTTGCTGTGTTGCATAAACAGTTTGTTTTGCTGCGGCGCCATGACTTTGGTATCATTGCACACAGTTAGCTGTTGTTTGTCGTTCTGGGCACAAGACCAGATGACACACCTGTCTGCTAATGGATCGGTGGCGGTTCCTAAGATATTCACTGTAGAGGTCGCATAGAGCAGCCTCATCTCAGAGAAAATACTTTTAGATGATATGTTGATTTGATTTTCTGGTATGTAATGGTGATTATTTAACGGAGTTCACACAACACCAGCTTGCTGTACTCGGCACACTTCTCAAATGGGCGTCTTGTAATTGTCTATAAGTTCTGGTTTATCCCACTATATGAATGACCAGCACAGAGCATCATCACACCGTACTAGATCCTTCGCTGGGACGAATTCCCAATGAGGTCTCCAAACTACGTTGTGTCCTGAAAACACACACACCCCTGGAGTGAAACAGGTTCTTGTTTCCACACCTTTTTAAATATTATTAATGCAAACATCCAACAACCTAGGTGCAAAAATAACCATGGCTCATGTTAGCAAACACCGACACATGGGGGAGAGTTCCGGTTGTTGCAGGCCACGCGCCACCAGGTATCCCCTGAAGCTGTGCCTTTGCTCCCCGAAATGTCCAGATGTTGAGCATGCTAGACATCTGGAAGGTGTGCATGATGCGTCTGCGTGGCCCTTGGCTCACTTGTTTAACAGTTCTCGCACCGCGCCGCTCAAAGCACTCACAAGTGAGCGCTGAGCCAAGGCGCATTTGCCTCAACTGGGGATTTTGTAGGCTGTCGGCAAGTAGAGAATAAAGGAAAAGAATAAAGTCGTGGAGGTTGAAATTACTGAGAGACAGTCGCCGTGACGGCAGTGGAAGCTGGCTACTTGTGCTCAATCAAGGGGAGTCTTATTCTCGAGAGAAAGGCATCTTTCTTGGCAGCCCTGAGCACTCTTATGCGAGAGGGACGAATGGCTGAAATGACACAAAGGCGTCCACCTCCACATGTACGGAAGTTGCCAGAGATTCATTTTTTTTTCTTCAATTTTACTCTCTGGCGGTTTTTGTTTTAGTGCACGAGAGGTTCTTAGTCTGTTGCCAAAGCGACGGCCTCGACCCTTGTAGCAGCAACATCCTGCGCTTTAGAAATAAAAGAGGGACGTTTTCTACCCACCTTCCTTCTCATCCCCTGAGTCGTGCTCTGGTTTTGTGTTAGACGTATGTATGTGTACATGTCAGACAGATCCCCTCTGTCGGCCCAATAGGATGTCAGTTTTAGAAAGGGTACTCATTTGAGAAATACTCAAACATGGCCATGTTTCTCTTGTGTTTGGAGTATAGGATAGTCTGTCTACTGTCATCCTCAGAGCTGTAAGCTGTACTCGTCCTCTGCCGACTGTCTATTCCAGGTGTCCACCCGGTTTCTTTGTAAAGCCTTCATTGTTTAAATACGGAAAAGATGCACGTCTATATTGAAGTTGGATCTGATATATATATATTTTTTTTTCGAGAGCAGATTGGAACAGTCCCCTGAAGGCTGGAGGGACTTATGAAAGGTCCCAGAGGGCTACTGACTACGTGCGAGAATATCGGCCCCAGTGGCTGCAAGAGAAAATATACAAGCTCCGAAAGTGTCACTGGACCCCCCATGATGAATAGACCTGTGTAGTGTAACCTGCACAGATGCTCCATAATTCAAATCCCAAAGCATTTTTATGATGTTTCGTACGGTTGTCTTGTGCAAAATGTTCTTGTTCTTGACTCATCACAGGAGGCAACGCTGATCCTGTAGCTGAGTTTGTCCTTTGACCGTGGTTAGTTAGTTATGATGTGGATGGAAAGCTGGGGACACTGGAGAGGAAAGCTTCTTTGATTGCTACAAGCTGATGGGCTGTTTTCACTTTAAGTGTATTCAGACGGCCATTTGTCCCTCACTCTAGGGAACAGCCCAAACGGATAATGCTCCTGTGTTCACATGGGAGGAAGAGGTCCCCCCCGAGGCCGGACATTCTCCCACAAAAATAAGAGCATGAGATGTAAGATGAAAGGAAAGATGATGTCACGCTTAAGTGGAGGCAGCTGTTTTGAGGCAGAGCAGCCAAATCTGTAAATAATTTCGAAATAACTATTTATTTTGTGGAAAAATATCCGTATCTGCTTACCGGTGACAGTGGAGTTGAACTATTCAACTCTGCTTGAATAGTATTTACATTCTACAGTTATTTGTATTCCATTACAAAGTTCTGTTCCTGGTGTAGTGAAAGTGGATCGTACTGTTTGCTGCAGGGTCCCTGTTTGACCGCTTCACACTTTGACCGAGGAGCTTTTGTAATTGGCGACGGCGCGTGGGAACCGTCCCGCGGTGCTTTGGGACTCGAATGTTTCCAGCGACTGCCGTTCCTGGCCGACTTTGTCTTTCCTCGCGCTCGTCGATCTTCCTCAGTGTCTCTCGTCCGCCGAAAGGGATCTGGTTTGATGTCAAGGAGGCGATGATGAAGCTTCTGGTCAAGTAGAGGACCAAATTTGGAAGTGCAGACCATGAGCGCCATCGCTCACCGGGTACTCTACGTTCCCACATGTGCATTTACAGTAATCATGTTGATTTCTGGATTACGGTACGGTTCGAACCAAGCGGCAACGTTTGGTTTTATTGGTCCCTTGGGTATTGAGTAGAACATACTCTGGTCAGTCTCTGCCCGAGCTGCTTATTCTGCAACCGACTCCTGAGTGGTGGGAATGAATGAACAGTTTGTACAAAAGATGACATCACACTGTTTCTATTTTAACTCCTATGATGTGGCGCAGACTCTCCTTGTTTGAAACTTTCTTTAAAAAAAATTTTTAAAAAGAAAAAAAGTTTCTCCCCCCCCCCGAATCCAGCTGCACATGTTTGCAAATGATCAAAATAGTTTTCCCATTTTTGGACCAGTGTTTTGTCGGACTCTTCTGTCCCCCCCCCCTCCACCCCCCCTCCACATCGAATGGCTGTGCAGACGCCCAGGGGTTGGTTTACGCTGTTCTTCAGTCCACAGAGAGATCTTAAGAGCATCTGGGTCATTGCTTTTTATTGGTGTGTGTGTGTGTGTGTGTGTGTGTGTGTGTGTGTTGGCTCATTTAAAGCTGATGTTAATATTTTACCTCGGGGAAACGGTGGCATTTCTCTATCATGCCTTTTTTAAAAATAATTTCATTAAAATATCAGCAGTCGATACTGGGCGCTACTTGTGGACCCCAAGATCGCTCACATTCTAAATGTGCAGTAATCTACTGAAACATAATAGTTCTAAGACTTGAATGCACTGTACGGATTCATTCTAAGAGCATTCTTGCAGGTTTTATTTTTGGGTTTCAGGTAATATATTGCTTTTTTAGTCTTCCAGTCCTAAAGGGGCTTTGAAATGAGAACAGTTAAAGAAGAATATCACTTAAAGCAGATCTGCATCTGAACGTCGAACATGTTCCGCTAATTAAATACTCTTTCTCTCCTCAATCAAGCCACTGCGGCTCAACACTTGTTTCCTGGTCGGATCAGACCCCGACTGCATGGGAAATCCTACAGAGGAGTCAAACCGCTTTGATGCCCTTTTAAGCAAAGTTAATAAACGTCAGTGGCTTTAATGTTAATTATCTGCCCTCTGAAGAGGATACGCTTGTTTGGAATTTGGAGTATATTTACATTTTACATTGGTTTTTACTGGGGATTGCTGATCCCTTGTGTCAGTGGAAAGAATGAGCAGCAATCTATTTGCGTCCTGTGTAGGAGATGAGTGGAACATTAATACGCTTGTGAACGTACGGCTTTCCCTCAGCCTCTTTCCAACACGTAACTGGAGTTTTGATTATTTGATCACTCCCAAAGAGCTCGCGTTGGGTCAATACAGCATTGATTTTGTTTACAAGACTTCTGTCTGTATGTGTGTGTGGACCGACCTTTGTTAGTTCAAAGGCTTTATCTTATCTCTGTAAGTGCTTTCCCTTTTCGTGGGAACATAATTCATTTCATAGGTGTCCTCTCGCTGGGTACCGTATTTGATCAATCTGAACAACCGCTCATTTGTCGCTGGTATTGTGCACCGTAACCGTCCACCTGTTGTCGTGCCATTTTACAGATGCTTTTAAATTGTAAAGCGGTGCTTAAGTGTCTCTTGTGTCGTTTCTGTCCACAGTCGGTGATAAAGTGCCTGCAGACATCAGGCTTACCTCCATCAAGTCGACAACGCTGAGGGTAGACCAATCCATCCTCACAGGTAACACCCTTTCTTCATGTTTGTGTCCCTGTGCTCGGAAACATTATACGTGATTAGATATTTTGAATGTTTCCCTTTTTATAGCTTACAAACATATAATACCATTTCCAGGGCAAGAACATGTAACGTCCTCATTGGACGTGGCCCCAGTACTCCCTGTTGTCATGGTTGTTGAGTCAATAGCAAAGCCGAGTGGATATTGATGGATGTGGTTTATGTGAGTCAAGTCCGTAAGTCGCCCTTCTTCCTCTGCTGCCTTAATTGGTAGTAAATTCCACAGGGATATTTTAGTGTTTCAGCGTTTTTTCTCACTTGTCCTCCATCGGAACAGCACGCAGATGATGAAATGCAAAGGCACGCACACAGATATGGCACGCACAAATCAGACATGGAGGTCGATCGGCCGTGGCGGTGCTGCTTTGATTGCAAACCACACACGTCTGCCATCAGTGTCAACCGAGAATCACAACTCCCACTTTGTCTTCTCTCCCGTGAAGAGAGGCTCTCACTGCTTCCCTCACTTGTGTCCCTTGTTTCCGCCTCCTGCAGGAGAGTCTGTGTCTGTGATCAAACACACTGACCCTGTGCCTGACCCTCGTGCTGTCAACCAGGACAAGAAGAACATGCTCTTCTCTGTGAGTGACCCACAAGACCGTTTATCTTTCTGTGTCTACTTTGTTCTTATGTGATCTCCCTACCTGTCGTCTTTATTGTCCTTTCCGCTTCACATTCCCATTTCTTTGAGTGTTGTATTACTTTTCAAAATGACGAAATGGTTCTTTTCAAATAAACGTGTATGTCCGTGGGTCTATTCATCCGCAAAATGAATTGTCTCCACTGCCTCCATGGCGACAGCCACTGTTTTCAAACTGTATTCAGGACTTTCCACATGTAAATACTTGCTGCGTGTTGAACCACCTCTGTGTGTCTTTCTCACACACGTCTCAAAATAGTTGTCAAACTAGTTTTAGCCCTCTGGCAAGGAGCTTGATGGGTAATGTTTTTCTGCTTTTAACTGCCCCCCTCCCCACACCCAACTCTACAGGGCACCAACATTGCAGCTGGTAGGGCTGTTGGTGTGGTCGTGGCCACGGCCGGCAATACAGAGATCGGCAAAATCCGAGATGAGATGGCGGCGACGGAGCAGGAGCGCACCCCACTGCAGCAGAAGCTGGATGAGTTCGGACAGCAACTGTCCAAGGTCATTAATGTTGCATTGCACACGTTGTGCCCCGGAACTCTAATGTCGGTTTCTGTTTGTGGTTAATTGGTTGCTGTCAATACAATCTTTGCATTTAAACTAATGTCTACTTTAAGGTCATCACGCTGATCTGCATTGCTGTGTGGATCATCAACATCGGACATTTCAATGATCCCGTCCACGGAGGCTCCTGGATCCGAGGTGCCGTCTACTACTTCAAGATCGCCGTGGCGCTGGCGGTTGCTGCCATCCCCGAGGGTAAGCGAGGGAGCCACACTCAGGAAGCCTCGCCCTTGACTTATGTGATGCCACAACAGATTCCTCTGCCGTTTATTCCTACTGCACAACAGTGGTTTAGATCTGTTTTGCTTGCATGGGTTTTTCCCAAAACGTGTTGATTATAGCCGCAATCAATCACTTGAGCAAAGTAACTGGTAGAAATGGATGCCTCTGTTTCTCTTTGTCACCGCTTATCTCCTTTCCTATATGTCTTAATCCTCTTTCCCCTCTCTGGTGCTGTTGCTATTTCTCACCAGGTCTGCCTGCTGTCATCACGACCTGCCTAGCTCTGGGAACGCGCCGCATGGCCAAGAAGAATGCCATTGTCCGCAGTTTGCCGTCTGTGGAGACCCTCGGCTGCACATCTGTCATCTGCTCTGACAAGACCGGCACGCTCACCACCAATCAGATGTCCGTGTGCAGGGTAAGAGAGAGAGAGAGCGAGTGAACCGTGGCAAGAGCTGGGTTGTGTTTTTATTGAACATTTCCTGTATTCAGCCATGTGACTTAAACACACACCAAAATCTAGAAGTATAGAGTGATTTTTTTTATTTTTATGAAATGTGTTTTGGAAGGGGGGCAACCCTTGCAAAATCTGAGAATAAGTACAGTATTTGAAATCGTATGCGTTACGTAAAACTAGCGAGGGCTGGCCATTTTCCTGACATCTAAGACCATTTTTTCTTTAGAACTAAAGGCCGGCGCATGCGTCTGCGTCGATGCACTCGTTTCAATTCATGGTTCCGTGTGTGTTGCAGAGCAATTCACCTCCAGAACAACAGGCGGAGTAACGTGTTTTTGTTGAAGACGACCTAGAGAGTCACGTCTATTTATTTATTTATCATAGACTTTATTGCCCCGTGCATCGGCACTGCGGCTTTTCATCGCAGACACATTTGCCCCGTATTTTCCTCCACAACTTTGTGCACCTCTCGACCGGCGTTTGCGCCGATCTCTCTCCGTGAATCCAACCCGCTTCTGTAACCCGCCAATGACGGCTTGTATAAGCGCTCATATTTACGCATTTCTTCCGACAAATTCCTTAAATCTGATCCGTCCTCTCGTAAACATTCTTCGTTTTAATAATGGCGTTATCGGGCTATGAAAGCGGAAATGTGAGACTCCGTAAAGGACGTAGTTAGCGGACCAATCGCAGCCTGGTGCGCTGCGGGAGGCTCGTCGAAAGTGACGCAAGCCTAGAAAAATGGCTCCACACACGCAAGGAGGTGTGAAAAGCGACGCAAGGGACACGCAAGGGGGTCTAGGAAATAAGAGTTAAAAATGGTAATGTGTGTTTTTTTCCCAATCCTTCATGACCATGTACAGCATGAGGGCTTTATTAACTATTATCTACTTATCTGTTTTTGTTTTTGTTTTTTTAACTTTGTTTCCCTCTCTTCATCTTTCGTCGTGCTATTCTCTTCCTTCTTTCTTCCCTCCTCCTCCAACACGCTGATCAGTATGCAGTGGTTAGACACTTGCAGCTGAACCAGCCGTAGAGTTGCATAACTGACCTTGTGTTGAAAGACCCCCCCTCCCTCCCTCTTCTCTTGCTCATCCTGCACAATTTGCAAGTTGATTTCATGTTTAGCATTTTTTTGGAAAGCCAAGAACGCTATTCCTGGCTATTTGAAAGTCACTGACTGTGCTTGACTCATCCAAACCTCCTGTGTCCAAACAGCGCAGTAAGCGCTGAGTTGATTTTTCTCAATTCAATTCCTTATTTGCTCTGTGTTCGGTTGAGCTCTTCCTCTCAGATCCCTGCTTTTCGCTTTTAAAAAAAAATCTGACTGAAGCCTTACGGGTAGCGCTGCCACGATTTCAGCTCCTCATTTTAATCAGATGTTTCTATCTTCATCCATTCAATTTTCGACCCGCTCTTCTCAATTTTGGGCAGATGCCGTGTGTGTCGGGTGAACGCACGCCCATGTCGTCATGTTGAAATAGTTTGAGTGGCGTCTATTCCTTTGCACTTTTAATGGAAAAACCTTGAATTAATTTTCTGAATATAAACCAGCGTCCTTAAATGAAGGTTTTTGGATACTCAAGGTCAAACTATTTCCGCCTTAGAGTGGCTCCCATTTATAAACCGTTTCTATGCAGTGTGACTGCACGGAGAGGAATTCAGTGTCTGCCTTTCTGTAAGATGACATTTATGGCCCCTTCCCACCATAGCACTCTGTGTCTGCTATGTCTCTGCATTACATTATTACTGTACTCCATCAGACTCATGATATGAGAGGTGCTTTCCCATGAATGGTCGTCTTCTGCCACCTGCTGGATGCAGCGTTCATCACAATCGGCTTATTTTTCTGTTCATCATTTATTTTTGGCATTTAGACCTAAATATATAGTGGAATGGATGGAATATTCTTGCAGAAACTAATTTGGTGGACAGAGGTCATGTGTGAGTGTGCTAATACGATGTCTCTACAATGTTTGTGTTTCTAGATGTTTATCATTGATCAGGCAGAGGGCAATCATTGTTCATTAAAGGACTTCACTATAACCGGGTCCACATATGCCCCCGATGGAGAAGTGTGAGTATTACATGTCCCATGCCTGTGCTGTACAATATGAAAAAGATGCAGGAATAATACACAATTGCACTACAAAGCTACAGTATAACATTTTCTTAATTTTTATTTTTTTAATTTTTTTATGAGAACTACACAGTTGGCTTAGTGGTTGCTTACTGTTTACATCTTTGTTTTCTTCAGGTTCCATCAAGGCAAGCCAGTCAAATGTTCCCAGTACGATGCTTTGGTGGAGCTGGCCTCTATCTGTGCTCTCTGTAATGATTCCTCATTGGACTTTAACGAGGTCGGTATTGAATGTTTTTGCACGTTAACCTGCACATGATCCTTGAGTGCCCATGCGGCACTGTTGACGATGGCTTACATGGTTTGTGCAACGTTTCAGATGAGGACTGACTGTATGCTTCTCTGCTTGTGTGTGTGTGTGTGTCCAGACCAAAGGTGTGTTTGAGAAGGTGGGTGAAGCCACAGAGACGGCTCTCACATGCCTGGTGGAGAAGATGAACGTGTTTGATACGGATGTTAAAGGCCTGTCCAAGATCGAAAGAGCCAACGCCTGTAATTCAGTATGTAGCCGTCTGTTCTTCAAAGTCATTAGATGATAAATCAAATAAGATAAAACAAACCAACTGCAATTGCGTTTTAATCTAATCTTTAGGTGATCAAGCAGCTGATGAAGAAAGAGTTTACTTTGGAATTTTCCAGAGACAGGAAGTCCATGTCTGTGTACTGCACCGCTAACAAGGCCCGGTCCTCAGTTGGCAAGATGTTCGTTAAGGTATGAAATTGACAAATTATGGATCACTATTAGGATTTCAATCTTCCATGATTGAGTCTCACCGACACTTTCCTCAGTATTCTCACTCCCGTCAATGCCTTCTCACAGGGTGCCCCGGAGGGAGTGATTGACAGGTGCACACACGTCCGTCTGGGCAGTACCAAGGTGCCCATGACCCCCGGCATCAAGGAGAAACTGATGTCTGTGATCAGGGAATATGGAACTGGCAGGGACACGCTGCGCTGTCTGGCTCTCGCCACCCGAGACCACCGCATGGTCAAAGAGGAGCTGAAGTTGGAGGACAGCGCCCGCTTCGTTGAATATGAGGTGAGGACCTGGACAGATTAATGCCGTGCAGTTCTCCACCGCGAGGTCTTGTGTCACTTTTAGTGTCTTGGTTCCTCTTCAGGTTGGGATGTTGTTGGTTGTCAGCGTCTGTTTAAGTGAAGAACAAGCGAAATGATGACCGCGTTGCATCTATTCTTTTCTTCCATCATCCAGACTGATCTGACATTTGTTGGCTGTGTGGGCATGCTGGATCCTCCCAGGGCAGAGGTGGCGGCCTCCATTAGACTCTGCCGCCTTGCAGGCATCCGAGTGATCATGATCACTGGAGACAACAAGGGTACATAGAGAGTCTCGTTTAGCGAAAAAATTTGACTCTCTCACTCATTTCAACACCTTTAAAAAAAATGCTGATTCTAACGTTTGACTGCTGCGCACACACACGTAATGTGATCTCCCAGAGTTCTGCAAACTTTCATGCGTTCCCTTTTCCAGGAGACCGCAAGAAGTCAATGTGCTCTCTTTCGTATCGCAGGGACGGCCGTGGCGATCTGCAGGCGCATTGGGATTTTCGGAGAGAATGACGATGTTTCCAGCATGGCGTTCACAGGCCGAGAGTTTGATGATCTGTCGCCCGCTGCGCAAAGAGACGCTGTGGTCAAGGCCCGCTGCTATGCGCGCGTTGAGCCTTCGCATAAATCAAAGATCATCGAGTACCTGCAGTCCTATGATGAGATCACAGCGATGGTAAGAAGGGACGCTGATGGAAGCAGACTTTTCTTTAGCACTGCTAAAACCGATCATAAAGGGTTTTGTTGAAATAAGACGTAAAAATGGAGAGGTTGTTTGTATATGATTTTTCCGATCCTTTATGAGCATGTACGGCGTGAGGGCTGTATGAACGATTATCTACTTACTAATCAGACTGGTGACGGAGTGAACGACGCCCCCGCTCTGAAGAAGGCTGAAATCGGCATCGCCATGGGCTCGGGCACAGCTGTGGCCAAGAGCGCCTCGGAGATGGTGCTGGCCGACGACAACTTTTCCACCATTGTCGCTGCGGTCGAGG
This sequence comes from Gasterosteus aculeatus, assembly GCF_964276395.1. Taxonomy (NCBI): domain Eukaryota; kingdom Metazoa; phylum Chordata; class Actinopteri; order Perciformes; family Gasterosteidae; genus Gasterosteus; species Gasterosteus aculeatus. Next base: position 9,535,814 of record NC_135702.1, on the reverse strand, counting down.
AAGGCAGAGCCATTTATAACAACATGAAACAGTTCATCAGATACCTCATCTCCTCCAATGTGGGCGAAGTTGTCTGGTAAGGAGGGCCGGCTTTTTACACCACGTGAAACGCACACACACATTATACCGTAACATCTCACGGTGTCTTCAATCGTTTTGCTTTGGCGTGTAGCATCTTCCTGACTGCGGCCCTGGGGTTCCCCGAAGCCCTCATCCCCGTCCAGCTGCTGTGGGTTAACCTGGTGACGGACGGTTTGCCGGCCACCGCTTTGGGCTTCAACCCACCGGACCTGGACATCATGAGCAAGCCGCCGCGCAACGCCCGCGAGCCCCTCATCTCCGGGTGGCTCTTCTTCAGATACCTCGCCATCGGATGTAAGTGGCTGCGGTTCCTGTAGCGTTTCCGTCAGCATTTATCTGCAGCATTAGTGCATGTGAATGATATCTTTGCCGCTTCATCGCCAGGTTACGTTGGTGCTGCTACTGTCGGTGCCGCTTCCTGGTGGTTTGTTGCTGCTGAGGATGGTCCGAGGATCACGTTCTACCAGCTGGTAGGAATTAAAATGACTACTACAACGCTAAAGATGTACGTTTCAACACAAACTTTATTGAGTCTGACTTTGGCTTAAATGCTTTTCTTTTTTCTTCCTCCTATTGCTCACAGAGACACTTCCTGCAGTGTGGCCCAGAGAACCCCGACTTCACGGACCTGGACTGTAAGGTGTTTGAGTCCCCTTACCCGATGACCATGGCCTTGTCTGTGCTGGTCACCATTGAGATGTGCAATGCCCTAAACAGGTTAGTTTGAGCAAAGCATCCTCCCAACTATTATTACCAATAGTCAATGGCAACTCACTGATAATGCTCAATGTAACCAATTACTTTCAAATCTAAACATTTTTCATTGTTTTCTCCAGGGCTCACTGTTGTTACTGGTCTTTTTCAATGCCTGTGCTGCAACATTCTGTCTTTTATATCCATTTATACTTTCACACACAGACCCTATGCTTTTTTTATATGGCTGAATGAACCTACAGTGCAGTATTCGCACCAGCTCCATTTTTTAACAAAGCCATCCATTTGTCCTCTTTGCTCAGCGTGTCGGAGAACCAGTCCCTGCTGAGGATGCCTCCCTGGGAGAACGTGTGGCTGCTGGGGGCGATCTGCCTCTCCATGTCCCTTCACTTCCTGATCCTCTATGTGGAGCCCCTCCCAGTGAGAGCCCATTCTTTTGAGTTAGAAAAATAGTATCGATGCTCGATGCTGCGAGCCGAGCACCGACACGAGTGTTTCACTTTCTGCCGTCTCTCCAAACCGAACCGTGTGCCTTTGTGTCGCCCGCAGATCATCTTCCAGATCACCCCGCTAAATCTGACGCAGTGGCTGATGGTGCTCAAGATGTCCCTGCCTGTCATTCTACTAGACGAGATCCTAAAGTTTGCCTCCAGGAACTACCTGGAGCCCGGTAAACAACTGGAGAAGCCCGACGGCAGCAAAGGCTGCCGCCTGTCTGCATGCATGGAGGGCGTCTCCTGGCCCTTCGTGGCCGTGTCTCTCCCCCTGGTCCTCTGGATCTACAGCACCGACACTAACATGGCCGACATGTTCTGGTCCTGACTGACTTGAGCACAACATCCCCCCACTCCCCCCCCCCCCCACCGCCATCACCTCCCTCTGTCCTCTCCTTCTTCCCCCTCTTCCTTTCCTTTGTGTGCGTAGCTTGCGAGTGTGCGTGGTCGTAGAGTTAGTGTGTGTACTTGTGCGTGCCTACCGCGTGTGTGTGTGTGTGCGCGTGTACAAGAAGGACCAACACATGAATTGAACAAATGATATGAAATGTCAGCATTGAGAAGTCACCTGTTTTGAGTTTGAATCAGATTTTTTTTAACGAGTGAGGTTTAGAAGGTTGTCACTCCCGTAACTGTGGACTTTCTTGTGGGTATGAAAGGAAATATACTGTTGCCAGTTATTTTTATTTAATTATTATTGTCGATATTGCCTTCAAGGTTTATAGTTTTGGGAACATCAGTTGTCATGTCACAACGCTAACAACGGCAAATTCTTTGGTTTAGCTTCCTGCTTCACGATCAGATCATTAAGAGATCAGAAACCCATTGATCTGTGCAGAGATTGAATTTTATGCAACTTCGTCTCTTATTTTTTAAATGGCTTCGTCAATTGTTTGACCAGTGTGGCTTAGAGACACCGCCTTCATTTATTTTTTTTCATGTTAACCATTGTGTCTTTAGTATAAACTTATTTCAGAGAGGACGTGCTCCGTGTGGCGGACGGGGAAAGGTTTGGGAGTGAGCGTTTGCGTTAAACAAACACAAACACAAAAAATATCTAAACAAAAGCCGCATGTCCTGTGACCAAGCATGAACTGTGTGTGGTTTCTCATTGCTAATTTAATTGTGATTGTCCCTCCCCCCTTTTCTTGAGTATACATTCACTTCATGGATGTTTTTGTTTTTTTACTATAATGATTTGAAAACAAACCAGTTTTTCTGCACCGGGCAGAGCACAGCTACCTCAATATGATTAAAAAAAAAAATCAATTTTTTCCTCATCTCTGGATAAGTTTCCTGAACGTTCTTGCTAAAGCGTAACATCTGAGGTGTGCCCCTATTTACATGTGCAGAAAACGAGAACAAAGTATTCCTTTTCTCTAATATTTCTAAGGATATATTTTGTTTGTATTGATTATTGAATTTCATTGACTTTATTTGTGTTTTGCTTTGGAGAAAGAACTAAGCGGGTAGGATGTATGTTCATTACCATCTCCATGTCGTTTGATTCAAAGGACCGTTATAATAAAATCCTGAAAAAGAAATACCAATGCAAAGCGTACTCCAAATGCATTTGGATTGCAAATAAGAGCCCAAAATGTTTTTGTTTTTTTACTTCCAAAGAAAATACACTCATAAACCCTTTGAATCAAAACGCTTTCTGTCTTTTTTTAATATGATTAATGCCGCTGGATATGAAGATTACTCAAACCCAACGTTTCTTTCCTATGTGCGTATAACACTTGAATACAAATCATCTGACACACAAATGCTCTGGCGTCCTCTTCCCAACGTGACGCACACGAGCGATCTAGTGCACATTTGACTCCTTTGGGCTTTAATAGTTGGAGCTCTTGGTTTGTGCTGGACTCGTCATATGTCCAAAGGGAGTCCATGACGTCAACTCTGCTGGTCTCGGACCCATTGAGCTTTTTTCGTGTGAAGTTAGAAATCGACAGCATGTTTTCGGGGTAGAAGCCTGGGCCTGTTTGTGTTGTGTGTTTGTGTTCCACTTAACAACAACTGTGTGTTTTTCTTCCTCAATGCCTTCCATCGGCTCCCCTGTCACTAGAGTGAGTATCCATTTGCTTTGTTCAAACTCTACTAAATACCAAATCATTTCATTAGAATCTAACGGAACCCAGAGGAAGCTCTAACCGTTGGATGGAGAAGCCTTTCTGGACATTTTTCTCACTGAAACGAGTTGTTAAATGTGACTTTCCCATTTGAAGGAGATGTGTTGCGGCCCCATACAAATATAAAGTGATTAGGTGTTGGAAGTTAATTGTGTTTGCTATTGTGAATGTCACTGTGCTGTTCTTTTCACTTGCCACTTGCCTGTAATCTCCTCCACCCACCAAAAAACAAACAAAGGATAACTGTAAACTGCTTTTAGTGTTCTGTACTAAGTTTTTTCCCCTCTCACTTTTTCTTTTAGGTTTGCTTTCATAAAAGCGCCGCAAATTTTAAAGAGGGGGCTCCGAGGCTGCAGTTGTCTACTGTGCAGCATGTGTGCCCACTCATAACTTCACACCTCCAGATACCATGATGACCAGCAGTGAGTGTACCCTCGCACAGACAAAAGGAAAATAAGTGGCGGGGGCACGTTTCCACAGCAATGGTAAAGGCCAAATACAAAAGGGTGAAATTAAAAGTGGTTGGGTTGGAAATACACTTCCCTTTTGACCCGTGTGCCACTAAGACACCTTTTAACAGACGTATACCTCTGTGTGCAGATGCTTTATCTATGTGACAATATTCCAGTTTTGTGTGCAGGGAAAGTTTTCAACACCCTCAACGTTCCTTCTTGCATGAAGAACTTGTTTCCGACTTCCATGGTAGCCTGTCCGCGTAGAGTCTTTCATCTTTAACAACTGGGTAGAATGGTCTTAGCTGTACATTAGTGTACAGAACATTCATGCATGCATTCCAGCTGTATGTAGGCTTTGCAATTTGTATTTATAGATTCTAATGTATAATACTTAAATGACATATAGATGTTTTTAACGGGGATATATCATAGATATGTAAACCACTGTTTTTAATGTTTCGGTTTGAGTAATTTGCACAAAATTAGACATGGAGAGATGACTCGTGCTGAACTTGACTGCTCTACTTACTTTTTTTTCTACTTTAATTTTTACTCTTTGACAACTACTGTGGGCCGATCAGCGATCCATTTACTTTCTAGCGAAGAGGGAAACCGACACTTTGATTCATTGGTAGTCCTGCAATACAACAGTGTTGTCATTTTTGTCTTTGCATTATTATTGTTATATATCTATATCAACTGCTGTAAAACTGTGATCCAATGTGAGGAGGCCCAATGCTGGCCCCCCTCAGCAACACCTGATTGAAGAACAATAACATGTAATAAATGATCGGTATTGATGACTAATAATGGTTGTACATGCATAACTGGGGTTTTGGTTTCAGGTAAATAAATAAAAAAAAAATAGTATTTGAATTGTGGCCTTTTGCATTGTTGTGTAGTGAATATGTTCTTCTGATTAATACACAAACACTTTTAATATTCTAGGAAAGTTCTACACTTGGAATGTGTTTTCTTTTCTTTTTCCCCCTGTGTAACCATGGTATCAACATAGTAAAGCCAGTGTTACTGCTGAACTAGTAAGAGACAAAAGATGGCATTACTCCACTGGGGGGCATCGTTGGGTTAAAGATATCCAAGTCACAGCACTCCACCTGCATGACAGGTACAGCAGTTAGTTTTTACAAGAAGAAGCTGTAGAATCATATCCTGAAAACATTTTTATTGAAAGGTCAATAAAATGGAAGAGGAATATTAGGGTAAGTGGCCGCTTAAGCTTCATAGCTGAGTGGGAGACCCCACGAACCAGCAATCACGCAGTAAAATAAAAATAAAAAAAGCAACTAAGCAACGCCTATAGGTGGTCGCGAAGAAAAACACGCGTATACTGTTCTTTTCCCACCCATGACAAACCCGTTACACGTGGTGGTGCAGACACGCATCTGGACCCACGCCGGCGTGAAGGGAGGACCTGCGCTGTCGCTTTAAATCTGGCCCCGCCCACTCCCGCAGCCCTCCAGTGCTGCTGGCCTGCTGATGGGAGCGCGCACAGCGGCACCATCGCGCCCGGAGAAACGGGATAAACCTGGAAGAGAAGCGAGCAAACGCAACACTACGCAGGTACGGTTGGCAGCGGAGGGGTGGGGACAATTAATATAAAAAAATGGGGTTAACGGAACAGTTGATTTGCTTCAACCGGATCTCACCGCTTGCTCGCGTTGTCTGAGAAAACTCCGATGTGGTGGCCGCTCGCGTTTTGCGCTTTTTCTCCTTTCTCTCGGAGCGCCGCTGATACAAAGGCGCTCGGTCCGGAGCAGCAGCGGCACCTGGGATCGCTGCCGCAGGAATGGAGGAGCTGTGAACGGACCCACTTTCACGGACAAACGCGCAATGCCAGACACGGGCAGTGAGTAAACCCTCAGCGGGATTAAAAGCACTTTCTCATTCTTCTAGACACCATTGTCACCCCCTCCTTCCCCCCCATGCGCGAGGACAGACAATGTCATTGTGTCAAGGCTGAGATTTTTTTGGGGGGAAAAAAACCCTTTTTTTTTAAAGGGTCCCTTTCTGGAATAATTCACGGATGAGGAAAAGCCGCATGAGAGCGCCGCTTTTTATTCCCCCTGACCCCGCGCACGTCCCCAGCCGTCCCTCTGCCCGACCGGCCGGTTCCTCTGGTTCACATTGGGATGCGTCGTCGCATCTGCGCAGCGCACGACGAGCGTCAGCACTCGCGCGGTGTGTCTCTGAGCGGCTCACCTGAAGGCCCGTGTCCAAACGCGGTCCCTGCTCTCTGACCGCGGGTCAGACCATTGTTGTCCCCAACCGGGCCCTCAAAGGACAAAAGCCCTTGGCTTCATTCATCCCGTGTGTGTGTGTGTGTGTGTGTGTGTGTCTGTGTGTGTGAGCCGGTTGCAGGAATAAATTAGGCACAGTATGGTGGAGCCGGTGGGATTTACCGAGGCGTGGAAAGCGCAATTCCCAGAGTCCGAGCCCCCCAGAATGGAGCTGCGATCGGTCGGGGGTATCGAGCAGGAGCTGGAGAAGTGCAAAGCTTCCATCCGGCGCCTGGAGCAGGAGGTGAACAAGGAGCGCTTCCGCATGATATACCTGCAGACCCTCCTGGCCAAGGAGAGGAAGAGCTATGACAAGCAGCGGTGGGGCTTCAGGAGGACGCCGCTGAACGAGGGCATGGATCCCGCCGCCACGCAGGGCGCCGAGTGCCAGTCCCAGCAGCCGCACATGCAGGAGACTGGCGGAGTTGGAGTAGGAGTAGTTGGCGGAGTGTATGGCGGTAGTATGGAGAGGAGCCGTTATCAGCCACTTGGAGACGGAGCCGGGAGGTCCAAACCCAGACCCCCGCCGGCCAGGAAGTCGGCCTCCCACGGGGACGGGCTGGAGTCGGCCTTCGAGGTGCCGCAGCAGGCCGAGTCGACGTCCTGTGACAACCTGGATGGCCTTTCCCCGTCCAAGCAGAGAGGCGGCATCTCCGTCTCCCCCCGCAGACTCAACGTTCCGCCCACGGACAAGGACCTGCCCTCCGACCCCAAGGACAAGCTGGGCATGGGCCTCGGCGTGGCGGCCCTTCGGTCCAACTTTGAGAGGATCAAACGGGCCAACTCTCACTCTGTGGGTGATGTTGCAAAGGGCCAGGAGAAGCAGCAGCAGCAGCAGCTGCCGCCGCCACCGCCGCCGTTCTACTCTAACATGGAATTCCACCACGAGAGGGGTTTGGTCCGGGTCAACGACCGCGACGTTTCCGACAAGATCAGCTCACTGGGCACCCAGGCCATGCAGATGGAGCGAAAGAGATCCCTCCACTCTCTCCCCGGTAACCTGGCAACGGCGGCAGGGGAGCTCCGCGCCAGGCCGGTGTACAGAGGCCGTTCCACTGAGAGCACCTGCGGCTATGACGCCGAGTACGAAGACGGGGAACCCAACCAGCGACACGCAGGGCGCGCCAACGGGGGCAAACCTCCACCCCCTCCATGGCAGCCCTCGGAGTTCCAGGCCTACTCCAGCGTCTATGTCGGCGGGGTGATGATGGGCGAAGGTGGCGTTGGAGACGGGAGAGTCGGAGGTGGGAGTGGTGGCGGAGTCACAATGAGAGAACTCGGAGGAGGTGACGACCACCTGCTGACCTGGCCGCGCCGTTCCTACTCCCCCGGGAGCTTTGAGGATGTCGGTGGAGGCGGCGGCTACACGCCGGACTGCAGCTCCAACGAGAACCTGACGTCTAGCGAGGAGGACTTCTCCTCGGGACAGTCCAGCCACGTCTCGCCCAGTCCCACCACGGCCTTCCGCCGGCCCTTTAGAGAGAAGAGCCGCTCGCCGTCCCAAAACTCCCAGAACTCCCAGCACTCCTTCGACAGCAGCAGCCCTCCGACGCCTCAGTCCCAGAAGCGGCAGCACCGGCAGCAGGGAGGCCACGTGGTCATGTCTGAAGCCACTATTGTGAGCGTTCGCAAGACCGGTCAAATCTGGCCACCTGGTGCCCATCATGACCTCGTGCCTCACGGTAGAACGTCCCATGACAACAGTTTCCATGGAGACCACCTAGGTGAGTGGTGGCCGCCGTATCTAATCATTGTTGTGATGGAAAGCAGGTGGGCTGGACTCCAGAGAGAAAGCGAGTATGTCTGGTTTTATGTGTAGGAATGAAAAACTGAATGGCTTGAAATGAATGTAATTTAGTCACGTTTTGGCACCTGTTCTTTTGCATTTTTAGCCTCCTCTTAAGCGCTGTACGGCGTTTCCTCTCCCGGCCACAAAGCAGCCAAACGATGACGTGATTGATAGTGTGTGTGTGCTCTTTGGACGGGCCTGCGTGGGAGATTAAAAGATCCACTTCTGCTTGTTCCTGGAAGCCAGTCGGTTGGGTGAACAATAAATGTGGTCCGTCTGGGTTGAAATCTTGCCTTTCTCAGACGACTCCTTGCATGAAATTCAATTCACAGGTGTCCGTCGGTCTCTCTGTGTCTGAAACGTAATTGACTAGAGGACGATTCCCCGAGCCTCCAAGCCAAAAGGGTTTTCCCTTACGTGCTTTTATTGCAGAGCAGGACAAAAGAAATACAGTCTCCAAACAATTATGTACCGTATCTCTAACCCCTCAGTCGCAGCCGCTGTGCCATGGCAACTGTAATAAAAAAAATGTAAAAAGCAGAAAGCTGTGCAGCCCGGAGCAGACTTTGCAGTTGAGAACCCGAAAACAGTGCAGCGTGTCTCAATCATTCCTGCAGTTAGTTTCCATCGCAAGCCAAACACGGCTCCGGCAGTTCAAATATTTGACATGATTTCTAGTCGTTGAGTGTTGTTTACCCAAGGTGCTGTTAGCTGCAGTCGTGCACATTTTTCCTGGGGTCTTTTATTTTAATTTTTTAGGGTGCACTGTATTGTAACAGATTTGGCAATGGCGCCACATTGGACCAGACATCAAACGCTCCCTCCGCTGCCGGGACAGTTGAGGGGAGAAAAGGTTGTCGGATAGATAGTGAAAGGGAGAGAAACAGAACGCAGAATGAGAAAACTGAAAGATGCAGCAAGGGGGGGGGGGGAGTGTGTAGGCAGAAAGGCCGGGTTCCAGCTGCTCCTGTACAGTAAAGCCTTACACCTGGTTAAATAAAAGGCTAAATAATACAAGCATTGTAAGATTCAGTACCCAAGACTTTGCTGTCATCTCCCCGGCTGGTGTTACAGTCTGAAACCCGATGCTGCTCATTGCCTAAATATCCCGAACAGAAAACGGGTCTCCGTACATCTATAATTCATGTATTCGAATGGAACCACCGACACCGGGGTCCCTGGTGGAATCAGCCAAAATGTGTTCTCCAGGCAGGACGCGACCATCAAACCACATCGCCAGATAAACCACGTCAAGACATCTTCGCCCTGAAAGGGAAAGACATCTTCTTTTCTTCTAATGACCATTCCCTCCCTGATGACAAGTACAGGCGAACCGCTTCAGCAATTGGCTGCGATGCTCGTGGCTCGTGACAGCTTTTCGGCTTGTGCGCGTTCGGCGGATAGCGAGTCCCCGGCAAATGGCCGGCTAATTCCCCAGCTGCCGTGTTTTAGGATTATCGCCGCGCTGTCTGCTCTCTTTGTTTCAACATCTTTGCCACGACAGTGAGCCCTGTGGGGAGTTAGGCGGGCCGGAAGGGCAGGGTCAGAGATTGAGCGGGGGTGGGGGGGGGGGGGAGTGGGGGAGGAAGGGGGCCGGCGGTGCGTTTAGTGGGATAATCTGGAATTTGAGCATAAGAAGTGAAAATGTTGGGCCAGACACCCCCGCGGAGTGGTTTTGTTTTCTAGCCGGGCTCTAAGCCGACGGGCAGACAAGCGTGACGTTGACGGGGAAGGTGATGTTCTAAAGATGAATATTGAGTGTTTTTAGTGGGCGGCGTGATGATGATGATGATGATAATAATAAGGAAGAGCGGGACGGTGTTGTGAGGAAGACTCGAGGGAGGCAGAGTGCAAGGCAGAGCTGTCGTTTCTCGCTTCATTGGTCAGGGATGCGGGGGCCGCACAGAGGCACAGATGGGAAGAACTCTCCCGTTGCGTAACAGAGACACTCACACACTCGGTGTTCACGCGTATACCTTCGGCCTGCTTTGGCTTCGCCGATAGGTGTGTTATTCCAGACCGGGTCCAGAGATGGGAGGATGTTTCCCGCCATGGGAGGATGTTTCCCGCCAGAGGTTGAGTGGGATCGGGAGGATGCCGCTGTCTGGCTGTGGAGGAGGTGCGATTCAAATAGAGATACCCCCCCCCCCTTCCCAGTGTCATTCAGTGGGAATGCTGAGATGCTTGGCAGGTTTTAAACTGGGCTCGTTGGGGGGAAAAAATGGCAAAACATGTTTGGCGGCACAGCTGCCAACTTTTCCCTTCTTTAAGCCGAGCAGAAATAACACAAACTGGGTCGATTACTGACGAATCTCGTTCATGTTCCTCAATGCTTCACCTCTGAACATGAACATGAAAAACCAACAGCGCAGTTCAAACATTTCTCACACACACACACACACACACACACACGCACACACACAGGACTGCAGTTGAAGGTGAAACAAATAACAGATTTGTTTCACCTTCACCAAGTGGCGGATTAAGATCCAAACCCCCCACGTATTACCAGCTGAGCATTTTAGTGAGTTCAGTTCATTGAAGAAAAGGAGCTTTCATTACCTTCACCCATGAAATGGGTGGAGACCAAATAGGATTTTTGTTTTTTCACTACGTAGGCTGTTTCCATTGATTCGTTTGAAGGGAAATATGCCTCTGAACCAGGGAATACCTGTGGGTTTGTGTCTCTGAGGGCGGGGACGCCAAGGCAGGACAAACCTGAAAAGGCCTCAATGGTGGTATTGTCCACAACCTCCAACCCGTCTCAGCCGGGCCAAACTTTATGATCTCCAGCACTCTGTTCAGCCTCTCCGGTCTCGGGGGGGGGCTTAAATCACTACATTTTACCTGACTTTATCACGTTTCACAAAAAACTGCCCAAGGTGGAATAGTGTATATTCGGATATTTAACCATAACTCTAAAACGAGTTTCCTCAAAATAAGATAAATTAGTTAAACGTAAAATGGTTAATAAATTTACAAAGGAACGGTTGATACAGAGATTATAGGTGACTTCTGCATCAATCCAATGGTGACATTGTGCCGCTTTGTGTGTGTGTGTGTGTGTGTGTGTGTGTGTGTGTGTGTGTGTGTGTGTGTGTGTGTGTGGTAGTAGAATTAGTAGAATTCACTCACGCTTGTTTGCCTGGATGTCACGAAACAAGCAAACAAAACAAGCCGGCGATCAGTGGGAATAGAATTATGAAAGAAAAATAATGGGGTAGACCCGGCTCACCCTGCGAGAGATTCTGTTTGTGGTACCTCGGGCCAAGCTGTCTGTGTGACCCTCTTTTCACACTAAGGGGGGGCGCTTGGGGGACCGTAGCTCTTAGAAAGGCTTATTCAGTCGTTGAGAGAGCTTGGCAGCGAAAGCCTCGGTGACCTCAGCTGGCACACAGGAGCTGCAGGCTCACAGTCAAACCCCGAGTGTTGGGAAGGAGAGGAGAGAAGCACGGGGGGAGGTGAAGAGGTGGAGGGAGAGGGGTTGAAGCAGATCTGCCTCTCTTGCCAGATGGGTGCCCCGCACGGCCTTTCATTGGACACTTGCAACCTGGAACAAGTATGAGGCACGAAGCGGCCCCTTTGTCTCCTTCTGCTGGGATCCGTTATGGAGGATGAAAACCTTTTTTGAGCTAGTTTGTAGTCTTACTGCTTTTTACTATCTTTTTTTAAAATTATTTTGCAGCATGCTTGGTATGACATCATGCAACAACATTGAGCGGTATGAAATAAAACGATCGTATCTGGCGGTGCGTCACCCCCACGCTTCGTCCAGCGTGACGAGCAGGCGGCGCTGGCGTTGCTCCGTTGGCAGTGGGCACGAGGGTGGAGCAGCTCCGGCTGCTACCTAGTGACAGTCAAGCAGCCGGACTTAGTTTGCGTGGCCGGACCCGCCAGCTTCAGCCCTCAGTGTGTATGTGTGTGTGTGTGTGTGTGTGTTTTAAGGATGAGGGGGGGTTTATTGTATGTCCACTGTTCATTCGACCGGTATTCTCGGACATTCACTTTAAACTTTGACTGTAGGGAAGCTGATGATCATGACCGGACGTTCCAAGTCAAAGGTGCATAAAACTTGCAGCCCTTCAAAGAGTAATTGCTGCTCCCTGCGTTTGTGTATTTCTTCCTTCCTATGCGTGCACTCGTATACGTGCAGTGCCAAGCATCCAGCCACAGGCTTTTCCTCTGGTGAACAGTAGTAAAGGGGAACAAACTTGGAAAATCCCTTCCCTAAACCCCGATGACTCTTTAGTCCCTCCGTGTAGCTGCTTGGCCCTTTTTTGAGCATCGGCCGTCATGGCTCCCTGTAACATGCCGCCCTTTGTCTCGGTCACTGGGCTTGTCGTCTGGAATTGGCCACAGTGCAGAGAAACTGTGCTAGTTAGCGGCGGACGCTAACCCTGAGTGCCTGCTGCTTTTCTAGGTATACCCCATCTAGGCTGCACGGACTGTTAATCGCAGCCAGCTCTCCAAGGGAGTGAGGGGGATGGAAAGAAAGAGCTGGTTTGTGGACCACAACGCGATGGTGGCCAACATGGCGTCCATGAAGATTAATACCAGGTCTTTAGAGCTCTTTGTACAGCTGTTTTGGTGCTTGAGTGTTAATATTAAATGATCATTCCACTTATTTTACATACCAAAGTCTATTTTAGCGACTCAAACTGGTCCTGGGTTTAATACACACTGTCATTAACCATCTTCCATTGCATAATGGGTGGTGTAGGATTGAGTATTTGGACCCAAACTTAAGCGACTCTCCCAGGGACATTGTTCTCAGTCCAAAATAAAGAGTACAATGAAAATGATTCATTGATTGAAAACTTTTATTGAAAATGTAAGAGATGTACAGCCTATTGAGACACGATCTGAGCACTTGGGATGTGTGAGAAATAATGAGCACACATCCTGGAGAAATGGATCAAAGGCCATTTGAAGTGTGTAGAAAACATGCAAGCTTTACGCAGTTATAACCTGTCACAATTAAAAGCTAAGCAACACTTTTTTTTCTGAGGATGCAGGCAGCAGAAACCTGTCTAGTCATGCAAACATGTAAGCCATAATCTCTGGGAATTAGAAACTGGCTATCAATCAGATTACCCATTTCTCTCGTATCACACGGCGCTGCTCTCGTCAGCGCGCTAATGCATGATGTCCTATATATTACAGATGGGATTATCGTCACTCACAACGGGTTACGGGTGGAAATCAGGGCTGAAAGACACAAGATAAATGGGCACAATGGCCATGTTTTCTTGCTCAATTATGATAAAGTGTGCATGCATACACGGGTCCTGGCTTCTAGAGGAATGGACGTGTATTCTCTCTCCATTATTTCCCACGTCGTTCTCCCCTGAACCTCTTCCTCTTTCTATCGTCTCCATCCGAACCCACCTTCCCCTTTTCTTTCCCTTCTTTTGCTCTCCATTCGCAGCTGCTTCTACTTTCCTTCAGCTTGGAGCCAATTAGAGGTGCATCACCTTTCCATCTTTGTTTGTGTGGGTTTTCCACCGAGCCGGGGGGGGGCAGAGCAGGAGGAGATCAAAGACAAGAGCCCACCCGCCCCCCCCCTCCCCTTAGTGCAAAAGCAAGCAAGCTCTCTCTAATTGTCCTATAGGGGCTTTACTGACGAATGCCTATAAAACAACACAATCAATGCCAAATGTCAGCAGCCGACCCCCCTTGTTTACAGAACAGTACGGACCGCCGAGTCGGTTCCCCTCCGCCGTCTTGCCGAGGGTCGCTATCAGTCGTAAGGATTGGGTAGCTCCGACGGTTAAGCTGTACGTTGGACGTATTGTTAACCGCCCTCGTCTTCTTCGGCATCCCCGGTGCCGGCAATTTTCTATTTCCTATCACTTCGTAATGCGTCTACCCTTTGAGGGAAGAAGTGGGCAGTGGTTCACCTCCAACTCCAGTGGGGCACGATTGCAGGACAAAGTCCTGGGACCTTTACTTTAAGTGTTGGGACTACTTCTTCTTGTTTTTTTTTCTCCTGCGCTGGAAGCGGCGCGGCAGGATCTGTCAGCGCCGTCCTCCTGCGGACGTAAACCACCCGTGAAGTCGTTTCCACAGCCGAGCTGAAAGGTCAGAGACGATGGAGGCGGCACTTCAGACCCGATTAGCTTTTTTTGTAGCTGCAGACGACGAAGAGCTGAGACACCTTCTCCTCTTCCTCCTCCTCCGCCCGACGGGACGCACATATTCACTTGCAGACCCGCTTTCTCAGTGACACCTGCATGAATATGGACAAACTGTATTTACAATAAATAGATTTAGTATGGAATCGACTTTTTAAACCTTTTTCTTTTTAAGTTACTGAAATTGAAGATTGAAGATGATACCCAGACTCATTGCTGAGTAGGTAGAAACAATGTGCAGCTCGCTAAATCAATTGGGCCCTTCGACGCTCTGTCTCTGTCCGTGGGTTCCTCTCCTTTGCCCTCAGGCTTTCTGTCATTGGACTGTTTTTGCACTCGGCAGTCGGACGGGTTTGCTCAATAAATGGCACTTGTTCCAGGCGGCCGGGCTATTAGAAGCGTGTGTGTGTGTGGTTTGAGGGGGGAGGAAACCTTCTGCGTAAGTGAGCCAGGGAGAGACCGAGGGAGAGACGTTGCAGAATGAGAAAGAGGCCGTGCTATAAAAAGAACACATTATAAGTGACGGGCTGCACTTGTGTCTGGAGTTGAGAAGAAGAAGCACACTGTCAGGACGGGCCAACACAGGCACAATCACACTCCACCACATTAAGTTGGGATGAAGTGTGTCCTGCACATAGAAACGCGGGTGTGTTACAGACAGGCAAGAGCTCAATGACATAGATTGTGATTGAGACTTTTTTCGGAAATAAGACCAGGACCAATAAAAGAAAGACATACTCAAACATACAAAATCATACAGAATTGTTCACAAGAACAACGTATGTTTTTTTGGTTCAGTTTTTATTTATTTAGAATAAAACATTGTGGTGTATTTGTCCTTGTTGCTTTTTTCAGAAATAAAGTTGAATACAATTTGTAGTTTAGGGATTTCTTGCACGGCAGTGTCATAATAATATCAATAAATGCTAATATGCTAAAAAATATGACTTACCGACTCCCTATGAGGGGTGGGGGGCGCATACAGTTTCAGAGTAAATCCTCTAGATGCCTGTTGGAGGACGGGTGTGTGGAGATGGTGAGGCAGAAAGAAACCATCCCTCCTGTCTCAACGGGCATTTGTGCCATGTCGAGAAACGTGACGAACCAGGGGAATAAAAAGCCAGCAGATGTGTGGAGAAGTTCGATTGCACTGTGCGCTTTTCTTTCTGACTCTGCCTCCTCTCATTGTGTGTTGAGCCGCTGGTTGCAGAGGGACTGGAGGACCGGAGGCCCCCCGGGGAGGATCGGATTTCATTATAGTGGTCTGCGTCGCTCCCCTTTCCTCCATCTCCTCACTGAATGCCCCTCGGTTACATCCCTCCTTCTGTAATATCTCTTTTATGTCACTTAATATCCCTTTCTCCCCCCCGACCATTACGCTCACTCTCTTTCTCTCTGCCGCTCAGCGCTATTCAGCCTGGAGCCCACTATACAATATAAAGACGGATTTTAAGCCCAATTTGGTCTCGACAACCGATCTTCAGTCAACCTGCCCGCGTCTGCAAAAAAGATGTTTTGCACACGTCACCAGTCGGCAAACGTTATCCGCCAAACTGTGTGTGCGATCCGTCTGAACGTGATCTGAGCAGGTCAACAGAAACGTGAATGGAAATCGATCGCTGAATGTATTTTCGCGTTGTCCGTCTTTCTGTTTTTTTAAGTCCACCGTTAGTCGTCTGTCTTTTTATTCTACACCGCCGCCGAGAGCAGAATGGAAACGACCAATCCGACTCTCTGCGGCTTTTCCAGCTTAACCTCTTCCCGAGAGAGCGCTGGCAGGTTTCACGTTAAAAGATAATTAACGTAAAAACGATGTGGAGGCCGGGGACACGGCCCAATAACAACCAACCATGGATGGTCTCTGTCAGAGTTATGCGACCCGTCTCGACAGAAACATTGTGCAAATAACCCCGACTGCGCGATACTGGAAGGCCAAACAGGCACTTTGACTCAAACAGAAGAGTTTAGGTTATTAACACATGAGAAATTGGACCAGTGTGAATGGGCATAAAACAAAGTTTGACACCGGTGTGTGAAAATGCCCCAAAACCTTGTAAGCTGCTGCAAACGGTGTTCACTTCACACCCACTAGATTTCTCTGTTTTAAAAGAACAACCGACGCTGAGTGACGAGCTGCCTGTGAACGTCGGGAGGAAGAGAACGCAAAGTGATTCCTCATGTGCGGCTTTGTCGAGGTGCTTCGGAGCTTCCTCTGTGGTGTCCACGTGGTGTCCACATGGTCACCACATTCCCATGTCTCCTTCTTTCTCTCATTCCTTGTCAGCTCCTTTTTTTTATTTCCTCCCTCTGTTGTCCTTTTTTGTTTTGCTCCAGTTTCATGACGTCCCCATGTGTCATCGTCACTGCTGCTCCCTCTCATGTGGCCCACTTTGCGGACCTAATAAATGGCAGAGCGCGCTCAGGGCGAAGCGCTTGTGATTGGTTCGGAGTGACAACTCAAGAAGTATTTTCTCTCTCACATCTGTGAGGAGACCAGTACAGTAGCTCTCCTAGCTGGAATCATGCCGCGTGTGTGTGTGTGTGTGTGTTATCAAACAGTACAAAGCCAGAGGAATTTCAGAATTTTAAACCCCAACATGAAAACACAAACATGTGAAGTGCAGATGTTTAGGAGACAGCTGGTATCATCTCAAACACACGTGGCGCTCAATACACACCCGCTAATTGACTGCTAGATTTAGATAAAAGGGCTTGCTGGGTTGCACACACCACTCTGCCCCCCCCGACGTCCCTTTCCCCCGTCATACATTATTGATGCAGCAGCCCACTTGTTACTAGAAAGTGTCATGGCACAGGGTGTCATATTCTTCACCCCCCAACCAACCCCCCCTCACACAAGGGCCGGTGCACACGCTAACTGTCGTACTCATGTCTGCACTGTCCGACACGCTAATCTGACCGGTGAACCGATTTCTACCGTGTGATGCAAATGTTGGTAGCCGCCCTGAGATGCTGACCCCCCCACAGCGCAGGACAGTCCGATCCTAATGCGGATTATTTCGTCTGTTCGTCGTTCAGTCAGATGTCTTTTATTCGCTTGTTGTTGTTGTTGTTTTTCGTCTGAGCAACAGTCCAAAGTCTCAGGCTTTTGGACTGTTGGTCAGGCATGAAGAAGACAAGGAGGTAAGCCATATATTTAAGAAGACGACACCGAGCGTGCATTGCTTGAAAATCTACGGAAGCCAACAGTAAATCATCCAAATATTAATACAATTTGCTGTTGACGGACTAATAGTTGCAGCTGTAACTACAAATACTGACGAACCTCTACTTGCAAGTTGTTTTCATCTGTTAGATGGGATTAGAAGCTCTGACACTTGAGCTTTGACACACGCTTAAATGTCCAAACAAACCTCAGATGAAGAAAACGATCTCTGTTTGCCCAAAGAGGCACCTTTTCAAAGAAGGAAAAATAAAGTCTGCATTTTCAGCGATGGATTTTCAAAGGAGATGAGATGATAAGCATGTTAAGGGTTGGAGACAACGCTTTGATGTTGGACTTTCTAAATATGAGAAATGCTGATGTGTGTTTTTAAATTCAAAGCTATTAACCGAAGCTCAGGGAACAATTAGAAAAAAATAAAATCTGGAGATCAACAAAAATGTAATCATGAAGTCTAATTCCAAAGAAGCTCTGCAGTCCTCTGTTGAATGTCCTCAGTGGGACGTGAGAGATGCTTGACATGGCGTTGCCCCCGACCCCCCTCCCTCCCTGCAGTGGATTGGACGTCGGCCAGAAGACTTGGTGTCTCAAGGATTCCCCCGTGTCACCAGAAGCTTTGACACACGCGCTCTACGACACAACCCGCCGCAGACAACCTCACACCCTACCGGCATTCACCCTAGAGAGACGCACACTTCCTCCTTTAGGCCTCGTCATGTGATCTTCACAAGGACGGTTGCCTGGTAGCACAAAACACACGTTTCCCTCGGTGGGGAAGTGGTGTTTCTTTGAAAGCTTCTGCCCTCGTGTGCACCTAGTTACTGGCCGCAGAGGGATGCCGCTCCCCTACTGTGGATGTTTAACGGTGTGTGTGTTCAGTGTGTTCTTGTAAGTGTGTGTGTGTGTGTGTGTGTGTGTGTGTGTGGTTGTGACGGATCGCCTTGAGTTGCGACCTTGTAGCGAAAACAGTGCGCGATCCATACGAGGCCCCCGCGGTGCCCACAGTCTGCTTTCCGGGCCTCAGCAAAGTGGAATAATTGTATTACTGTCGCGCCGCGCCGAGAGATATTCATAACTCCCATCGATCGCCTGAGTGAATTCACGGCGAGGGCACCGGATCAGAAGACCTCCCATAAATCTTTCAGCGAAAGATGGCCGCGCCCTTTTCCGCGTGAGGTGACCGTGCGCCCAATCTGTGGCAGTCATGTGCTTTGCTTTCACCTCGCTGGAGTCTTGTCTTCACGCTTGACTTTGTCTTTACTCACTTTACCCCCCCCCCCCCCCCAGTAGTTTTAAGTGAAAGAAAGAGATCCACACATCAGCTTCTCGGGCTTATAGTGCGATAAGAGTGTTTATGGAGGCGCGTAAAGTAAAGCATCTACCTGGCCTACTTCTTCTTCTGTCTGCTGAAGATAGACGTGGTCCAGAAAAACCAAACAGATGGCCGGACTGCGTGAGGAGACCCACTGCTCCACACACAGTGGAAGCTTCTAGTGTTTTACACTGTCGCAATTAGCTGTAATGAATCGAATTAGCCCGCCAGGGTAGAGGCGGCTTCAGTGGGGGGAAAAAAAACACAGCAACGGGAGAATCCGATTCTCCTCTGGCAGACTCATTGTGGCATCGCGCTTCAAGGCCTTTGTTCTTTCACTAGCAGATGCGTCAGTTTTATGGAAGTGTGTTTGGATGAGAGCTCAAGTGCGATTTTGTGTGTGTGTGTGTGTGTGTCGGTCCGAATGCTCAATGCAGCTATGCAAGATACATTGCTCAATGCAGAGATGTGCCTCCCTGTCTCACTCACAAAACAGGAGCATTGGGATTATTATGGTTAATCACTAAGAGCGCACATCCAGAATACACTGAAGCTGGCCTCTTTTGTTTTGAGGCCCGAAATTGGCTTAAAGTCTCAATTGCTTAGATCCTGAATACTGTACATATAGAAATTTTCTTTTATTTAGCATATAGTAATAAATATATATTTTTTATATAAAATGCTAAATGCAAAACATTTTGCTGGAACATTGTTAAGTCTGAAGTTTTTACCAGTCAATAATTCTAAGCCCTGCAAGATCAGGTTGTTCTCAAACAAACCAGCTCAGCAAATACAGTGTAGGACGTGTTAGTGGGCAGGCTGTGGCTGGTGCACGTCAGGGCAAAGGAACGGTTCTGGTTATCTCTGATTAGCATGCATCGGCCTCCAGTCGATCCTGTTTGGCTTGCATCAGTCAGTCTGGTACTGGGCAACAGAAAAGCAATATTAGTGAATTAACTGTCAGTCACATGTGAATTTCAGGAGAGATTATGAAAGAGAAAGAAAAAAAACAACGTATGTGCCTCTCCAATGTCATTCAGAGTACACGCTCACCAACACACTGACTTGAGTCACTGGAAGGAATGGTGATGTGTGGGGGGGGAATGCAAAACAGTCCCGCTCTGTCCCGACCAAAACTAACGTGGCGTATTTCCAGAAATACAGGAGAATTATATCCCTTCTACTGTCAGATGGAGTGTTGATCACGGATACTAAATCTCCACCGCCTGTGAGTGTGTCTGTTTGTGTAAAAGACTGCAAGATGATTTGCGAGGGAGAAAATCTTCCCAGAGCGCACGAGATTAAAAAAAACATCCCAAAGCTTGTGGGATATGTCCGAATAATTGCGTAGCTTGTTCCATGCCATGTTAAGGCTCTGTATTTCAGCCGAAATAATACAAAGGACACATTTTTTTGAATTGCACAGGCCTGTAATAGACAATTAAATGTGGACATTTTTGTCTTGCTGTCTCTGCCTCCCGCCTGGATGCTTCTCTGTCCTAATTCCTCGTGTTTTTTCCCCTCTCTGTCACTCTACTCTAAAATGCACATCTCAGTCGAGGCTCTTACGTAAGTGAATTTTTAGGCAATGTAGCGTTTCATTTTTCATGTGCTGTGTCGGCTCTGCCGGCTTATGTCATCTCTCTCCAGCTGAGGAAAAAGATTTAAACATGAAACGAAACGCCGCGGCTTCTGCCATGAGTCTGCAGGTCTTGAGTCTTACTTTCATTTCTCCCGTTATACTTACTGTGAACTTTAATTTCTTACCGACCGTAGCATGGACAATAACCATGATGTAATGTTGTCGTCCTTTTATTTTTCACGGTACTAATGCATAGATACTGTAATTCCATCAGATGTGTGCTCATGCACTTAAGACACAAAAATACAAATACAGTCTGAAGGACAGGACACCCACTGAAGCACTACAGAAGGTCACTGTAAACACATCAATCCACCAGAGTGTATTTAACAGCATCCAAAGATAAATTGAATGCATTAGTAGCAATATCCAGGTTAAATGATGTTATCCTATTTAGGTGGATTAGTATTGATGTTTGGGCCATTTTCTGTCGCCATTTGAGTCTCAGGGCTAGACCTCTTTAAAAAATAACTCTGTAAAAAGCCATTATATCCTTTTTCCTGCACAAAACCAAAACAAAGTGAATTATTTTTGCAGGTTGAATGAATTACAATGAACTAATACGGCAAACAGTTTTACATCCAGCAGATATATTCGCATTAGATTCTGGTCACCATTTGTTACGTTTCTTTTTAGCTTTAGTTTGCTCTACAGAAAGTTCTCTACCCTTTTAACATAGTTTCTTTATAGTTAAGACAAATCCAAAAGCCAGCAGCTAGCTTGGTTAGCGGTTTGGTTTCCTGTAGCTAGCGACAGCAGCTAATCCAGTGGGTTCTTATCTGTGTTTAGGGGGGTTGCAGATGGTGCCCCCCCCCCCCCACTACCCGCCCCAATATAATGAGGATAAATCAATCAATTTAAAGGAAAGTTCTGTTCTGAAAGTTGGAGAAAGGCCGCTTGTCAGTCTGCTAACCAAACAGCTAACATTAGCTGGTTAGCCACGTTGATTATTCGCAAGAGATTCTCTATGCAGCTAACGCTACAAAAGCTAATCTAGATACTTTGTGTATTTGAGATTTGAACTCAAGTAAAAATATTTGATGTAAAATAAAAAAAGTTTATTTGGAAAGCTGTAAGCTTGCTTTACTTTATTATCTTTGCTGGAGTTGTGAGTCCTTAATCTCTACAGGACAATGTTGTGCGTGTCATGCTGCCACAGTTATGGGTTATGAGTTTTGTGAAGACATTACCTAGTTTAATTAGTAGAGGTAAACATAAATGTTTTAAATTAAAAAGCAGGATTTGTGCTGGAAATATAAAACCGAGATAAACATTATTCTGGGGATTTAATGCCTTTCATAGAGGCAATGGCTTCTGTCTGGCCAATGCTCACTTTGTGCATTATTTTGGATATTTTTAACATGCATGTTCATTTACTGGAGGAAGCTGCTCGTCAGATGTCTGCAGCAATCGGAACATCTGACTGTCTGAGCAAGGGTGGGACATCAAACATAAATGTGTGTTTATACACGCGGGAACATGCATGTCTTCATCCTCTGTTGGAGGAATGAGAATAAGTCTATTTTTCATCTGCTAGGGTAAGTCTTTAAGGCGTGGACTGACGAAGGAAAAGAGGGCAAAACTGATTTTTAAATAAACTCTCTGGATGAGCAACAAAGAAAGGGCCCTAAAAGGCTTGCAGTCAGAAGAGCGACCGCCGCAAGAACAAATACTCTGAGGTATTTTCAGACTGGGACACAACCTAAGAGTTAATTTAGCTCTGGAGGCAGAGCCTGTTAAAGCATTTGGTGACTCAAACAAAAACAAGCTGGAGTTCTACATGGTTGTTAAAGACACCGTCTGGATAATGCAGGTAGTAATTTGAATCTCTGTTACATCTGTTGGAGGGCATTGGTCAACCTCTTTTATATTCTCTTTGATAGCTTACTCCTTTTTTTTTAAATGCTGCTGCGCCGGCTTTTCTCTTAAAAAAAGAGAATATTATCTATCTCAAAATATTAGCGATTCAGATCAGGAGCACTAAATGATGAATAATAATTCAACAAATGACACGCATTTGCAATGATCAAAACAAGTACCAAGATAGTTCAAAATGAGTGTAAAAGATTAGACAAAGTTGTACATTTTCAGCGAGTATGTGTGATAAAATAATAATTTGCTGTACCAACAGTTCCCCGTAAAACTAGAGACTGAAACACTTTATAAAGGTCACACTCTTACCAAAGGCAAATCCGACAACCACCGATAATCAAAACAATATATGGCTGGAAATGATCATAAGTTGCAGCGGGAGAAGAAAACACAGCTGACAGAGATCAGGAGGGAGGTGAAGATGAACAGAGGCACACGCTGCTTTCCAACGCACGTCTTCCTCTCCTCACCCCCCCACAAAGACGCACACCTACAGCTACGGGTGACTCGCTTTTGGGTGTGTTGCAGTCACCCGTCAACTTAGGTTGAAAAAGTGGGTCACTCAAGGTTTTTGTCCCATTTTCTTTTTCGGGAGTATATTTTCTCTCTCTCTCTCGAGTGTGACGAGGGCCCCTACGTCCTTTTGTCTCACCGCTCAATGGATACTGGTTTCCCCCGTCTGCCTCTCCTCCTCTCTCTCGCTGTCCATCCTCGACCAGCGGTTGACTCCGCGCTGCCTCGGGCCTTTACGCCGTGCTGAAAGGTTACTTACTTTAGCGAGTGAGCTAAAGGTGGTGCACTGACAGCGTGTTGTCAGTTGGTGTTTGTGCGCTGGCTCGTTACAATCCTGTCACACCTTGATGATTTGTAATGCTTTTAACCCTCTTCTATGGCTGTGTGGCGGCCATGCACACAGTTGAACTGGTGCTTCCCAGCATTTGTCCTGACAGCCTGTCTGATGGAGTCTGACGACGCCAACGCACTCTTTCTATCCTGACACGTGTAGGCTTTTTTGTGTATGTGTGTGTGTGTGTTTGGGGGCCTTGTCCTTTTTGTATCTCACTGATAGCAACAGCAGCTCCGTGCTGTCTGTTTCTGCTTAATGTCTGTAAGGTCTTACAAGTGTTATTTGTGTTGCTTCTGTTGGGCCGATAAAAGATAAAAGCAACAGACATACAGGTGTTGAAGAATCATTGTATCGGTGTAGTTTTTGGTTTCACACTCACCTGCAGACTGACTGCACAATCCTTTCGTTTCTTCTGGTTTTAAATCTTTAAATTATTCTTGTACGACAGAGACTTTGATTTAGTGACTTTGTGTCTGTCTGTGTGTATTTTCTTTGTGTGAAGTCACAATCACATGGCTACATTTTCCTACGCTATGTGGGCGCATCCTGGTGGATGTCTGTTCTGTGACGCATACTTTGAAATTCATCGGCAGAATTACGGAACAGTTACCAGTGTGGCTTAAGTGGTGGTTCTTGTTTTCTTTCTTTGTGTGTGTGTGTGTGTGTGTGTGTGTGTGTGTTTTGTCTGGTGAGGGTTTATCTTATTTTCCTCTGAAGAGGTTAACAATATAGAAGACCCAGCGGCAGGAGGGAAGCGGTGGTTAAGTCTATTTTCATGCCAAATCTGGTCAATATCAACAAAAAATTCAATCACAATGTTTGCCAGATGCTTGGAGGTAGCCATGTTGCGGCAACTTCTTAGATACAGAAAAAGCTGCAGTTTTTATTCTCATTTCCTTTTGAGTTTTACTGAAGCTAATACAGAGCTATTGTGTGGCCTTTTCCTGGTTTCTTATGTTTATACTTGTTATGTTTTGGCCATGCAAGATTTGTGTGTTTCCATACACAACAGCACTGCACACATGTTGAGCAAACAGCTATTCATTTAGCCCCTTAAAAACAACATTGGAGACATTTAAAGTGGGATATTTCCCTTTTCTTCTTTTCTTTTTGTGTGTTTGCATGTTCCTTGTCAGAGTATGGAATGTGATTCATAACGTCGAGACACTCAGCTGCCCTGGTCACCACCCTGGGAGCCTCATCTCTGTGTGTGTGTGTGTGTGTGTGTGTGTGTGTGTGTGTGTGTGTGTGTGTGTGTGTGTGTGTGTGTGTGTGTGTGTGTGTGTGTGTGTGTGTGTGTGTGTGTGTGTGTGTGTGTGTGTGTGTGTGTGCATGCAGACAGCTTGAGTCATCATGACTGTCCGACAGTCTGAATGTGAAGTGACCAGCAGCATACTTGAGGGAAAGCTCATCTGAAGGCAACGTGGTTGTTGAATCCGGAAGACGGATCCTGCATTAACAAACTTAAATGATCTCTACAAACGAACATGTGATCAAAGCGTATCCATGCACGTGTTCCGTGATGTACCTTCCTCCCTCTTTGCCTGCTTTCTCCCCCCATCATGCAGACGCTCTGGCGGTTAGGTTAGCGGAGCGAACGGGCCCCTCGGGGGAATAGTTGCATTCATGTCCCCGTAGACCTCCAGCTGAGAACTTTTTTGGAGACTGATGTTCACTTGACTTTTGCTATCACAGCCCTTATTTCAAGCCTTTTTATTTTGTTTGATTTAACTCTCCTGGACGGTAAATCAGCTTTTTTTGCATGCTTTACTCTAAAGGACGTTGAATTGACTAGAACAAGTCCTATTTGACTAATAAATAACCTTTCATGCTTTTAAGTTTTAAATGCAGCCTATGTCTATTTTTGTGAGTCGTTCTGCCTGTCAATAAGAGCAGGTTCGGTCAGAAAGGTGTCGAAGTTGAGCAAAGGAAACTCTAAATGTACACTGACTTTGCTGCAGTTCAATGATAATTACTAGTTGGAATGGAGGAATCGACAAAATGTATTAGAGAAATACATGTCTGTATATTTAGTTTTTCATTCCAAGGAGAAGATGATGGTGTTGTGTCCTCTTCTCTGCACCGTTCCCCTGTGTGTGTGTGTTTCTTGTTTTGTTTACCTTTGTGCATCCGCCCGTGTTGATGTGTCACTGTTTGCCTCTGTCTCACGCATGTATTTTTAAACGTGTGCCCGTGTGTTCAGATCTCATCCCGGCTTGTGGCTACGAGCAATACCGTCCATTTGTTTGTCATCTGTGAGGCACTTTTAGCTGCTGTGAGCAGAATGAGAAGACAAGTTATCTCTCGTTAATTTTACTGCAACATATTAGAGATTCCACATTCAAAGGACTTTTGTATTCAAGGCTTATTAACCTTCGTGTCAAATTTCCAAAAATATGGCTAACGTTTTTTTTTAAGCATGACTGGGCAAAAAGATTTTGATTAGAAAAAGATGTTCACACCTTTCATCCGCTTATCAATTAAGCTTGTTTTCATTCCATGTACCATCCATCCATCCAACCACTCTTGCCTTTGTTCATCCATCCATGAATCAGTAATTTCCCCCCGATGTGTCCTCTCGCTCCATTGCAGCTGAAAACAACGATTGAGCTGAGTCCATCTTTTCTTTAATTAACCGCTGGCTAGTTAAACCAAACGTGATGCTGTCGCCGCGGCTGCACAATGACTTTCATCATCATTTTCATCGTCGTCTCTCGCCGCGCGTTTTCCTGACATACATGAGAACAGAGGGATCAACGGTGATCAAATAGAAAATCAAGTGTTTACTGTAAGACATCAAAGCACTCCAAAGGAAAGCATGTTAGGTTGATGAGTACCTAATCCATAATCCATACACTGACTGATTTTGTGGTTGTGTGAGCTGAGGCTAAATCACAGGTTTTCACAGAAAGTGTTTGGAAAGGCAACGGGATCTTTGGTTAATAAAGAAGCAGCGTTTCTAGTTGGCTGCAGCACGAGAACACATCACATATCTCAAACACACACACGCGTTGATGAGACAAGCTTGATTCACTGTCACACATCCGCCTCTGTGGCCTGATGACAAAAATGACTCCTTTGTTCTTCCACTGTAGTTCAACATGCTCCATGCGTCTCCTTCCTCCTCCCTTTCGAGGGGTCATGTAGAGTTTAATGTCTCTATATGTCTCTGTGATGATGAGGAAGACGCCATTTTACGTTGTCCTCTTGCTGGTTCAAAACATGCACATCTGGCCGGAGTGTGTTGACTAGTACAGTTGTTGGGTGTTGATAGACGGCATTCATGTGTCCTTGTGGTGTATTTCACTCTATATGAGGTCATGGTTGCACCCCCGTGTGTGTGTGTGTGTGTGTGTGTGTGTGTGTGTGTGTGTGTGTGGCTCCCCTGCCGTGTCCTTGGTAGGTAATAACCATGTGGGACTGCGGCTCTTTGCACATCTGTCTCATGGTCGAGAAGCTATGCAGTCCTGCTGCTGTGCAACATTAGCACCAGCCGCTGCCCAACCCCCCACCTGCTCTGCCTTTCCAGTCATTTTGTACTGCACACACACACACACACACACGCACACACACACACCCCAAATGAGGTCGTTTGCCAGGAGTTTGAGGACGCCCTCACTCCACAGGGAAATCTCCCTTTGCCCTGAATGAGTGCAAGGGCTCACTTTGCTTTCATCACGTTTCCACTTCCTGTGTCATACGCTCCTGATGTGTGTATTATTAGCTGGTACTTTCAGATTCCTGGGTTGTAATGATGGAGATTTAAAGTGGCGCTTTGTTCCACTCGCTCCCTTAACTTCGGCATACTTTCAGTCAGTTTCATCAGTCCATCTGAAAGAAATATAAAAACAGGTTTACAAAAGTGTAAAGCATTTATTTGATGTTAGAGGTTGAATTTCACATAAGATGGATTCAGTATGCACGTAAATGTTCTCTCTTATCCATGATAGCCAACCTCTCTTTTATTTGTAATGTTTGTTCCCCATCAATTCTCTTCCACTCAAACCCCATTTTTCCAGCATATTCTTGATCTTGAATTTGCGTTATAAATCTTCCCTTCTGCTCTTTTTTTACAGCATCAAAATTAGGTGCTTGTTCCCGATTGAGTTAAGTCACCCGTTGCCCTTTGAGCTGAATGTACAGCTTTTTTTCATTGCCTGCAGGAATTGAAGCTCTAAAAGTTGTCGTGCGCTCTGCCGCTCTCTCATGAGTAAAATGACACCCGTGGGCGTACGCCCTTGCATACACACGAGCAGCACCTCCTACGCTGCCATGCCCTCCTCTGCGTGCAGCATCTGGTTACATGAGCAGGCTAACGTTACCCCCCAGCCGGCCATGTAACTGGCACCTCAAAGTCACTCATCCCCCCCCTTCAAAAGAGGGATTGAGATGAAAGGGAGGCAGAGCGGAGCATTGAAACCATTTGTTGACATTTTTCGGATACGAGAGCTGAACGGGCCGAACGCGGCCTCCTCTCCCCTGAGTAGGATGGAGGTTTGCGGTCATCTGCCCTTGTTGGCGTTTTTCTAGTTTCCGTTTGACGGCATGTGCCCTTGATTTAGCTCTCAATCACCATCCAGCAGAGGAACACTCACAGTGTTTCCTTTCTAAACGCATTCTTTTAACCCAAATGTAATATATCTATCCTCCCTCGAGGCACCAGTGGAGAAAGACTCTAATTCACGCAGCCTCCCTTCCCCGTCTCTCTGCGAGTAGTTAATGCTTCTGAGAGGCTCCTATCGCGTCTAATCTGTTTTTTTCAACACGCAACTCTGTGTTGAAATAGTTCAAATTAATTGAACTTTCAATCGTCTTCTCGGGTTTCCAGCCCCATGACACACTGACACTCTCTCCTGCTGTCTTCGTGGATCGCATAAGTGTCGGAAAAGCTCAACCGGCACGTCTTCAGAGCGGGATGTGCGTCAGAAAAGGCCACAATTTGTAACACTATCTACTCTTTGCACGGCTGAAGGTTACTGCCCCTCTTACTCACTGCTATTTCAGGTTGAGCAGGTATTGCACTAGAGCAGATGCTTTGTCACTTTTCAAATGGAAATATGCACCAACACACATTTAACAAATTGTAAGAACTTCTCGTGGTAGTAAAACAAACTCCGATTTAATACATCATTCCTCCCTTGAGGCGCCAGTGAAGAAAGAAAATAGTCCATGTTTCTGAGAGGCTCTTATCTCGTCTAATCTGTTTTTCTCTCAATATTTCACTCTGTCGAATAATGTAATAATTGGAGGACACCAGTGAGTATATCGACAGTAATAAAATCAATCTACATGGGGTCAATATGTCCACCTGGTCCCCAATGGAATTGATGCGTTTGCGTTCTTCACGTGCCTCGCTTCACTGTCTAGATTAAACCAGAAGTGATGCCTCAGTTATTCCCATCGTGCCCGTTTCTCACTTAAATATTAAAATGTGGTTTCAAGAAATGAGGTGCTGGTGGAGCAATATATCAAGATTTTAAGTGTTAATTAATCCATGTCCATATTAATCTCATGATTGAATGCCATGGACTGGTGGATAGTTGATGGTCCTATTGACTGATTTATGGATTTTCGTCCTGTAATATTGACTGAATCTTTTTCAGGGCTTTATTCCCCAGTCGTTGTATACTTGCATTATATTATATAACAATAAGAAGGAATTGTACTTTTTTCCAGTTCCAGTGTTCAGTGTGTTCGGTTTGCATGCAACATGCTTCCTGTGTCGGCTGGTGTTCACGTGTAGGTGTATTCTGAGTCGTGTCCTTGCAGCAAAGCCATGGAGGACAGTGCGCCTGTACGCCTTTCCAGAAGGAAGCGGACAAAGAGCGCGCGCGCGCGCACACATACGCAGGTCTACCCACAGCTTCCTGTGTCTCCCCGCCTCGTCCTGTTGCCAAGGAAACCGGGCATGGGCTGAACAGATTGAGTAGATACCTGGGAGGATTTAGAAATAGGGAAAAAGAGGCAGAGAGAAGGTGGGTTCTTCGTTCAAAACGCCCCTGTTTTACACATCACCGGGGGATGGGGGGGCATGGGGGGGGGTGAAGGTTTTAAATGGTATGAATGGATTTTGCCTGGTCCAGGCAGCAGTCGCACTTAGCGGGGAAGGGTGGGTTGAAGACACATCAGTCATTCAACCCAGCGATGAGGTCTAGCATGGGACCCTGTGTGGAGGGGAGTCAAATAGCAAACTGGTTCCTCATGACTAAGTCCCAGAGTGGGGGGGGGTGAGCGGAGCCCATAACCTTGCAGAGACGGCAGCCAGACCAGCCGGAGGAATAGAGATAATTGAAATGACTGTGTAGGCTGTGACTCTCTCTTCTTTTTTCATCACACTAATTATTCAGTGTCCTCATTTTGTGAAAGTGTGTGTGTGTGTGTGTGTGTGTGTGTGTGTGTGTGTGCACAGAGAAAGGCTGAGAGTCTAGGATTTTGAAAGTGTGAATACGTTCTATTATCCTGTGCGTGTGTTTGATCAGACATTGTGTGAGGGCGAGACATGTAAGTTGTAAGTGTGTGTGTGTGTGTGTGTGTGTGTGTGTGGGGGGGGGGGGGGGGGTTTAGAGCCATTATGGGAATATGTGAGCGCTGGGATCAGGTAATTGATGCTGGGACGCTAAAACTGGCAGACAGTCAGAATGGCCCAGTGCCAGTTTATTAAGGGGGGGAAGTAGAGACATTGGGAAGAGGAGAAGATTAGAGAAGAAGAGATACTGTATATGCTGCAGAAATTCCATGGCAACCATCGGATCGGTAGAGAAAGGAATTATAAGGATGCCTAAATGAGTTTAATTAGAGTGGATGCAATTCTGTTCCCCCTCCTGTTCTCTATATTGATAAAGTGCAGTAGCGTGCTTGTTCTTCAGAGAGCTGCTCAGCTTGTTGTCAAGAAACCGATGATCAGGCAAACAGATGTAGCTTAGATCGATTGTGTATTAGTGGGCTTTTTAATTGGTCCGGGAGCCAAAAAATGGGTTCAATCTTTGCACGTTTTCTTAATTTGAACCAAAAACATTCAATTCACAAGATATACACTTAGGATACTATACTATACTATACTATATGTCTCCTAAGCATGAATAAAAGCGTCCTCTGCGTCTTGACGTGTCACCTAGTCAGAAACCAAACGCTCTTCCTGTTCCTATGGTAACCAAGGAAACCGTTTCCCCCTGAAGAATTGCTTTGGCAAACCATTATGGTCTGTGTAGCAAAGTCCTAGCGCGTGTCCCTGTGAACAGCTCCGGCATAAAGCAGCAGTTTACAGCCCTGAGCAGCAATGATGCTGCAGCTTGTGTTTGACTAGAGATTAGGCAGATTGGGGGCTTTTGTGCTCGTTCTGCTGTGCGCCGATGATAAGCGCCGCTGCAGTCCGTAACGTTTGTGTCGTGGGACAGGGGAAAGGGTTACGGTAAACACCCTATCTCACAAATGCAACATGCTGGTTTGATCTGTCTAAAGAAGTACAGTTTGCGTCAGAATACCTTTTTTTTTTCTTCTCAAATGAACACATTAAATCAGCAGCTTGTGTCAAATCATGCATTTGGCATCACTGTCGTTCTGATTGGATGTCATATTGAAACATTGAACGATAAGCTGGTTTTATGGCCTTTTTAAAGCTAATGGCAGCATATTGGAGGACGTCTAAAGTTTAGTTGTTTGCATAAGAGGTTTAGTAACTCTGGTTCTGAGGGTTTTGACTCGGTTCCTGAGCAACGAAGGCAACATTAGCTGCGTTACAGGACCCCCGGGGATCGTCGTAGGCCTCAGATGAGGTAATACGCTCCCATTGCATGTCTGTATGAAGTGCATGAAATGATCGGATGCGGTTTCCAGCAATTTCCACATAAGGAGAACACTGCATTGACACGGCTTTACGTTTACACAATCACAACGCTTGTGGAAGAAGCCCCCCCACCAGTCCCCCATTGCACAGGACTTTTGCCGCTGGGATTCACCTTAACTGTACAGATAACATCGTCCCGTAACCATAAAACTCCCAACCACGTAAGTGCAGTTACTAGGTTAATAGTTAATAGGAAGTGCCCTAGTGGAATTGCTTCTACTTGGGAACTAACAGAGCCTTTTAAATACTCTGCATGTTGCTCCATGCTGAGTGGAGGAAGTACTCAAGTCTTTCACTGAAGTAAAAGTGGTAATACTACTGTGCTATAGTAATATTGTATTACAAGAAAAAGCCATTCATTCATGTGAACCTCCATATATGGGCATCAAAATCTATTATAGCATCAATAGTAAATGTACAAATTCCACACGAGAACAGAGAATTTGAATTATTTATCCACTAAGAAATACATAATTTAAATGTTTCCGTTTGTAAATGTGGTGCTATTATTTGCTGTGTTTTTATAATTGTGTAAATTATGCATTCAACAGGCTATTATTAAATCAATAATGACATTGTATTTGTTATTGTTGAGTGTTCATTTCTTATTAACCAAAGTAACTAAATTCAAGTGGATGGCACTCGGTACACAGTAGTATTTGCATTAATATAAAATCTAATACAGTTGTGTGGATCAGAAAATGCTGTGGTACAACTGAGCTGAAAAGACGTGTCACTGGTAATTAGACCCCCGTGGAACCTCAGCCTGTCACAAAGATAATTTACCGTAATTTGAGGAATATTGAGGCCTGTCATGGATTATTGCTCATTCATCCATCTTTGCATGGAGTCTCCAATCAGACCCAAATAGCAGGTTGCGGCCGTGCACTCATCACTCATGAATGATAGCTTTCACATTGTCACATCGTCTCTGCAGACGCTGACGTGGTACAACCTCACGTTTTTAGTTTTTAGTTTTTTTTCATGGGATTCCACATCAGCAGTTGTTCTGTCAGACTGGATGAATTGAAACAGGCGGAGAACTTGATTGACGTTCCTCTCTTCATCATGGAGGACAGTTACCTTGATGGGAGCTTCAGCGTCAGATCGGCAGACGGATGAGATTTTAATGCAATGCGTTTTTTTAATTAAAGACTTACTGTTTGTAGAATTGAGTAGCTGACTTTCGGCTTCGGCTGTCTGGAAGCACTTATAGAAATCAAATAATCCAGAGGACCCGGCTTCTTTTCCACGTCACAAAGCGGATCATGGTACCTCCTCCTCGCTTTCATGGTTTAAGACAAACCAGTATTTTACGGCGGAGGTGCTGAGGATCGGGCTCCGTTCCCCAGCTGCTGATCGTACTGATTGGAGTAGTGATACTGTTTGTTGATTTGATTTCATGATGCCCACGTGAATACACAGTAACGGAAAACCCATGTGACCTTTGTCCTTGCTCCTCCAGCGCATTAACCTTTAACCTCCGACCTTTGCTCCGCTCGGAGCCTCGAGTGTCTCCATCCTCCAGCAACGGACGCATTGAAATGCGAACACCTGTGACGCTGCAATCCTATTTTGTTTATGCCGGATATTCACATGCTGTCTTTTTAGTAGACACGCTAATAACCGATAACCCCACTTTAGCGTCCTCACATGTTAAACCGAGGTGGCAAACAGCGGCTTCTCGTCAGTTTCCGTCACCCTGTGAATTGTTTAGCTTCTACAACCGAGTTGATGCCGAATTTACCCGACGTGAAAGAACTTGTCTATGTCTTTTATTGTGTTTCACACAGCAGCATCTTCGTTTTCCAAACGCAAATCTTTAAAACATGGAATTCAGTCACCATAAACCTTTTTACTCACACGGAGCAAAGTGGGGTTTGTGTTTGTGCATCTTTTAATCAACTTAAATGTTGCAAAGATAAAGAAATAGCATTCCTGTCCGTCCTGTTTATTCCATTTTTATCATTAGAGCTTTGATAAGCCACATTATTTATGAGTGTCTTTCAGATAGCCATTAAGTGTAAATAAGTGAATGGGGCTGCTCTCCGCCCACAATGAAACACACTCAATGGCTGCGGCGCTCATGATGTATTAAAAGGAAATGTCAGAGCGTTGAGCTCTGCCCTCAAGATTTATCGCTGCGGTGCGATTGCACGGCGCCTCCTGCATGAGCGGAAAGCCAAGAGGTGCAACAAAGGGCGAGACATTCCGATGAAAGGTGGTATTTAATAAGACATTTAGAGAAAGATCCTGTCGTTTAATGTGAATGGAAAGTGTTGTTTTTACCAGAGAAGCCGAGTCTTGCCACTCGGTACCGTCTTTGCCTGTAGAAGGTGCACAGTACACGGTTCAGAGTGGAGCTGGTAATTTAACATGCTGCATTATTAATCAGAGTCTCTGCGTGATTTTGCAGCAATTAGAACGCTTATTCCCCCCCATAAATCTTTGGGGGTCTCCCCGCTAATGAGTCTCACTGTTGACAGAGAAGACACGACAGGCGCTTGATAAATCAAAGGCTTGTCTGGCACAATGAGGGTAGAGTTGTGTGTGTGTGTGTGTGTGTGGTTGAGCATATGTCCACCAGGACAGCGTTCTCCTTGGAAGTCTTGTGTGATCAAAGGAGGCGGGAAGGAGAGGACAGCAGACAGGCGGCGGTTACGGGGAAGTAAAAACACGCCGCGCCGAGGGGAGCTGACACAACGCAAAATGATACAACATGTGGCTGTGTGTGCGTGTGTGATTGGTTGTGTAATTATCTTTGTGTTCGTGTCTGTAGTTCCACTGTAATTATGTTTATTTTTGAGTTTGGGTAATTTTCTTCTGTGTATATCTGCCACCTGCCAGCCTGCCTGTCAACGATTGTCTTCTTGTCTCTTTCCATCTGTCTTCCTTTTCATCTAAACTTTATTCTGCTCTATCGCTTGTCTCCCTGTTTGTCTACTCTCCCGTATTCATACCCGACTCATACCAGACTTATGACAGTGATGCACAGGAAATGCCTTTAAAGCTGCACACTCATGAAACACCGAATTAGTTATTTCCTCTGTATTATGTCATTGGGAATTTAATAACTTTGGGTTTTAGACAGACCAGACATTTCAAGATGTCTTCTTGTCTCTGGGAAATTTGAATGCCTATTTTGTAACATGGGTAATATACTGCATATTTTTAAAGTTACATGCTTTTTCAAACGTTTAGTGAGACCCTGCTAATGTTCCTTTGACGATGCATTACAGTAAAAGATTGCTGATAGTAAGTGAAACATGATGGCATTGTAGTTGTGGTAACATGGTGTCCGTATTTGACAAAAAAAATATCTTATTTTTATTAATGTAGCTCCTCACCGGTATATTTTACATTGTTTTTCTTCCTTCACAATGTATCAGAATTCACGCGGCTTCCTCTGCAGTCACAGAGGTCTTCGTCCAACTTGCCTGACCCCACGCCGACCCCTTTTTACGTGGGCAGCTGTTATTTCCCCGGGGCAGATATCTATGACACAGGACGTGGGCAGAACTCCTGTCCCGTTGAGTAGTTTAGGACAACACACAATCCCACACATATTTAGACAAAAAGCTCAAAGCAACACCACACACACACACACACACACACACAAATGTCCTCATTCCACTGCTCATCTCTCCTCCTCCACTGGTGTGATTTCAGGCCTTGCCCTTTCCTTTTTCTATCATCCCTGTTGTGCCTCTCATGTCTCCGTCCTGACACAAAGGGATGATTGCATCGCTGCAGGGGGCGCTGTTTGTTTTTAAAGGACAGCGTCAATGACTTGGCCATCCGCCCGGCTCCATAAGTGAGACCGGCTGCTGCTGCTGCTGCTGCTGGTGGGTCGTTTCCGCAGAGATTATCAACGCTGAGGCAGCAAGATTACCCCCCCCTCCCCTCCCCCGCCGCCCCAGGAAGCAAATTGGTGTATTATGATTTCTTAACTTGAGTGATGTTGACAACGCCATGAACCGGGAACGGAAAAAATTCACCGGCAGATAGGCGTTGCGTTACAGTGATTGCTGGCTGAAATCTCATTCATGATAAATTGATTACAATTGGGAAAACGAGAGTGAGGAAAGTTGTTGCAGCCCTGGTCCAATCAAACGAGCGAATACCAACACAAATTAATTAAATAAAACCGCTTCCAGGGACACATTGTCCTGCATGGATGGGGATTTGTTTAGCCAAATACACAATTTGCTTATTAAATGTCTTCCAAGTCAGCCATATCTTTGATAGCAATTCTGTGAAGAATGCCGTTAGGATTCATCTTCAATCCGTTCTAACTGAACGGTTTCTATCGATGTATGTGAAGTGCCCACCGTCACCTGTGAGTGTAGAGAATCCCTCTAAGAAACCATCTTCTTAGCTGGAAAGAGCCACGCCTCCAGATGTTCAGACCTAAAATGCAGACATTGAGAGCTTTAATAGTAGTAACCTTCTAATGACAAGATAGTGGCATCTATCAAATTAACTTCTGTTAAGTGCCCGTGCGGTCGCAGGACGATTATGAGCGCGAAGCTCTCCGTTCAATTCATTTGACAGCATGTCTGTCCCCCCCAGGCTGAGCCTTCACTTTAATTTTCACAGCTTTCCCCTCTCCCTCGTGCACCAAACCACCCTCTTCGGTATTAAATTGTGTCTGCATTGGATATATTAAGGGGGTGTAGGAACTCTGGAGGGAAGGGGTGCTCTCTCTTTATTTTACTCTCCTAGCAGCAGATCTCACCCCACTTCCCTCCCCATCATAATTGCTACTTATATATTTTTACATTTTGATTTGCAGTAATGGAAAGCGCAGTGTTCTTTGGGGGAAAGGGGTGCATCCTATTTATCTCAAGCATCCAGGCTCCGCCTCCTCAATAGGCTTAGCCTTCCTAAATACAGCACACTGGATATGAATCAGATTTGGAATGGGGGGTCGGTCGGGGGGGCTGGAGAAAGCCATTAAAACACACCATTCCATCTCTGATTTGCCTCCCTCATCCAGCAGCAGGCATAAGGGAGAAAGCGCTGTAGCGTAACATTGGGATCTTGTGGGTCTGGGTGGGTGTTTGAGGTAAGGGTGGGAACGCGTTTGTGACTGCGTGTGGGGGGGGGGGTTACATCGGCAGTGTCAGGATGTCAGGCGCTCTCCCGTTTAAGGCGGCAGCAGGCGGGTGCAGATTTATGACGGCCCCGCTGAGGGGAAAGCGTGATGGGGGATGCAGAGGCAGCTCTTCACTATCGAGGATATCTCATGCCTCCTTTGAGAGTTACTTAGCTCTCATTCGGTCGCTTTGTCCTCCTTCTCTTTATAACTATTTCTCCTTTTGTATTATTATTGTACAGAATAATTTATGTCTCTATAGTCTATAATTTCTTCTTTCTTCTTTACTTTCGTCCCCCCTTTCCTGCACGAGTAGTGCAGGGCTTCCGGCAATAATTGTTTCCTTTGTCTGTCGGCCACGGCTCTCTCTGACAAGGCTTTTAATTCCCTTTATGTGGTAGAATAAGTGAGAATCGGATCGTTTCATCTTTTTTTAAGTATCCATAATGGCTGGGAGAGAGAAAAAGGGCAGGAGGAAGAGGTCGCATGAAGCAAAGAATGAATAGTGACAGTGTTTTTCAAGTGTCTCATTTATAAATATATTTATTATTAGCATCATAAATAGCTAATGAGACTCCTTTCACAGGCTAGAATGCGTTTCAAATATTTCCAAATGATTGCATCGCATTTTTGAAGACAGAAGTTTTAGAAGAATATTCACTCTCATTTACGTGCGCTGAATGTGTAGCGTGCGATTAGCTTAGCCTACAGATTGAAAGCAGCCTAACTAGCGTAACCCGGCTAGCCGTTTCCACCTGCTTCCAGTCTTCATGTTAAGCTAAGCTAAGCTAACCGTCTGGGTTATAACGGGGTTTGTGTGTTGCAAACACAGAAGTGATAACACTTGAGCGGTTGACCACAGCTCTCGTGTACAGTAGTGGGTGGATGGTAGTCTTCTATAATATAGGAGGTCCTGTCAACGTATCCGTATCACATGACACCCTGATACCCTGATACCTGCCCGGCCTGTGATATTGTTTTGGAAAGGCTTGTGTGTTGCCGTGGCAGCACAGCGCGCCAGCTGTTCCCGGCTTGATTGTAGTTTTCCACCTGCAGCAGGAAAAAGACCTGTTCTCCTCCCAACGTTTCCATGTAAACATTTTACAGGAATGTGTGTGCGTTATTTCTGGTGTTGGAAGCGGACTTTGGTGGCTTTACGTTGCCAACAACTGCAGGAACATATTTAATGGGTGTTTCTTTTTCAGAACGATAAATTATTTAGCGCTATTCTTTGTTTGTTTGTGTTTGAGTGTGTGCTTATGTGTTATCTCTGTTTTCTTTTCCTGAGGAGGAATCGTTTCGAAAGGGTCACAGGAAGAAGCACATATGTGAGCAGCGTTAGGATGCGGAGGTCACAAAAACATAGGAAACACAAGCAATCTGTTGGCAAGAAGGATGGAGAGAAGACAAGGCAACGATAACTTCAGAGACGCAGGCCACACAAAGAAAGAGCGTGAGGGAGAGAAGCCGACTCCAGGCTGCGTTATGAGCGGCGTCTGGGCCCAGATGAGGTCAG
Source organism: Gasterosteus aculeatus (assembly GCF_964276395.1). Lineage (NCBI taxonomy): Eukaryota > Metazoa > Chordata > Actinopteri > Perciformes > Gasterosteidae > Gasterosteus > Gasterosteus aculeatus. Next base: position 9,498,401 of record NC_135702.1, on the reverse strand, counting down.
ACTGAAGCCCAGTGTTTAAAGACCACAGGCTGTAGTGACCCATTAACAGACTCGTAAAGCTCTCTCCCTCCCCCACTGGAAACTGCTGGTTTGAAGATCTACATGTCAGCCTCCGAACCGGTTTAATGTACTGGTAATTCCTTTGTGAGTCGTTAGGTCGTTTATAGGTTAAAAAAAACAGAGAGTTTGGTTAGATTCAGATTGCGGATACTCCATCTCCAATTTGATGCTTGCATTATTCATGACTGTGGTTTTGGTTCTACGACTGTGCCCTATGTCTTAAAAATGTTATTTGACTGCTGAATATATCATGCCTGAGGGCTGTGTCGACGCCGCAGACACACAACACTCGGCGTGTTTCCAGTGACGACCTTTTTCCAAAACAAAGTTGTAGGAAGATTGAAATAAGTCAGCCAGAGATGTTATCCTGCCAACATGACAACACTGAGGTACGGTTGGCAAAGAAGAAAAGAAAATCACGCCAGGATGCCTGTCACTCATTTCCCGCTCGGTGTTTTCAACGTCTCTATTTTAAGACAAGCAATCAGACCTTAATGTGCATTGTCCTTTTATTTGCAAGCTGCCTTCTGAAAGTTTTTGTTGTTTACTGAATGTTACTGTGAGGTACACCAGCATGAATGCAGATAGCTGCAGGCTAAATATGTACGCACGTGCCTGGTAAATCCATCAAATCCGACCTGAAAGCCGACCGCCAGGCGGTTGAGTCATCGCACAAGTTAAAAAAAAAAATTTTTTAAAAAGCTCCAGCGAGCAAAAAACGACAATATGATAATGAAATGTATAACTAACGCACACTTAGACTATAAAGGAATGAACAATGTTTAACACACACACACACACAGGTTCTGTGTTGTTCTCTGCCGGGCAGGATGCCGTTGGTCGAGGGGGTCGAGGTGGGGGGGCGATAGGCAGCACAGGCAGCAGCGAGTACACAGAGCGGGCGGCGGGTGGGCTGAAGGTCAAACGGGCCCTAAACACACCAGCATTGTTCTTTCTATCCCTCCTTCCGCTACGACCTGTGACTTTAACAGCGTGTGCGTGTGCTGGTGTAAGACGAAAATGCTTTAAACCCGGTGAAACACAAAAAGACGTCAAAAGACTACAGCTGCTTATGAATGATTTGCATTCGGCGGCTTTTGTTGTTTGCCTGCGGCTCTGGAAAAGGTCTGTCGCAGGTTATTAGCCGGCCTGCTCGCTGAGAACTTCAGCTCCGTAGAATGTGGGAGGAGATTGAGACGTTGAGGAGGTGTTTGATGTCTTCCCCCTTCTGCTGTCACACACACACACACACACATACACACAAAAGTGTAGCGTCTCCTCCTGGAGGCCGGACCGTCTGGACTCACCAGAAGGCTTTTAGCGAGCGCGTCGCCTCACCGAGTGCGACGTTGTAAAACGAGGCCTCTGCAGTCCAGCTCATTGACATTTTTGTATTTTCCAGTTCCGTCCCTCCCGCCTCTCTTCGCGAAGAGCGGAGCTGTTGTTCCTCCCACAGCGAAAGTCATAGCGGCCGCCGTAGAGGCATTCCAGAGGGAGGGTTGCTGAAAATTTCCCGGGAGAAGCTGCACTCTGTGTCGAAATTATTTGGACTGTGACCCAGTTCTTAGCCTCGTCGTGCCTCCATGTTTTCGTATGATTGCGTGAACAAAGATGCAGGGGGAACTCATTTGATGTGCCCTAGTTTCTAGAACCGCATTAATTAGCGTTGGGAAATTAATCTACCCAGTGTGATTTTGGAGCACGGGCAATTTATTGTGATCTTTGGTTAGATTGACGCTTTTTGTAAAGAAACGATGACTGTTGCGTATTTAAATGTCAGTTTAAATGCTGCTTACTTTTCTTAAGATGTCTGGATGTCAAAAGTAGTTGAAAGAAACGTTTAAGGCGGCAACTCATGGTTGTGTTTCCCCCCGTCACAGATGGTCATTTCACCGGGACGCCCCCCACCTACGGTTACGACGCGGACCGCGCGGAGGAGCAGCGGAGGCACCACGACATCCTGCCGTACATCGACGACTCGCCGTCGTCTTCGCCGCACCTCAGCTCCAAGAGCCGCAGCAGTCGGGACACCCTGTCCTCCGGGTCGCTGGAGTCCTCCAAGTCGGTGAGCAGCCGTCGCTCTCCCACCAGCTCCTACGGCTTCTGGACAATGTCCTGCATATTCAGTTTTCTGACTGAAAATTGAGCTAGGAAAGTCGCTGGAATTTTATTTTACATCCATACAACACAGGAAGTGGGCTACTTTATTTCAATCCCGATTTGTCAATTGACCAGAAAATCGAATCCGCCTGTGGAGAGCATTGATTAAGGACGACATCACCAGCAGTCACCCAGGGAAGAAACTCACCCCCCCGCTAAGTCTCCCATAAGGGGGATGAGTCCACCCACCCCCCCCCCCCCCCCACACGCTTTTCCCATCCAGGGTGTTATGCATCTATCACCTCTATCACCCCGCCGCTGCCTTCATCCTCTTAACCCTCCCTCTCTTACTCTTTCTTGTCTGTGATCTATGACGTCTGCTGCTATCGAAGGTTACCATGGAGAGGAGACACACAAACGCGCACACACACACATACGCTAAATCATAATGTCAGCAACACTGGAGAGGGATGCTGCCGTCCAAATTTATCTAAGCATTAAACCACAATTTCTCGCACCGAATCATTTCTAAAATAGCAGCACATGAACTTGCTGAAGCCACACATGCTTGGATGGGACGGAGAGGTTTGGCGGCAGCACGTAAAGCTGATGCTGCTTTCCTCCACTTTGCCCTTGGAGGAAGTAATCGCATCAGTGTTCACGTAGCAGTATTACTCCGGCCCCTCAGTCTTTGCACACCGTCTCAGCTGTCCGTCTGAGTTATAGCTTGAATCAGCCGATAAACGATGAGCTCTGTGGCTGCATCCGACCTTTTGACCTTTGAGCTCGGAACGCGTATTTTAATTCATTCACACGCACACGTACGTTATTTTGCGTCTGCTTTGTGTCGCACAACCCAATGGCTTCTTTTATAGACATGCACGCATCTTTTTAGCGGTAGATGATTTGCAGAGGGACCTCTCAGGCGCACGGACAGACTGAACGGCCAAACAACAATTGTCCCTCAAAAAAGTTCTCCACACAGACAGACACGCTTTCAATAACTGCCATGAAAACAGAATTATGCGTGTCCTTGATTTGTCCTCGGTCAGCTGCTCTTAAAAACATCCACCAAGTCTCCTTCTCTAATCGAAGAGTTAAGAGCCCAGACAATCTGCGATTGATGGATGGTTTTATGATGTCACTGCGATGAGTCATCCGCATCAGCAACACTGCTGAGAAAATTGAGAAGGAGGAGAAGAGAAGGAGAAATATGTCAAGAAACTAAGACGATTTGGCTGGATTCAAGTCAAGGACATTGCAGTTTATCATCAGTGGCCATAAAAGTTCTCCTTCTAGGCCGTAAACCGTTTTTCCCTGTAGATTCTTGATTTCTATTTAAACATTTAAATGCTACGCAGGTATCTTGTGTTATAATTATACTAGTATGCCCCCATCCTGTACCACATCGTACCTCAATGTCAAGACCTAGATAAGCGATCATTTGCCTGCTGGGCCTTTAGATGACTGAGTCAGTGCACTTGGAGGCTTGGAAATGTGGAAACCCCCATTTAATATGATCCCATCACATCTGTAATGAAAATGTACTGATTGCCTGGCTTGTTTCTTTGCAATTAAAGGCTTGCTGTGATACAGCATGACAAACTGAAAAAAAAAAAAAACGCCTCGCATACACAAACTAAACCATGTGGAGATGGGAACCAATCACATTAGACCGTTCAGACAACGAGTAGTAAACTACGTCTGCTTGATCGGCGAATAAGCACTGTTATTCTAGGGTATCTCCCACAAACCTCATCCACCACGGATAAACAAATAAGATCCTAAATCATTTAAGGCAGAGACACCACTACGTGGTGGTTTTGTGAGCCGCGAGCGTCTAAGCGTGGGCTCAAATGTGGAATATTAGCTTTTGTTGACTCCGTTGCACATAATGGCCGTGAAAACACACACCAAACCCAAATGCACCCCGAGCAGGAATAATGTGTTTTATTTCATAACCAAAAAAGGCAGGCAGACACCCCTTTTAGTCTGGACCCAAAGATGGGCTCATTAGTTGCTACGGCGATGAATAAAAGATGATCCGTCTGGAGGAGAGGGTACTTCCTGGGGGAGTCGTCTGGGGTCTGCAAACGAGGAATTAACACTTTTAACTCACCCCTGCAAGTTCAGTCACATGCTGCTATATGTTGAAGTTTCCTCCTTGTGATATCCTTCAAATATTCTTGATGCTGCAAACAGATCCTCATGTTCATGATGCTCTTTTACCAGTCGGCGTATCATGTGTTCATTCCTTTTTCCTATTAACTCGCAAACATCCGGGGGTCTCCGTCGATGCCCCGAGCTCTCCCTTTTTAAGTCACAGCGCTGCAGTGTGATGTAATACATTTAAAAGCAATCATAACTATTTATTACTTTACTTGTTTACCTCTACAAAAGTAACTTTATTTGCATTTTCTCCGCTTTTGGTATTCTGGGAGTCTATGCAGAACAAGCAATTAGAGCTTTTTATGATGCTGTTATAAACAGCTCAGATCCCCAGACGTGTCTGTGTGATGCATAATACATGTCTGCCAGAATCATTTCCTTTATGCTTCACCTGAAAAAGAGACACAAAGAGAAAGAGAGAGACAATGTGCAGGAGAGTAATAACTTTTGAGAAGAAGATAGTCAGAATATGTTAATATTGTAATACTAATATAGTGGCCTGCACCGGAGTTCTGCAGAATATATTAATAAGTAAGCGTAACAGAGTAGGGCAGAACTGATCAGACAATTAAGATGATAAGAGACTAAGTCTAAAAACATGTTCCAATTGTGTCAACTCTTGTAAAAAACCCAATAAGACGTCTCCATGTTGCCTCTTTTGTCCATTTTCTGACATCTTTTTAGAAATAATGTAATAATTGTTGTAAATCATCTTTAGTTGCGCAGAAAATGCCAATTAAGTGACTTCATTGTCGGATCTTAAGGTCTCCACACACCAGTCTTTAAAGTTCAGGAGGATTACTGGTTATTACTGATTACTGTAACAACACACAATCGCATTTGAATGTTGCGTGCTATTTCTATTTTCCTCATGCAGTGGCCATGGAAACGGCTTTCTGACCCTCTCATTCGAATAAATGCCTGAACACCCACAGACATCCAAGCACCTATAGTGCATACCTGGAATACCGCACATTTTAACCTGTATACGTGGTTTTAGAAGTGGCTAACACCTGGCCTAACATAAACAGACATAAACAAAACAGACATAGATATGTTGTGTATTTTTTCTCGGAAAACTCAAAAAGCAACCGATACCTAAAATGAATGACATACATGTAAACATCAACTACTGCACAGGCTCTGCATTATCTTCCACGCCGTTTCCCTTTTTGTGTATTCTAATGTGTAGTCCTACCCCACTTATTCCTCTCCCCTCTCAATTATACTGAATCTGTCGTGCTCTCCATCTCTTCTTCTCCTCTTCTTTCTTTGTCTTTCTCTCTCGCCCTTCCTCCCTGTTTCCTCTTCTTCTTCTTCTTCCTCCTCACAGCCCCAAGCACTGGATGTTTCCACGTCCCGACCTGGGCTTACTCTCTGCCTGTGTGTGTGTGTGTGTGTGTGTGTGTGTGCGCTCTCGCCGCTAGCCCATTCTCTCACAGACACACACTTACACGCCAACCTTGCTCCCATGGGTGACCCTGCCCTTTTGAGTTATTTCAGAGTTCATGGTTAAACAAAAGCGCCCGAGGAATCCCTCTTGTCTCTCTGTTTTCTTTCATGTCCGTAGTCCTCAGTGAGCTTTGACTGGGCCGGGTAGGTGGGGGGCTGTGTAGGGGGGCTGGGTGGGGGGGGGGGCTGGGCAGGATTTCTCTAGGGTGCGATTGTTGCCGTTTGATTTTTTTTTTTTTTTAATTCAGACTGGGGCGCTCACAAACAGCTGCACTGGCAGATGTTTCAAGCTCGCCTAAGAACAGTTTGAGGTTTACAGATATTTGTGCCTTTTTACCAGCAAACGCAAGGAGCAATGTGATGTTTTGAATGTTAGAACAAGTGGGCGCATAGAGGGTGGGATCATTCGTTGTGCGCAGTATTGCAGTGCTGCCGATTGTTTGCTTCACTGTTACATGTACGTGTGTTCTTACTACAGACCGAATGCGACCTGGAGAAAGGCTTGGAGATGAGAAAGTGGGTCCTCTCTGGCATCCTGGCCACCGAGGAAACATACCTCAGCCACCTGGAGGCCCTGCTGCTGGTGAGAACACGCCTGCAACATGCAGCCATGATGTACAGTGGAATGTAATTACTGTGTTATTAAGTCTATCAAGGTCAATTCAGTATTAAGTAGTTATTTCATGATTTAATCTGATTTATTGCCATTTGATGTGAAAGGAACAAATAGAACTACATCATCTTACAAATAGATTACAAACTCCAACAATAAACGTTTCAAAATACCCAAACCAATTAAATAACAAATAAATTGATTTTATTTTTGTAGCTGTAAAGTAGAAAGAACCTAGCGGAGAATTTGTCATGAATTATTATTATTTAAAAGTAAATTTGACAAGCTAAAACAAGAATCAAAAGAATCGGTATCTACAAACTGTTGCGCTAATACGGACCTGAAGTCCTCCGTTGGCCGTTAAGACGAGATGTTCTCCCTCCAGAGCATCTTTTTCATCCCCCCCCTTCTCATTCTTCTCCAGCCCATGAAGCCTCTGAAGGCCGCGGCTACGACGTCGCAGCCGGTGCTCACTCTGGCGCAGATAGAAACGATCTTCTTCAAAGTGCCCGAGCTCTACGAGATCCACAGGGAGTTCTACGACGGACTTTTTCCTCGCGTTCAGCAGTGGGGCCACCACCAGAGGGTCGGAGACCTCTTCCAGAAGCTGGTGAGAACAATGAACCACTGGTTGGGGTGTTTGGGATGTTGTGGTTTTGTGTGTGTCTATATAAGATGAGATGTAGCTGCCTCATCTTGCCCTGAGTGACACCATCGGGTCCTCGCAAAGGTCGTCAGTGTTCGAAAAGACATTCGGGTTACTACGGCAACGCTTTCTGACCTTTGGACGCAGACCCGAAGGCGAAACCACTGTGCCAGAGTGACGTAATTGACAGTAATGTTGTTTCATGACTCGGGAGGTTTTCAGAAGCAGATCTGTCACTATAATTTAATTTAAAAAAAACATCAAATAATTTTAGACTAGATTTTAGAATTTGGCTTAATTGAATCTGAATCGTCCCTTTATTCCCATTTCCTCCTCAACAGCCCCTCGCTCTCCGTCTCTCTTCCCCCCTGTAGTTTCTGCTGAGGATGTCTGAGCCCAATGTTCTCTGGGTCGATTTAATACTTTTCACAGTGGTTTAATTAACCCACAATGAAATCGCGTGTTAATTCTCACCCAGAATACTGCTCCTCTCCCATTAGTGTTTTTGGTCTCTTTCTCTCCCTCACAGTGTCACGCAAACACTCAAAAAATGCGCGCACACGCACACACACATTACATTACATTAAATGTCATTTAGCTGACGCTTTTATCCAAAGCGACTTACAATAAGTGCCTTTCAACCATAACGATACAAACCCAGAAGAGCAAGAAACAAGAAAGTGCAATTTCATCAAATAAACCGATTCACAACTCGCTATAGAAAAGAGCCATTATACACACACACACACACACACACACACACAAACACCCGCGTATGTACATGCACACACACTCATGTGAAGGTGCAGGCGTTGTTTCAAAATGCTGCCTTTCTGCCTCGGGCAGCTGAGGCCATCGCTGCACCGTGTGCTTTGTGTCCCAAAGAAGCTGCTATAAATAGGACTATCTCGCCCTCTCTCTCTCTCTCTCTCTCTTACACACACACTCTCCTACAGATGTGCTCCCTCTCATGAATTTCTCTCGTGAAGCTCCTCCTGGCACTTTGCAAAGATATTAGGATTTGATTTGTTTCTTTTACCGCCGAAGACTAATCAGTTTCTTAAAAAGCTGCACGATGCCGTCCTACAATCTGCTCCACCGGCACATTAAGCCTTTGCATCAAACAAAAGAGGCAGTACACATGGCTGTGATGCAGGTGGAGCGTAAAATGTGGCGACTGTTTCAACACAGTTTCTGCCTCATTCCCTCGCCCTCCCCAGACGAACGTTAATAAAAATCCAGACAAAAAGACGCTGAGCCTGCAAAAAGGGGGGGAATGAATGCTCAGTGGCTGTGGGAGGGAAGAGGAGATTAGATGAGAGTAGGAGAGGTGATGCAGTCGAGGAAGAGCTGACAGAGGATGAGAGTCGGGGAGGCAAGTCGACTTTGGCGGCTCTGATAGAGCTGTCTCCCCATGACTCTGAAGTCTGTGAGGGGGAGCAGACGGGCCCCCGGAGTCACAAAATATCAGAACAGGGAAGGCGAGAGACAGACGGGAGAGAGGAGGAGGCAAAGCGTCACTGACGGGTTATGAGCAAGTGTCTGAAGACGTGTTTGAACGCTGAAAATAGGGCTAAATCACACTTCTGCTCCTCGGGCAGACACGCACGTCACGCTCGGTGGCAAAGTGGAGGTTTACATGAAGGCGGCGGGATCAGTTGCTTTTGAGTGGTGCTCATTAGAAACGAGGGACCAAAAAATGGCTGATTCTAAGAATTTATGAAAGAAGGATCCTATTAAAAAAAAGGTTTATCCGGTGTTTTAGAGACTAGCGTGCTGAAGCCATATTGTTTAAGGCAGACCGGGATGTTGGCATTACACTGGTTTCCTTGACATGAAACCAATGGGATTGTCCCATTAGAATTAGTGGATTACTGAATAACATAACATGTGGCAAATCACTGTTTATGACACTTATAGGTTCATAGATGAACACCACTTCATTCATTGAAGACTGGATGCAATCGGGTATAAGTAAAGATCACGTCAGGCCTTAAATGAAACCCTTAAATCTAACCCTCGGTCACATCACCTGACCTGTCGAACATTTAAAAATCATTTAAAAAATCTCCTGTGTGGTTGTTAAAAACACATACTATATCAGGCATTTACCTTAAAACCCAGTAAAAAACATTATCTTCTACACAAGGACATCCTTTGCACATGGAATAGATAAATTCTTAGCAATAGGATTTGTCTCCAATTGATTGATAGATCTTAATCCTTCATTCGCTCTGGGGTGGGTTTTTTTCTTCAAATTTAATGTCAGCAATCCACCAAATTCAGGTATTTGGATGACTCCTAGATCCTGATGGATGCTAACTGCTAGCCTGCTAACATAGACCTGCCAGCATATAATAAATAACGGGTCCTATGCTCTGTGTTTTTGTATCATTGTAAATTATACAGCGCTGTGTAGGAATATGTCTAGTCTGTTAGAAATCCCTCACAAACCCAGTGGCTAAATCCAGCCTCCTCGCATAATGGCCGTAGTCTGTCACGAGGCTGTTTCCTTAATGTTGTTTTCCGCTGCCGGATTACGCACATGCTCTCACACAGGACAAATCCCCAACTGAGAAATCCAAACACCCAAGCGGTTTCTTTCATTACCCAACATCCGTCTCTGCTATGATACCGTAGCTGCAGCCTCGCGCTCAATAAGCCTTCACGGCGATGTGTGTGTGTGTGTGTGTGTGTGCGCGTGGATGTGGCCGGCAGACATTCGGCTTCTCTGCACTGCCGAAGCGTCACGCTCTGAATGGCCTCCGCTGTGGTGCAGATTGTGTGGCCGAGGGCAAAGACGCGGGACGGCAGGATTGTGAAAATTGCTTTTCTCCTCGCCTTCCTCCGCTTTTCTTCCTCCCGATGTAGCGTGCGCATATCTGTGCGAGCAGCGCGCACCCGCTTATTTCGCTTTTCTTTGTGGTGCCTCGCTGTTATTTTCTATACTTGAAAGATCTAAACATACACTTTGCACTTAGTAACTGATAACATGGAAAGTGTAAGCAATGTTGTGTGAAAACTTGTGACTCCACATATATGACTGCAAAGATCAGGGCAGGTCAGAAGAAGGGTCACGGTTGGGCCTTAGAATAGGACCTTTAGCGGAGTGTGGGACAATAATAGTTATTGTCTCACAGATGTGTAATAGTGCTTCATTTGTACACCCACTTCTAATCTAATTAGTTCTCTCTTCACACGAGGCCACAGATTAAGAATCAACAATAACGGCACTGACTCAGCCAGGCCGCCGCACGCTGCTCCAGTGCCTCACGGCGCCTTCGTTTTTAAAGGTTCATTCTTGGGGTCAAATTCCCATCAGTAATGGGGCAGACGATCCGATGCATCTGATGCATCCAATATCAGACCCGCTTCCTGCTTTTCAACTTTGGCCTCCTGTGCTGTTGTTTACAATCATGACATATAGAGATGATGGCCAGAACATTGAAAGGAAGGACAAGGCTGTAAACCTCAGTTGACCTTTAAGAAAAGAAAATAGATCATAAAAAATAGATCATAACGAGCTAAATAATAACTCAGTATAAGACACATGTGTTCAGTACTCTCAGGTGAGATTTTCTGGGGTATTTGGTGTGTGTGTGTGTGTGTGTACTGTATTTGTTGCACATCCCCACTGTACTGGTTCCTCCTTTGGCTTTTGTTTGAGAGAATGGATTTTGTCCTTTTGTTCGCCGTCGAGATGGATCGCAGCGTTTGCTGGAGTTTTGTTCCGCCATCCAGCGCTTTCACAGCCTCTGTTACACCAATCATTAATTACTCACCCTTGCACGGCGCTGGTCTTGCTGGTTGCCGGGGCAACGGGGCCCGGCTGCACCGTGGTTACACGCCGTTGTTGTGACCGCGTTCTCTGTCGGCTGTTTTGTTCGATTGTCTGCGAGTCATTGACAGTCTGACTGGATTAAATATCAGATTCGACATTTCACCGACGCAATGTGGCATTTTAAAAGTAACACAGAGATGCTTTAGGTGGACTCTATGAAGTCTACGGGGAAGATTTGTGCGTTTGTAACGTTGTTTTCAAACTGACAGAACGTCAGGAAAGTGACTTAATGGTTTAGTTCCAGCGATTTCATAATTATATTTCCTAAAATGGGACAGTTCAGGTAAAAGGTACCGTATGATCACGCTCCGTGTCTGGTTGTTGTTGTGCCTCTAATGTGTTTCCTTCATTTGTTTTTCACATGTAAATGGGCCAAAAACACAAACCATCTCTTCCAAACGTTTCGATGTGTCTTAATATGTTCCCATCTCTGTCTCTCTCCATCAGGCCAGCCAGCTTGGAGTCTACCGAGCATTCGTGGACAACTACGAGCTGGCAGTGGAGACAGCGGAGAAGTGCTGCCAGGCCAACACACAGTTTGCTGAAATCTCTGAGGTAAGAAGGACAGATGAAAAGAACGCATAACGACAGGGATGAAAAATATGTTGTTGTTTTTTTTGTAGTACTGTAGATTAGCAGGAAAGTCTTAATTGTTAGTGCTTCAGCTCCCACCTCTGTTGCAGGAGTTGAATCTTTGATCTCTGTCACTACATCTTTTTACCTCCGTGCAAACCTCCTTTGTAGCAGTAAATCATTCAGTCGTGTTTCACAAGTTGTTCTTTTTTGTGTGTGTTGAGCAATGCTCTATCAAATATAGATACTTCACACTATAATAACTATCACACTAAATCACTTTTTCTAGTCCCATAATTCTCATTCTCTACACTTTTCCTGTTTATGTACAACTTGTGTTCCTCCGAGGTGCAGATAGTGTTCACCACTAACTACTACAGCGCTCTTATTGTTCTGTGGTACTGAACGTTATCAAGCATCGTACATCTCTAGTGTGGGTGCTGTGGTTCTGACTATTATGGTAACATGAAACACGTTGTCTTTACGTATATCTATATATAGATATATAAGGACGGTGTGTAAGCGAGAGGCAGTGTCATACAACAATGACAACGAGGATAACTGTCCTGGGGCAGAGTGTTAAATGATGTGTTATTATAACGAAGCTGTTCTTAGAGCTGCTTAACAGTTTTCTCCCTGATGTACTTGCAAGAAGCTCTCCCACTATTCCCCCACAGCGCTTTCGCACGTCCCTTCATTTAATTTTTCATGTTGTGCTAAATATTGGATAGAAATGCAGCCATTTTTATCCTTAACAGTTTGTATGTAAGCAGCGTTACACATTTGTATATTTATATTTTCCCTGAACACATTCCAACAGTTTTATCAACGTATTTTATTACAGGCACACTTGAATTTAAAACACTTATCCATGCTTCAAATCTTTTGGAGCTGATGTTGCAGATTTGACCCTGGATTTAAGTGAACTGTGAACGAGATATTACAGCTACAGAAATGTGCTCCGATGCAACCTTTAAAAAGAAGTGTTTCATTCCCATTAGTATTGACGTACTTTAAAAGAGAATTTATTCAACCAAAGTATTTATATTAGTAGGAAGCAAAAGTACACCCCTGGTTATGTCTTTTATTGTACATGTGCTGTCTTCATTTTGTGAAGGAGCAACATCAGTCTCCATCTATGTTTTAGCAGTCAGACTTGAGGCTGGTGTCTACATGCATGATGGGGGATTCATCATCGACGGTTGTTAATGGCCAAAGTAATGATGCATGACTCCGAGCCGTCTGAGCAAGATGGTGAGGGGAAATGCTGCTGAGGATGGCATAATTAATTTGAAAATATATGACCTCAGTGCTTGAGCCACGATAATAACCTCACTATGTTTTCATCTGGACTGACTGTATTGAGCTCTTTTTTTTTAAAGATTTCTTTCCTCCACTTAAATGTGTCTCCAAACAGAACCTGAAGGTGAGAAGCCCAAAGGACTCGAAGGACCAGACAGCCAAGAACTCTTTAGAAGGTCAGCCACATCATGCTAGTTTTTAATCAATCAATCGATACCTATTCAATTATGTATATAAAACATTTGGTAGTAATTCTCTCCTCTCTCGTGTACAGCGTTGCTGTATAAACCAGTGGACCGAGTGACTCGCAGCACATTGGTTCTCCATGTAAGTAAGAGGGAGCACTGGAGCACAAAGCTAAAATCACAGAACCAAAAATCCTAAATACATTGCCTATATTGGTCAACGGAACCCTAAATCAAACCAAATCATATAATATTTCTACATCTACCGCTGTACTCCAGGACTTGCTCAAACACACGCCCACCAGCCACCCGGACCACCCGCTTCTGCAGGACGCCCTGCGGATCTCCCAGAACTTCCTGTCCAGCATCAACGAGGAGACCACGCCCCGGCGGCAGTCGATGACTGTCAAGAAGGGAGAGGTGAGATTTACATCGGCATCCGACGACTTGAGTCCAGTCGCGTTCTCCTGCTTAGTTTCACACCTTATTGACGGGCAGAGTGACGCGTTACCTACGTACTGATGTACTGAGGCTAAAAACATTCATTTGTCTTTACTAGAAAAGGTGACGGGAAAGGGGTTATGGCTTAAAACGTTTTTCTCCTAATGCATCTCTGAAATCATGAATATGAAATGGAAAAAACAATGATGCATCCAAATCTGCTTAATACCGACGGCGCCCTTGACTCAAAGACGGCGATCCCTTTTCTACAAACAGGTCCTTGTAAAGACCTGGGCGACAGTCATTTTTATCATCAGCTCAACTCTTTCCAGCTCTGATGATGATGATGATGATGTCATGACTCCGCCCTCTGAATAACCACAAAAGTCTGTGCCAAATGAGTGTACAGGAGCCGCCAATCTGCAGCCCAAAGCAGAGCCAATGCCCTTATATGGTCCCACCAGGGTCGCCTCGCTGAGGAGGACTCTGTGTTTGCGCTCTGTCCCTCTTGTGGCTTCCCATCTCCCCACCTCCCCTAACGCAAACGTGCGCACACACACACACACACACACACACACACACACACAACCTAGCCCCAGCTGTCTCTGTCATCCCCGGAGATGAGTTGACGCCCTTGGATGGACGCCTCTTGATTGATGGCTTGCGTGACGCTCCCGTACGTAATGCCTTGTAATGAGCCGTCGGGCCGCTGCCACTGGAAGATTCCGAGTTAATTATTCATAAATGGCGGGCGCGAGCGAACGAGGGAAAAAGGCTGTGACGGCTCCTCCTTCTGCTCAAAGTGCGGTCATTAGCCCGCCCTCTCTCTCTCTCTCACTCACGCGCACACACACACGCACACACACGCACACACACACACATTCCTGCTCTCTGTTCCATTCACTCCCTCCCTTTATTCCCTTGTTTGTCTTTTGACACACACACATTCCCTGCATCCCCGCAGGCCCCAGTTCCATCCCAGTCCATCCAGACCTCCACACCAGTCATCAAATATTAATCGTGGATACATGAAAGCAGCGGATGGAAATCAATGGAGCTCGTTATTTCGTACCTTAGAGTATATAATATGCCTGAGGTTTTTGTCCACTTTTCAACCACAGAGCTGCAACATTTAACACGCTTCAAACGATTGTCATTACCGGGAAAAGTTCAGAAGAGGAAGTCTTGGATTTAGTGAAGAGGATGAAGCTTGAAATAATGTGATTGCGTCCGCCAAAATAGTGTATGATTGAATTCAGTGATGCTACGGTATATTAATTTATAAAAGGTAAATAGTAAGATGGGAAAGAGGCCAAAACTCATTAATATTCTGACCTTAAATTAACTGTATTCACGGAGCGCTGAAGTGTCACTCTCACTGTGTACACAGCAGTGAGTAACATGTGGTTTGCTTAGTGGAGGCATGCGGCGGCAGAGCAGCACAAGTGGCCCCCAGAGGCCACGGCCCGGCCGTAAGAGGGAGGGCGCACACAGACGCTGCTTAATTAAAATGCAAATGATGATGCTGCCTAAATCTCAATTCACCTCCTCGCGCCGCTTTGTCTTCCTGTGGGAAACCTGCGCTCCTGATGTGTGTGTGTGTGTGTGTGTGTGTGTGTGTGTGTGTGTGTGTGTGTGTGTGTGTGTGTGTGTGTGTGTGCGCGCGTGTGCGTGTGTGTGTGTGCGCGTGTGCGTGCGTGCGTGCGTGTTGAAGAAATGCCCAACCACTTTTGTCTGTATGTCGGCGTTTCACTCTCTCACAACAGAAACTAGTCCCCCCACACACATACTGTTTTACACACATTGTACACGGCAGCGAAACACACGAGCGCAGAGAAACCCCTTCAAGCGTGTCTTCTAAAAATACACATGGATCTTTTTTTGCAAATCCATGCCATTACTCGGGCACATGCTCTCAGCGAGGCTCCTTCAAGAGATGGTCAATATTTAATCTGAGTTCTTTGCTGTCAGCTCGATCCGCCTCACGTTGCTCTTCTCGCACATCGGTGCAGGTCAGCTGTTATGAGAAATAGAGAAAGTCACATTTCTCCTACTGGCTGTTTTAATATCGAGAAAATGTCATCTGATGCGCTGAGACAGCTGGTTTGTTAAGGATTTATTTTGCCCCAGTAGCACAGCTCAGCACATTTAGAAATTCATCAGATTACAAACTATGAACCTTGATTAAACAAAGGAAACGCCGGGCACTCAGCAAGTGTGCCTCTAAAATGACAATAACCATAATTGGGTTTTTTCCGGGTAGTTACTGTTTCAAACATGTATGTTCATAACCCAATCACTTGGAGTCGAAACCTTTTTATGAAGAGTTTTTTAATGGCATTTTTGATTTGTTCAGGTAAAAACAGACGTTCCCAACAGAGCTGCTCTAGCTTCTGGCAATGGATTAAATGCCCTTTAAATTTCAAATGCACGATCACAAAACTGACAAAAGCTAAATCCTCTCATGCGTCATCATCACGGAGGACTTCATTATGCATTCATTAGCATAACTAGGCTTTTGTTAGATTCTTATTTTGAGATCTGCTGCAGCATCTTCATGTGTGCTCGCATGTGCAGAAAGAAGCAGCTTGACAATACAACACTGCAGCGGATCTTTCACGTGGTTCGATATCAGTACAGTAAGAAAACCATTTTTCCCTTTCTGATGCGCTCTCCGGCTCGCTCTCTGTCTCTGTGCCATCGCGCGCAGGCGTTCACACGCCGCTCTCCTTGGCCAGCAGATGTTCAGTCAGGTTTTGTAAGCACGTGAACCACACGAGCATCGGCTCAACTCCCGTGTGTTTCTGCCGCTGTGAGGTCGTGATGGAGGCGAGGTGGATGTGATTGGTTCTGAACGTGTGTGATGTCATAGCTTGCTGCCGAGAAAGCTGATGTAAGGTGGGCTAGACGGGGGAACAACACGGACGTGAATAGTGGAAGCATTTTTAATTGAAACAAAATATCAGCTCAAATAGATAGAAGTCCAAGTCAACGAGGGGGGAATCTGCTCAGAACCTTCTTTAGATTCATCTGAATGAAGCAGAGACTTTTTTGCATTTCACGCGTTTTTGACTTTTGAAAATGTATTTATCTACAAAGACGGCAAAAAACTACCATATTGTGTATTTACGTGGCCATTTTCCCACTCTGCCCTGTTGCCTACGAAGATTTTAATAGATTTATTTGTAGTGTCATTACATTTTTACAGTAAACAGTTTATACTCTGCATCCTATAAAATAAGGGTTTGGAGCTGAAGGTGGCTCTTTTACTACAAAGTTGTGGTTTGGCATTTCTCTGCACCATGTTATTGCTCCGAGTCCAAATGTGTTGTTTTACTTGTAAAATGACATCACTGTCCCCTCTTGGCAAAGGACAGTACTACACATCTCATTACATAGTCTGACATCAGCGGTTCCCGGTCTGCCTTTAGCTCGTTCATTCCTCCTCTCCAACCTGGATTATCATGCCCGAGTATGACAAAAGCATTTCCCAGGTGATTACTGTAATGAATGCAAATGAATGCAGGACCCTCCACACTTTTGAGGTAATGATTTGGTTCATTTTTAATGAACATTAGTAGGTTGCACACAAGCTTTGTCACGGATGATTAGGTAAAACGGATATTTTTGATGATGGCGCAGCGAGGGACGCTTAAATCCAGTCTCTCTGGCTCCCTCCTCACCTCCACTCTGTTCTTTGTCTTGCTGGTAAAAGAGAGGAGAAAGAATACAGCTTTGGGATACAGCACCGATATATAAGGGCTCGGCAAACTACTGGTTTTCTGTCCACGAGGTGTAACAGTGTTACTGACCAAGCATCTCGCCGTCGTCACAGAGCCGCCAGCTTCTGAGGGACAGTTTCATGGTGGAACTAGTGGAGGGAGCCAGGAAGTTGCGGCACGTTTTCCTCTTCACCGATCTGCTGCTCTGCGCCAAGCTGAAGAAACAAATCGGAGGGTAAGAAACGTTGCAAATGACAGTTTTTTTGTCTTAGCAGCTGTAGTGTCAAAACACATTTTATTACCAACATTATAATAGTTTGAAGATGAATTAAATATCTCATTACAATTTGAAATTAATTTCATTCTACTGAAAAAATAATCCCTCTTTTCATGAGATCTTTTTAAACACACTGACCTCTATTCATTTCAAGACATTAAATTAAATATATATTTCTGAAATATCGATTTTAAGTATATTTTTAAATACACTGAGCGTGAACACAGTTCCTAGTAATGTTTTTGCAATCGCTGCCAAATAAAACCATTTTTTTTCTCCTGCCCCCCCCCCTCTACCATTCATCTCCATCTTTATCAATCCACTCCTCCTTCACGTCCATCCCCTCTCCTCCTCGCACTGCAGTAAAAACCAGCAGTATGACAGTAAGTGGTACATTCCCCTGACTGAGCTGACCTTCCAGGGCCCCGAGGAGACCGAGCCCCTCACCATCCCCCAGGTCCCCGACGAAGAGC
The DNA here is from genome assembly GCF_964276395.1 of Gasterosteus aculeatus. Lineage (NCBI taxonomy): Eukaryota > Metazoa > Chordata > Actinopteri > Perciformes > Gasterosteidae > Gasterosteus > Gasterosteus aculeatus. Next base: position 9,480,547 of record NC_135702.1, on the reverse strand, counting down.
TCGACGCCATAAAGGTCAAGATCTCACACCTCCGCTGTGAGATTCAGAGAGAGAAGGTAGTGTGGACAAACGCTTGTTTTGCACAAATCTGTTCAAAAACTAAGAAAATAGTCTGTTAGTTGATGGACGTAACGCATGAAATCAAGTCACGCAGTCAAACAATTTGACCTGTGTGATTTCAGAGAGGCAACAAGAGTTCAAAGGTCATCGACCGTCTCAGGAAGAAGCTGACCGAACAGGAGTCGCTGCTCCTGTTGACGTCTCCGAGCCTTCCCATCAGGGTGTACAACAAGAGCGGCAAGGTGGCAACCCTGATTCCAGTTGTCAAAGCTAACTTGAAAACAATCAATACATTGTCTCCCCACATTTATCATTACAGTAATAACAGCCATATGTGTGTTTGTGTTCAGGGTTACAGTTTCCTGATTTCGTCCGACTATGAACGTGCAGAGTGGAGGGAGTTAATGAAGGAGCAGCAGAAGAAATGTAAGTGTTGCGTAAAGCGTCCTGGCAGACGATGTCTTCTTGTGTGCTACAAACGGCGTTCAAGAAACTTCACACGAGATGCTGCGGCTAAATGTGGATACATTCACAGAAGCAACTTAGAGAAGGAGGTGGAGAGGCTAATATACGACGTCATTGACAGTCTGTGCTTATTTTTTCTTCCCTCGAGGTTTGAAAACGTCCTCCTTGACGTCTGTGGAGCTGCAAATGTTGACCAACTCCTGCGTCAAGCTGCAGACTGTCCACCACATTCCACTTAGCATCAACAAAGAAGGTAAAGTGCTTTTAAAGTTGGGTTTGCTCTTTCTATGAAACATACTATTCTAAACATACCTGTAATGCATTATGATCTGCTTATAGGACGGTATAATTATAGTGATTAACAACCAGAAACGTACATGCTGCGTCATAATGATCATTATTAAACACTAGTGACTTATAAGATCATGTTTCATAATAACTTTATACTACTACTACATTATTGTAGTCTTTTCTCCTTTCAATTCACATTCTACATGATAATTTATTTTTATGGTTTCTGAATACATTTATTGTGTGGAATACCAGAATTGCTCTGAAAATAAATTATTTTGATTAATGATAGTTGTGATTCAGATGGAGATTAAAAGCGCACAGAGGTTTTAGCCTTTTTTTTATCCCTTTCTTTCTGATTAGGCTTCAAAACAGACAGAGATCTGCATGCTGTTATAATCCCCTCTCGCTGTCTTCTTCTCTTCCGTGACTGTTTTTCCAGAGGATGAATCCCCCGGTCTCCACGGGTTCCTGAATGTAATCGTCCACTCTGCCTCCGGCCTCAAACAGAGCTTGAGTGAGTCACGCTCCTTTAGCCTTCATGCACACAACAGAAAATACATGTAATCAGGGGAAAAGCTCAACTTTAACTTGACAAAAGAGCAGTGGTTTTACAGTCTGTTATTTTAGTTTGGGTTCATTCCTTAATTTTAACTACTTAAATTGAGGTTTGATTTTTGGGAAGTTATAAGTCATTTGCTCAGTTGCAAATCATTTGGACAAATTAAACGAAACTTGTTTCTAATTTGCTTTCTGGCGAGAATGTCTAACATTTAGTCAGTTCAATTGGTGCTGTCATGCATCCGCAAAGAACAATTCAGAAGCGCTATTAAAGTCAGATTTTCACTCCTTTGTCTGCCAGATCTCTACTGCACATTGGAGGTGGATTCCTTCGGGTTCTTTTCAAGTAAAGCCAAGACGAGAGTGTATCGATACACCACTGAACCCAAGTGGAACGAGGTGAGAAACTGGCACAATAACAGCAACATGTTCCAGTTGGAACAAAATGTCTCTGCAGATTCTTAATGTATAATATGTGTTGACGAGTCAATGCTGAAATATACGGCATGGTTTGCATCAGAAGGCCTTCTAAAGTTAACAACGGCATTTGTACTCCTGCAAATGTTCTTGGTACAGTTTGTGCTTCCTGTCATGTGTCTCACATCTGGTCCTGTAATCAGTCTCGGAGTAGGCCGTAACGTGTGCACACTGTATGCCGGCCAGCGGCCGTACGTGCGCAAACACAACTGCATTCATGGTCACAGCTGGATGTCGGAGGTCAGCAGTGTGGAGGGAAGCTTTGAGACACAGTCAGTGGGTCGGATCATCCGCGGCACAATTCTTCTTTTTTTTACATCCCGGACCCAAAGACTCTTTGATGATTTTGCTCAGCAAAGTGGAAATAATATCAGCTAATGAGGAGCTGCTGGTGATGACTCACGTCTCTCTAAATGCTAAGTGAACCAACACAGTGTGGCGGCCTCAGACTGATGTGCAAAACATATGCAGAGTGCCCCCGTGCAAAATCACATGGACTCTTGGTCAGCTGCGTGGTGGGATGTATGAACTAAGATGTAAGGCGGCTGCAGAATGGTTTGGCTCTCTGTTGTTATTGTAGTCAAATGAAATATAATCCCGCTGGAACCATTTTCATTTTTTTTTTCCTCCCCCGAAGGAGTTTGAGATTGAGCTGGAGGGCTCTCAGACCCTGAGGCTGCTCTGCTATGAGAAGTGCTACAACAAGACCAGGCAGAACAAAGAGGACGGAGAGAGCGCAGACCGCATCATGGGGAAAGGACAGATCCCGGTATGACATGACGTCAGCCCCCCCCCCCCCCCACACACACACACACACACTTTCAGCAGACCCAACATGACTCCTTACCAATACGCGGTTATGTCACCATCGCTGCCACGGAGCCCAAAATCCATATCGTTGCTCAGTGAGCCACTAAAACTGAGCACGATGTAAAAATAGCCGATTAGATGAATTTCCCTAATGTGCTGTGGGCGGAGGACGTTTTGATGACCCGAAGCTTTAATTTGTTTGAATGCCACTGAGCTGTCACTGTGCTGCCAGGATAAGCTCTATAAGGCATTGCTCACAGTCCAAAGCCTACGACGGCTATTGATTAACAGCAATGCCATCCTGCATGTGCGGGAAATGACATCAACACTAGTGCAATGCAAGTGCCTAAAATCCTGATGAAATCCTCAAAATAGAACAACCGAGTTACTGTAGCCGGTCTAGATGGCAGGTGATTGAGTTGCCAAGACGACGGCAGCCTAAAGGATAACGCCGCGTGTCGCTCAACCGATCAACAAAGAGAAAGCAACGATTCAAAGGAGAAAGTGATACAGACAGATGGAGAGATTTTGTCTGAAAAACAAGTGTTTGATTTACTCCCTCCACAAACATTTCTTACTCCTCCTCCCGCAGCAGGGCAGCTGTTTGTCTTTACAAAACATAAAAACCCACTAGACACTAATGACAGGCCCTTTTTATACATGTGATATTGAAATCAACTAGTCGTAGAATGCAGAATCAGTTTCATGTTATATTATCAGAATTCATTTTGAGTAGATTGTATCCTCTGCCATCTGTGAAGTACAGTCCCACGCTCCACCTAGTGGTTCCTTTAGTAATTCTACGACAGGACCACATCTTGACAGATGATGTCATTGGAAACAAACCCACCCAGAGTGGTGAGAAAGTTGCTAAGTAGGATTTACATAAATCCAGAGCAGGAGACAGACGCTCACGTCCTCAGTAGAAGCCACAGTGGCTTTTTTTCCCCCCACACATAACTTTTCAGTTTAAGTGGTTTACCAACCACATAAATGTTTATAATAGAATAATATAATTGTTAACTTGCCGGAGGGGCTGGAAGCCAAAAATACCATCATATTGTTGGTAAATAAATGACCACCTTTATGGTATGATTGACATGTACCCGATGAAATGTAAGCTTAGGGTTTGTAACCACGCAAACAGAGAAGAGAAGGTTAGTTATTCCCCACTAAACAATAGAGAAGAAAAATCGTACCATACAGTAAAAAGAGCCAAATTCTATTTTTGGTCATATACTTTTTAAAACATTTTCATTTACCTAAAAAGCATATCTCATTCATTTTGTAACACTTGTCCTGAACTATTCCTTCCTTTTTTTCATCTGACAGTGCTATAAAAACGTTTTTACGTGTTAAAAACAATATAGTTGTACATGTTGTTCAGCAGCACAAGCCTCGTTAAACGTGTGGAAAGCTGTGGATGATGAAAAGTAATTTCTTTCCACATTTTTTTTCAATCAAATATCCAAAAAGGAGCTTTGCTGTTTTCTCATGGAATGTACTTCTAGATTAACAGCTCTGGAGAGGACTCTCTGCAGTGAAAGATTGGGTTGTACTAAACATGATCCAGCTTTGCACACAACCACAAGAGGCTTAGATAAACAACCAACAGTATACTGCGTGTGTGTTTATTTAGTTGTATTGGATCTGAGTGTGTACTCAGATGTTAGTGCCCCAGATGGTGGGTGTGTCTCTTCAGATCTGAACGTTTTTGTGTGAATTTAGTCTCTTTAAAGAAGTTAGATTTGTTTATCACCTTCATAATAATACAATAAAGCAATATATCACACGACAGAGCCACCGTTGAAAACAGGGTGGAAAATTGGCACTTTTGAAGCAATGATAATTGTATGTTACCTTTTATCTTCCATCCATCCATTGTCAAACCGCTTATCCTGCACACAGGGTCGCGGGGGGGCTGGAGTCCATCCCAGCCAACTTCGGGCGATAGACAGGGTACACCCTGGATTGGTCGCCAGCCAATCGCAGGGCAACACAGAGACACACAACCAATCACACTCACATTCACACAACTACGGGCAATTTAAAGTCCCCAATTAACCCGATCCCCCGAGCATGTCTTTGGACTGTGGGAGGAAGCCGGAGAACCCGGAGAGAACCCACGCAGACACGGGGAGAACATGCAGACTCCACACAGAAAGGCCACTGGGCGGAATCGAACCCAGGACCTTCTTGCTGTGAGGCGACAGTGCTAACCACCACGCCACCGTGCCGCCCTACCTTTTATCTTATAAAAAGAAAATAAACATTAGAAGTCTGTGGCCTTTAAATCTCCTAAATGTCCAATGTTGGGCATATATAACAGACAAACCCATGGGTAGTAGTGTAAGGAGTGTTCATTTTCCAATGCAACAATGTAGAAATTTGAAGTAATAGTAAAATCTTAAGCCTGATTGTAGACCAACTGAGTTGTTTTCATTTAAAACTGGTAGATCGATAATGATTATCTATAGGGATCATCTGTATGGCTCTTATGTGACACATCTTTAGTTCAAATGAAATTGTCCTCTATGTACATACGGTCCCATGTATTGTCCTCCTGTGTTGTCTCCATCAGCTTGACCCTCCGACTCTCCAAGGCAAAGACTGGCAGAGGACAGTTATTCCCATGAACGGGGTGAGTACATTGATTGTACTCTTTCCTCAACACTCATTCAAAAAGTTTGCAAATTTGCTAGTGATCTAGTTTTATTATTCTACTGTTATGTGACTCCAGTGCTGCCTTACATTTATGTTATGGTAGCAGACCGTGCTGGTCTGTTACCGTCTGGTTTTAACATGGCAAGATTTCCTCAAGATCACCGAAAAGCCATTGCAGAGGGAGGTCAGTGCTTGTAAACGTGGTTGTAACTTTAAGCCCTTTTTTCCTGGGTCAGATCGAGGTTAAACTTTCCATGAAGTTCACCAGCCGAGAGTTCAGTCTGAAGAGGATGCCCTCACGGAAACCCATGGGCGTGTTTGGTATCAAGATCTCCGCAGTGACCAAGTGAGTTGACATTTCAACACAAGGAGCCTACGTCATTGGAAGTAATCATCCCATCACCTGTATATGTTTAACCCCAATGGGTTATCTTTGCATAAATCTGTGTGTTAGGGCCCATTCATATTTGTTAATGGCATTCCCCAGGGCTCGATTCTGGGCCTCCTCTTCTTCTCAGCATTTTTCGTTTCTTTGTGTGACACAAATGTTCAAGCTATCCCCCCTGTTTGCCTAACTGCCATCTTCACTCAGATGGATGCTTGTCCCGAGGCCGTGGCTCTTTTTCATCAGCATTACCAACCCACCTACACTCTCTTGTGCAGACTGCCAAGTGACTCATTCTCATCCCTGGACCGCACCAGGCTTTCTGTAGACAGTTCATTTGGAGTCACATTGTTTTAGGCCATCTTTTAAGTGTGGGAGTCTAGTGGGTATTGTAATCACATTTTCAAACATTAACATTTTCTAATTACTATTAAAACATGCCTGTCTTCGTGTCAGCCTGCCACTGATGAGACTTAGTGACTTGACACTTAAATATTTTCAAACTAAGTTTGATATTTGATTTGTTGGAATATTTAGCAGAAGTAAGGAGGGAGTTAAAGTTGGGGAGGGGTGGCGGCGGGTTATGTAGTAGAAGCCTAAATGTGCTCTGTTTGTGGCCATTGTTGCTGCTGTTGAGTGACGCCAACGGGGCTTAGAGATAACTAGCAGGTCACCTAGAATTGCCAGAAAAAAAATAGTGCTGAAAATAGATAATTTTAAACAGAAACACAAGCAGAGCCGGAGGAATAACCCTCAAGTAGTCATCACAATGCAAAACACAGCTGTGTTCATTTTGTCTTTTTTCTCAATAGTCAAAACGCCTGGTTGTTTGTTCACCATTGATGCTGTTCAGCATTTCACCGAATACAAACCTGTTATTGATCATTGACGTTTGTCTCCATCCAGGAGAGAGCGCTCCAAGGTGCCCTACATCGTGCGGCAGTGCCTGGAGGAAATCGAAAGGAGGGGTATGGAGGAGGTGGGCATCTACAGAGTGTCAGGAGTGGCCACTGACATCCAGGCCTTGAAGACCGCCTTTGACACCAGTGAGTATTGCCCTTCGTCTCCATACATTGGGTACGGTGACACGTCCCGCCGTCGGAAGATTTATTGACCAGCACCCAATCAATCTGATCCCTCCTGTAGATCATAAAGATGTGTCAGTGATGATGAGCGAGATGGACGTCAACGCCATCGCTGGGACCTTGAAGCTGTACTTCCGAGAGCTGCCAGAACCGCTCTTTACCGATGACCTCTACCCCAGTTTCGCGGGCGGCATCAGTAAGTCAGGGGGTGTTGGCGTTCTCAAATATAGCCAATTACCATTGTTCATGTCTGCTTCAGGTAAAGGTCCTTGTATATTTGTAGTATGTGTAAAATCTCCCTTCCTTCTGTGCAGCCCTGTCGGATAGTGTTGCCAAAGAAAGCTGTATGTTAAACTTACTTCTGTCGCTGCCTGAGCCCAACCTGGTCACGTTCCTCTTCCTCTTGGATCACCTGAAGAGGTAAATACTCGCATGATTGCGTGATATGTAAATAGGAATGCCCACATAGACAGAACAAATGAAACTGATGCATACGCAACAACAAGGTGCAGTCAACTGCACCATGCACATATGTTTATAAATCCAGATAAATGTTGTGTCCAAATTTTAAAACTTGGGAGCATTAGAGTCACAAGAAGGGAACGAACTTTATATTGGCAAAACTGTTGTTTGACAGTAGATGCTAGGGGTAAAATGAGTAGCTTCATTTGCAATGTATTTATTGATGAATCAATTTATCGTATTGACCTTTAGAATCACTGGCATATTTCTCTACAGCTCAGTCGCTGCACAACAGCGTTACTGTAACACTTCCTGTGTTTGCTCCACGCTTCTGATTCAATCGTGCCGTCGTTTTCTCCTCAGGGTGGCAGAGAAGGAAGGCATCAACAAGATGTCTCTCCACAACCTGGCGACGGTGTTCGGGCCGACCTTGTTGAGACCTTCCGAGAAGGACAGCAAGATCCCCACTAACCCCACCCAACCCATCAGTATGGGGGACAGTTGGTCCTTGGAGGTCATGGCGCAGGTGCACCATAAACATCTTCATTTGGCATTTTGTCTCTGAGCTTTCAGAAGGTCGTCCTCTCTGCTAATTGCAAGCTTGAGAAACCAAAACTTCATTTGTGTTTGTTCTGTTTTTCTTCCGCCTTCATTGCAGGTCCAAGTGTTGCTGTATTTCCTCCAGCTTGAGACGATCCCCACCCCGGACAGTAAAAGACAGAGCATCCTTTTCTCCACTGAAGTATAGAGCCAACCGTGACATTCTACAATGAAGGAGTTCAGCAGAGTCGGACCGCGGCTCAAAGTGAGCCTACAGTAATATGTTTTTGCATTAACTTAGCAGATTTCATGAGGCTTACGCAGCTGGAGAGGATCGTTTCTGACGTTTGGTTGCCTCCCTCAAACACTGGAGGGCGCCATCGGTCTTCAAAGCTCGGAGGCGGCGTAACTAGCAACGGTTACCTGATATTTAATATGATTCGTTCCACCTACAGTGAGGATGTGGGTGCACTTCTCCACCGTGCTCCATGCCGGTCTGAACATTGAAAATTGTCGAAATCAATCCATAATAGAACAGAATACGTCTTTCTTGATTGTTGATTTAGTCCGCCAACAAAATTCCACTTACCTGTTAGTTTGGGCGCCATCCTCTATTTGTGTTTTACTTCGGACAATCATCAGCTCTCAAGACAGAATATTCTGATCCCTCTCAAGCGTTGCTTCATGTCCTGCCGTGGGAAGTTCTAACCGTGTCTTACGTAGCCTCGGAACATTGTTACGGAGGAGACGAGAAGAAACATTCGTGCTGTTTGTAGAGGTTTAAAATCACCCAGAGCTGCCACGGTTCTGGCTTTTGTTAAGAAAGCCAACGCCGGCGTGTCACATGTTTACAACGTAAACAAACCCAAAAGGCTGCAGCTTGAAAAGGGACCACGAAACATTTGAGAAGGAACATCGTGATCAGTAAGCGATCTGACTGCCCGCGTTGTTCAAGACCTTAAAGGAAAACTTGTCTTTTTTTTGTGTTGTTTGTGTATCAAGGTAGTCTTCAGCTTGGATATGGAGGAAGCAATATATTTTCTAACATAGGAACTGTCTGTGTTCATACCTTTGCGGACGAAAACGTGCTTGTTAATGTAACATAGAACATCCTGCCAAATGAATATCTTGATCGTTTGTTTCTAGGAGAAAAGGAAGCAGTTGTATTTACGGACACAGTGTGTACATAATCTTAAAGTTGTATTTTTTTTTCCCTTTCTTTTTGGTAAACAGTATAGTCATTGTTGCAATTATTGTAATTTATTTTGGGAGGTCCAGGGGGAGAAATTGATTTGTTTCTTTTTCCACGTGAACTTTGTTTCGATTTGATTCTGAAAGTCCGGCAGCAAATAAGCAGGATTTAGCCTTGTTCTTATAGAATTTACTCAGCTGTTCTATCTGGCCTATCGATTATTCATTTACACGTTGTTATTAACGGCTACACACACATTGTAGTTACATTACTGTACGCTGCTGCTGCTGTTGGAAAAGTCGCCGGCTCTTTTAACGCCGCGTGTTCCTCAGCAGAACGTCTCACGCGCATAATGTCCAGTGTATGCATTATGCAATGTCATAATACGGGCACACACACTCACAAACACATGACATTTAATCTGTGGCGGCAGAAGTGCACTCATGTGATGTTAGAACTACTGTATTACAATTCAAGTAACCTGAGAGCACTCTGCATTTATGTCCATTGAAGAGCATATTTGTTTGTTTAATGAAGGAATATTATTTTGTTTCATCTTCTCCTGTAATCTTTTTTTGTAATCTCATGCATTTGTTCTTCCCGTTAAGCCTAAAGGTTTCCAACTCAATGGGGAGTTTAAAGGAAAGATCTCAGAAATTCTGTTGATTAAAAAAAATAGACGTTTTAATTTCTGTGTTCTTGATTTAACATGCGGGCATGTTTTATTGTTGTTGCTTTATTTTTTCATTTTGTCACCATAAACTTTGGGATGTTGGCAACTGGTGAGAATGTTGGTTTACATCATTACAGCGCGTCATTTTTCTGGTCAATAGGACGGGTTCACAAAAGATGTGAAACTATCCTTTAGGGGTCAACATCCTTGTTGGTTTTCTGTATCAGTCACAAGTATAACACCTTAAACAACTAACCAGTTCAACAATGTGATCAGAGCTTGTGTCCGACTTTAACAGTAAACAAGTACATGTTAATAATAACACATTTTAAAGTCTTTCCTTTTGGATCCATATCAACTCTCTTGATATCAAGTAATTTACACTCTTACATACGTGATAATATAGGCTGAAAAAATGATTACTGTATCGACCCCAGAAATAACACTGTCGAGATTGTATCCTAAAAGTCTTCATGCCTTTTTATGTGCTTTCACAAATCTTGGCCTGTTGTAGCATGCGCACAATGTTTCACCATCGTATGTGAGACAGAGAATGAATCCACCATCCATCCATCCGTCCGTCCATCCATCCGTCACCTCTATGACAGGTCCCGGTTGCCTACACTATTCTACCCTATCGTGCCTCAACACTTTTCTTTGGTTTTCGCCGCATGTGGTATTTCCGAAACGTTGTTCAGTCTCCTGTTGCCTTTGCTGAGGACGGCCACACACCTTTTCCTCTTTGAGAGACTAAGACAGGACCTTAACCTTAAGCATGGTCTTAGCTCGTACTGTACTCGCCACCTTTATCTGACTGTGATGCTGTAATTTAAACTCCGTCAGTCTTAATTGGGCAAAAGACAGACTTTCTTGCTCTTCTTGTTTGGCTCTTAACATTTCCACTTTAATGCCTTTTATTCTTATTTATTTATTTTTCCCTGTTAAGTATGAGAAGGTTTACTGGATCTATTTATTTATGATATATCACCTAAAGCTAAAATTATGTTAGAAAAATGGTCTTTATGTGGTGTGTTTTCTTTGGGGAAATTTAAGTCCCCATTTATTGAACATCCTGTTAAGGTTACAACATGTTTGTCACTGTTTTGTCCAAGAATCACAACCTCTGTTGTGCGACACTGCAAACACTTCTGCAGTGTCGCACAACAGACGGACCACTGTGATCGTTCAGCCATCTGATTTAGATCCATTTAGATTCAGTGAGTTCACGCAACACAAACCAATCATTTTCCATGGAGTTGTATAATATGTATTATACTAGAGAGTACATTATTTGGTTTGCGTTTTATTTATTGTGGCGTCCACTGGCGCGTTATCGTCGAGGGTTGAGTTGGCACACCAAACTGTCAGTGTGTGGTAGAGGACAAGAGTCTTATATTGCTCTAAAATCTGCATTGTTTTTGGTTTGTTGATTGTCAGTGTAACTTGCATGTATCCTCCATAACCTCAGTCCTTCTGTACATTCAAAATAAATACAGTAGAAATGGTTACATTTTTCTGTGGAATAGCCTGAAGATATGGAACATATTGCTCTAAATGAAAGTTACAAATCTCGTCCATTTATTGTACACGACTCTGGTTATTACCACATGCAATAGTTAATACTATCAAATGACCCTCAACTGCCACTTCTACAGCATCTAAATGACTAAATCGGACTACTTTAACCTTTTTAAACATGATAGTTTTGTTTCTACACTTAACAAATAAAACTGAGGACTTGCTGACCAACTACTTTTTACCCTCCTCGATTTTTTGAGCTTGTGTTCCTGTTCAACACTCAATGTTCTGCTTGTAGAACTGTAAAAAGGAATTCCATAATCTGAGGGCAAACGTGTTTGGAAGGCATTTGCTGCCTGTTTGTACACAAAAATGTTAAATAAAATCTCCTTGTAACTACATAGACGTACGTCTTTGGTTTTATTTTTTCAATTTGAGACTTATCCTGCAGTAAGATGATGAAATCCTAATGTTCACATTATAATTACATTTAGTGAAAAAAAGTATATTACCTAAGCAGTGAATAATTATATAATTGACTAATCAAAATGATTTTAAGTGTATAAATCTGCTAGTATTTAATTTTAGGTCTTGTGTTTTCCGCTTGGAAAAGAAACTGAACGGTCGAGCACTTAAGCAGCATGAATAGTTAAACCATACGCCTCCTCCGCACTTTTACGCACGGCTCAATCACAACGTGCAGGTTGCGCGCGTTGAGTCAGCGGGGGCTTTCTCTCGTTCTCACGGAAAACACCGGTCGGTCGTACGTCACGCTTAACCTGCAGCCCCTGCAGCGTGCAGCGTATCTCGCTCACACACAGACACGCACACCCAAATGCGCGCAGGGGGAGAGGCGGCGCGGGACGCGTATCGTCCGCTTGCAGCGTGACATTTTGCACCTTCTTTCCACCGCACCATGCGAGCAAAAGGCGGCGCACCCGGGATCGCGGGGTTGACGCTGCTTTGCGTTGTCTGGCGTGACCGCATCTACTTGGTGGCGGTTTTTTTCTTCTCCGTCTGACGCTTCTGGACAAACATCTGTTTTAAATTCCTCAATAAGGTAAGAAATGTTCTGCTTGTTCGTGTTATGTCTAAAATCGGTGTCCGTTTTAGGAGTTTAACAGGTGTTTTTTTTTTATTTCAATATAAATAACCACTGTATTTTATCAATTGAACAAAGGCACATTCAGTTATTGGTTAAACTTTATTTATAGCAGCTTAATGTGGAGCTAATGGGAAATTACTTGATGATCAGATGGTTGAAGTTAAAAGTAGTCTATATAATGTCACAACGGCTCCCTGTATTAAAAATTCTAAAGTAGCAGTAATTTTGACTGTCTAATGATAAATGGATATTGGCATTGAGATCACGGCTGAAGCCTTTTCCCCATCACTCGACATCCATTACATCATCCACATAACTTGTCTTGGTTGGTCAGTATTGGCTCAGCTGATGTGTATCTGCTCCTGCTATCAGCACACATAACAGTCCCAGCTTTCCTCATTAGTCACGGACACACTACCTTTGCCAGAAGTGATACAGGAGCTTGGTGAATGTGAGCTGGTGCATTGATTGACAGGAGGCAGACTTTTTCTTATCACTTCCTCGAGGCCTCTGATCACATACAGCCACTAATAACAAACAAGACTGTTTCTGCCAAAGCCGCAAACTGAAATGTTCAAACCACAGGGTTCCCCATGCGATAACCTTCCGTATAACGCAGCCTATTCTACTCAGTGACAGGTGAAAGCTATAAGTGGAAATTTAATATGATTTTAGTACTTTAAATTTGAAGACTGACTTCTCTTGTGCATGTTCAGAAACATTTGCAGCCTTTTTAGATCTTAAATGAAAAACACAATGGCTCGTTATGGCTTTCCAAAGCCGCTGGATAAAGCCTGGTTTTTAAATTCCTTTGGCTTGTGAAGGTTTCAGTAGCAGAACAATGGAAGAAAAGTAGAACTCCGCTCCAATGTACTGCATGCCAATCAGGATCACTGCCGGTAAAGCTACAGCTCTGTGTGTGTGTTAGTGAAAGAACAATGTTTGGAAGGAACAGGAAACAAAATGGTTGTTTTTTCTCTTTAAATTTCCCACACTGACATTTCCATGTATGCAGACTAAAGTTCATGTCTTTTAACAAGAAATAATACAGAATTATATGAGTTAATAGCTCACATTTGTTAACAGAGCAAAAGGTAAATATGTGTTCCCCTTTACCCTCAAATACGTGTGGTTTTCATACTCACTTCAGAGCTCATCAGAGGTTGAGAATTCTTAGTAATACGGCCATCATATTGAGTATTGGCGAGAAGGATCTTCAGCATCCTCATGACCAGCGAGCACAACTCAACATTAATCTATGGATACATTTCTAACACAAAAGGAGAAAAACTGTGGTGAGAAACGTTTGATTCAATGAAGGATTGGATTGTTAAATCCTCTTATCTGAGAAATGCTGACGGACTGTAAAACACCCTAAATTAGTCACATGGTCCCAGCATTGCTAGTGACCCAGTTTCCAACCCAGAGTAATTTGTGGAATCTTATCTGGTCAAATGTTACTCACTGTATTGACCTTCGCAGCAGCTGTGTCATATTTACAAAGCGTTTTTTCACTGTAGTTGATAACTTTCACCTTTAACATCAACTCCGCCATTCAGCGGAGATCAAAGCCGGTTTCGTGTGTATGTTTATGTGTTCCAACCCACTACGGGACATGTGTGCCTTGTGTTCTGAGGGAACCTGCATTAAGCAGCATATTACATATGTTAATTAGGCTGACTCATATCGCATTTATTGAGATTTTAAAAATTAAAATTCATTTTAAAAATGCATTTTTCAACCTTTTTTTTCTCATTCATAGAACTCAAACTTACATCACAACACCTGTTGTTCAAAGATCATTTCAGTTATTTCCAACTGCCAGGGTTAAAAAGTATATAGTCAGCAGCAGCTTTGGTTAGAACTCTCTCTGTCTCTGGGCAGTAGTACATGAACTTGGCCTGTACGTTTCACTCATGCTAGGTTGTGATAAAATGTCCATACGATGGCATTGAAATTCATGGGTGGTTAAATTTGTATAACTATTAGTGGTTTTGAAGGATGGATGATTCGTGCCTGAAAGGGCTGAAACTCTTCCTGAAATAAAAGATACATTGTTGGCCTGTCCGCTGTCGGCCCGGTGTCTGCCTGTCTTGCGGAGATTTTTTCCTAACCTGTGTGGTATCCTACAATCTGTTTGTACAGGCAAAGAGATTGTGTTCTCACTCGCTTTCCCTCTGCAGACCACTGCTCTTAATTTGGCAGCCGTCCGGCTGAGCTCCCGGATCCTTCCTCCTCAGTATTCTGCTGCTGTCCGTGGCAAAGTTCCCCACGGCGCACACAAAAGAGACGGAGACGGTTGAGGAGACAAAGAAGAAGGCCCAGAGCGCGATTGACAGCGAAAGGTTGAGTCACACAGCTGTTTGTGGTAGGAACTTCCTGCCTTGGCTATCCTAACGCTCTTCCGTTACTTCGCAGCAGTGCGATTTGGCAGGCAGCTATTTTGTCTAAAAACAAGTAAAGCGGCAGAGTCTGTGGGATGAAAGTGCAAAGACAGAAAAAAAGAGCAAGAAACAACCATGCTGAAACATGACCAGATGGTCTACATTGGCCTGGAGCTGGTGATTGCCTTCCTGTCGGTGGCTGGGAACGTCCTGGTCTGCTGGGCCGTCTGCCTCAACTCCAACCTGCAGAGCATCACCAACTTCTTTGTGGTGTCACTGGCGGTGGCTGACATTGCTGTCGGGCTGCTGGCGATTCCATTTGCTATCACCATTAGGTACCGGTTTCCTTCATTCCACTTTCCTCATGCTAACCTAAACCTGGTGTATGGTGCTTTTGGTTGGTTTCGGTCTGTGACTTTATGAATAATGATTTATGTAATTTGAAAGAATGTATTTTATATCACCTGTGATGTTTTCTTCCCTTCCAACATCAGTACCGGCTTCTGTGCCGACTTCTTTGGCTGCCTGTTCATTGCTTGCTTCGTCCTCATACTCACCCAGAGCTCCATCTTCAGCCTGCTGGCCATCGCTGTGGATCGCTACATCGCGATCAAGGACCCGCTCAGGTGAGAGGAAACGAAAAGGTCACATAAGTGATGAAGACTGAAACAGACATTGCTTCCCACGATGTCCCTTAAAGCCACAAGACTTTTCAGACTAACCAAAATCTCTCTGGTTCTCTGACAGCGTCGGTCTGTTTCATGAAGGAGGTTTCATTCAAATTGTTCTTCTTCTGCTTTACACAGTTAATTCTCATGGTTTTTTTAAATGCTCTTTTGTTTCGCACAGAAGTCAGAGGGTTGTGAGTAAGAACATTAAATGTGAGAGGCACATATAAAGTGTAACATATTGAATTATCAGATCTTTATACTAATCTGGCCGTCTGTGGGCCGACGTAAATCTGGCTCCTCTGGCTTTATTGGGTTACTGTTTTGCGTGCTGTCGGAGGAACTAAATCTCTTGGGCTTTGATCATTTTCATCCCTGTAAATCAACACCATTTAAATTCTACTCCTTACACGAGAGGATATTTCATCGAATAAGCCGCAGCAGGTGATGCGTTTGCATAAGCAGTTGCGTAACGGCTTCTGAGTGTGTTTGTGTGCTCACACGGCCGTCACCGTAAAGCTAATAGTTCAGTTTCAGAGGGCTTCTTATAGCCAACTCGCTGCCACGCTGGACATAAACAATCTCAGTCACTTGGATCAATGGCTATAAGGGGGGTAACGATTCATTTTAACGATTCAATTCGATTCAGTGACTTTACTGGACAGTGCAGGCAAAGTTTCTGAGATCCCTGTTGTTTCTTGTAAGGAAATCAGGTTTAAATTAATTATGGATATTATTAACAAGCAAACAACAATTAACTGCAAATGTATTAACCTTTTATTTGAATCAAGTTTTCAACCACATTGTAGGGTCGCATGTCTTTACAGGTAAACTTGGCAATTGTTACTGTGATGTCGAGGCCTGAGGAGTCTGCAGAGCGCTAGAGGTCCTGACTGTCGGCGTTGTTTAATCATACGGCGCCTTAGTAGATGGCTGGAAAGATTCGTCGTGTTTCCGTGTTTTTTTATTTGGCTTCGACATATTCTACAAACAGCGACCGACTTATTTAGAACACCTCCGTGTTTGCAAAAGCCAAAATGTTTCCACACGCTGGATCGATAAGTTGGTTTGTAAATGTCTCGCTCGCAGTCGTCTCCTCCACGCTGTGTTTTGTTGTTGTTCTGAGTTTCGCGCGGCTGCCGCTGCGTACTGATGACGTCACAGACAGGCAGACTGAATCGAGTAACGTTTAACGTGTCTAAAGTGCTAAAAAACAAACACACATCCATACCGTTTTTGTACTTAAATCCAATGTGCAGTTTCCGAGTATCGATACAATAGATTATGTACCATTTCAATCGATTTGTAATCGATATATGTCGTCCGGAATGCCGATTTGGACGACGATTGGATCGCAGGAATTTAAATCGATTAATCGATTCAGTGAATGAAGATTAGCCCAAAACAAGGACTTTTTTAATGGATTGCTTTTTCTTATTTCCTCGTGTCAGTTGTGTTGCTATAGCACAATGAAAAAGGCTAACTTAAATATAATAACATGTCAGATTATCATTCTATTAATATTGTAAAATAAAGATTTTAGCCTCCAGTAAATCATGTAAAAAATACTGTTTGTCTGTAATTAGCAAACAAAAGTACTGGAGAATATTACTTTTTAACAACCAGTAAAAACATCCACTATTGCCGTGGCTTATTAAATAAATATCACGCCTAGGCTTGAGTGCACAACCATTGTATCCTCTTCTAAATCATCAAATATTGACTTTGACTTCCAGGGATGCTATCACACTTAGCAAAGATAAATCAACCAGCTTTCCGTTATAAATGTGCTCTGTTAAACCTTTCAGGTACAACAGCCTGGTGACGGGCCAGAGGGCAAAGTGTGTCATCACATTGTGCTGGGTTCTCTCAGTGGGCATCGGCCTGACACCGATGCTGGGCTGGAACAGAGGTGAGGGATTTATTTTGGCCAATATTTACCCCGGCTTACCCAAAGATGTACGGAAACATGAATGTGGCACTTTGTTACCATGTTCACAGCTCTCTGAAGAGAGGGGTTGTCACCTTTTGTTTCATGCTTGTCTCATGGTCAGTTTAAAAAAAATACAGAACATCTGGATTTGGGAGAATCCATCTCCAAACAAACCATGTGTTACATTACATTACAGGTCTTTTTTTTTTGTTAAGCCCACACATCCAATTACTGCAGGAGTTTTCAAAATAACTGTGTAGTGTGTTTATGTTGACTTCAATACAGCTAAATTGTTCTTATTGGTGCACAAAGACTTGCCATGATGAGACATTTTACTATTTATTATTCTTTCATGTTCACATTTCAAGAAATGCCTTTGGAGGTTATGAGAAGATGAAACCGGCGCATTAATGATCCCTACTTGTACACAGGTTGGAACAGTACCGCTGCGGTCGGCAGCAAAATCTGCCCTGAAGGCTTGACAGAGTGCCTGTTTGAAGAAGTGGTTACGATGGACTACATGGTCTATTTCAATTTTTTCGGCTGCGTGCTAGTTCCCTTAGCGATAATGCTGGTCATCTACACCAATATCTTCATGGCCGCTCGGCGCCAGCTCCGGCTGATGGGGTCAAAAGTTGTCCACGCCCCTTCTCCTGGAGAAATGGCCTCAGCCCGTTCCCCTCGATCAACCCTCCAGAAGGAGGTGCACGCTGCCAAATCGCTGGCAATCATTGTGGGTTTGTTTGCCATGTGTTGGCTTCCGCTGCACATCATAAACTGCTTCAACTACCTGTGTCGCAACTGCGGCCGTGCACATATATGGGTGATGAACATTGCCATCATCCTCTCCCATGCAAACTCTGTTGTGAATCCCTTCATCTACGCTTTTCACATGCTGGAGTTCAGGGAGACCTTTTGGAGAATTCTGTACCAGCGGATCCTCCGGCAGAGGGATGGACACGGTTTTGGGGTTAGGAGTCGACACGGCCAAGGTGTTGGGAGCAGCAGCAACATTCAGACTTCTCCTCGTACCAGTAATGAGGATTCATCGAGTGGCACGGTCGTGGACAGCTACGTCCTGCATGCCAGTCCCTTACCAACTCCACCAAAGGTGGCTCACGAGCCCGCTAGTCAATGGACATCAGCGTTAGACGCTGCACCGAGCAGCTACATACCCAACGGACACCAGGAAAAGAGCAGCGCCCTGCCTGCAATGCTGCAGCAACATCATCCATGCATCTTGGGCTTTGCTCCTCAGGATGGAGTTGAGTCAGTCTCAGATGGGAAGAGAGAAATGGACGTTGTGGAAGTGAAAGACAGTGGAAGCTGCGTCGCTTTTGTGAATGTTCAGGATCTCTCCCTAAAACAGGCCGACTGTCCAGACCTCACAGAAGTGAGCTCATGACGAAGATATTTAGTTATTTAAGAAAATGTCTTGTATTCCTGTAAAACATTTGATAGGCTGCAAACATGACGCATGAAGAAGGATTCATGAAGCTTCTCTCTGTTCTCTCTGAAGTCACATGAACTAGTTACAGGCAATATTTTTTATTGAAAATGTAATCATTTTTCCAAGATAAATGTGCTCTGTTGAGGTTGCATGCCTTTTTAACTATGTTCATTTTTGAAGACGATGCTTTATTAATCATTCATTTTGACAGGCATTTTTCAAGAGTCATATCAATTCTTGAAGTTTTTGATAATGTGATAGAAATTTATACTGTTTTCACTAACTAGAGAATTTAATGTTTTGAATATGTATCTTTCCCTGAGGTCATCAGCTGACACCTTCTTCTTCAGAACTACCATGATCCACTTTCCTCCTGAAAGCCGTAATTAATGGTTTGAAAAGCATAAACCACAGTACTCACAGACAACTTGTGGAGAACAATGTGTGAAGTCGACATCTGTGCTCTTATGTACAGATCTGTTAAAAAGTATCTTCTTAAAGTCCCGGATAGCTACTTAACGTTTGATATTGCAAGTTTGATGACTGATTTGATAACTGCCAGGCAACACATGTCCGTTGGTTCAACGACTATGGGGCACATGCGTCAAAGGCACACAATATATACAAGTGAGCTACCAACCGACAGAAACAAAGAGCTTGTTTGACCTATTCAAATATTATGCCGCTAGTGTGGCCAGTTTCAGAGTCGTTCTTGCACAAATAGACAGCATCCAAAACCCACGTACAGCACACACACACGCAAAGTACATACACATGGCCGCAGACTACTCAGTAAGATGTGTTTACAGAGTGGCCTGGCTGCTGACGCCAGTCAATGAACCTAATGCAATGGAAATCAAATGAAGGATCATTTGGCGATGTCTTTTATTATGCCATTATGTTTTCGCTTTCCTCATTAAAAAGCCCTTCCATTGTGGGAAAGGCCACATTAAGCGATATTTACGTGCCCTGAGGTAAAACGGAGAGACGTGACTAAAGAAATAAAGATATGAGGGCATGTATCTCGCTTGTTTATTGTATGTTTATTGAATGCATATTAGTGGTGCGAAATATATATTGCGGCCAAGCCCTGGGATATTCAAATCAATGAAGCTATTTCATGTTACTACTTTGTTTTTCTTGGTGCTATTTTGACTATTGTGAGCTAAAGGTTATGAAAATGATGTGGTAATTTGTTATTCCACTTTGAGAATACATTTCAATATAATAAAAGAAACAAAACCCCAAAATAAACAAAGGACTGTTGAAGTTTTATGCCATAGCAGCCGCCAGATCTACCTGACAGCCAAGGCTCCAGCCTGATGCATGAGTGTGCGGTGTGCATATGGGAAACAATGCAGCGGTTGTCTTTATAGCAATAATAAATGAATATATATGGGAAGTATGGCATTGGCATGCAAAATGTATGTAAAACTGTTCTTTAAGTACATGAAAATTAGCTGAATAATACAATAACATAACACAGTTGCTTAGAGGCAAAAGTATTATTTGTTTAGGGATTCTCTTTGCGTCCTCTCTCAGGCAAATGCAGTGATATACTGACATAAATAAAGGATTTGCCGATTTTTATCTTGTTCATAAGCTTTGCTTCAGTGAGAGAGCATGCTTGGGAAAATAAAGAGAATCAAATGCAAGTGTGTACCTGTTTTAATAAAACAGAATCTATAGCATATGTGAGGTTTTGTGTGATTTTAGTTATACGTTGACTACATTTTCTTTACTAATGTGTTCCTTTGAGACATCAATAGAAAGCCTTGCTGCAAAACAAGTTGGCAGAGTTTTTATTCCTATCTTCCATAAATCAAATAAATAGACACGAGAACTTCATCACGATTCCCTTCATCAGCCTAATATACAAATCCCACAATGCACCACGGGGTGACACAGGAAGTAGTTCACTGAGTTGCATTGTGGGTAAGCGGAAAAGGCTCCAAAAGCGATCGGAAAAGCGACCAACGCACGTTGCCGAGTCGTTCAGAAAGACACAACAACAACGATTAAGAAGTCGTTTTAAAATACGGAATCAAGGTAACTTTTGTAACAGATTGGACGAAATATACATTTTAAAAATTGGTTGTTTAAAAGCTCTTGTTCGTCTCTTGTCCTTAAGAGCTCTTTCATTCTGTTGGCTAATGTTAAATGGTCCCGCTGTTGGACGAACTCAAATTTATATTAATTAAATAATCATTGTATTGTTTACATACGCTATTACGATTTAGCCATGCTTGCTTTTGTAGTAATAAACGGTAACTCTGTTACTGTTCAACGATGACGTAGTATTGTTGTAAATCACGGAGTGATAGCTAGCAGCTAATGTAGCTAATATAGCTAGCAGCTAACTGTAAGCCATTGACGTTACAAAGAAATGGATCACATTCGCCATACGTGCATTTTAGTTCTCACATTCATTGCGTTCTACTAAACGGCTGATTTATATTTAGTATTGCAGTTTCATGCGGACGTGCCTGTGGTTTAGACTGAATAAGCTAAACTCTCGTTGCCACGGCTTAAGTGGCACCAGGGAAGTCAATCCTACACTAACCATAAATGATTCAAATAAACTGCCCAATTGTTTCCGACGTTATTCCACATTTATTTTAAATGTATGTATTTGAAAATGGGTTCATGTGCATTTATCGTGCAACCACACATTGTGACCGTTTTCTGCCATAAATGCTTTTTCTTTCTCGCAGGAAGACCGTTGAAACATGTCTATCGGAGTACCAATCAAAGTGCTGCATGAGGCAGAGGGCCACATTGTGACCTGCGAGACCAACACCGGAGAGGTCTACAGGGGCAAGCTGATCGAGGCAGAGGACAACATGAACTGCCAGGTTGGTCTTAATTCTACTAATCATACAAGAAGCTTCTCCCCGCAGCCCGATTACCAGTGTTACAGGTTTTCTGAAACTGTTTCCTTCCATTTGGGGAACAAAGTAGTGTTTTCATAACACCGTGTGGCTAAGGAGCACACTGGTTTTGAATAATTTGCTTAAATGAATTCTAATGAGTAACCATACACTGACAATCACAGTATGACATTATTTATCAAATTATTACTTGAACATGCCTTTTTCCTGCATTATTTGTCCTGTCAATTGTCTTATTGTCCAATGGTATGCACCAACCACCATGTCAAATTCCTTGTATGTCTAACGTACCATATAACATTTAACATGGCCATAAATGTTCCTCACTCAACAGATGTCCAACATCACAGTGACTTATCGTGATGGCCGTGTGGCACAGTTGGAGCAAGTCTACATCCGTGGCAGTAAGATCCGCTTCCTGATCTTACCGGACATGTTGAAGAATGCACCGATGTTAAAGAGTATGAAAAACAAGAACCAGGGCTCTGGGGCCGGAAGAGGCAAGGCGGCTATTCTTAAAGCACAAGGTGAGCGATTTCTTTTTGGACAAATCTTCCAGGGATTTGTTTTTTTTTACTCTACGAGGAATTACCACATTAAATCACTTTGTTGTGCAGCAGAACTCAAACTGCCAAATCTATTTTACAAGTCATCCACTTAGTCCTGGCACTTTAACAATGCACCTGACATTTTGTCCCACCGGAAACATGGTTTTCACAATAAGACTAAACTTTTGTGACACATTGTTTTTCAATTGTAGCGTTTGTAGGATAGACCTCTTATGTGTATTTTTAAACTCTTGCATACTACTTATAATTTGTGGCAAAAACACTGAACCACTACATTATCATTCGTTCTTGCCATCTGCAGTGGCTGCAAGGGGTCGAGGCCGTGGTGGAATGGGACGAGGCAACATCTTCCAGAAGAGGCGATAGTTGCTCCAGCTGTGTTAAGATTGTTTCATTGTATAGTCTTATGCTTTTTTAATTCTGCCTTTGGATTGGATCTTTTGTTTTTTTGCAATCCTGTATGTTGCAGTTTATGCTTTCATTTTATGAAAATAAACATGTTTAAATTTTATGTCTGGTGTCCTGAGTTACTGATGTCTGTAACGATTTATTGGTCAGACGCCAAATTTCCTAACCGCAACCCTTGTATCAACCAATTCTTACCTGCAGATTTGAGTTGGATTCATTTCTTTCATGCATCAACAATAACTCGGTTACATCATAAATTAAATCTTTTATCTGTTCAGGTTTTCCAGTGAAATTGCAAAAACAATGCACAGTACTTTGACCCTAAACATGAGGGACACGTCACTTCGGGTTATGTTACACTTGGGTAGTTAACCCAAGCAAACGGAGTAAAATATAATTGCATGGTGCAACTCCACAGTGCACCAGAGGAGGGAGCCACTGAACCGCGAAGTGCGTGTTGCAAATCCCCGGTGAGGTGCGAACATTATCTGCAGCTGGAGAACGCGAGTCACTCCTCCGCGGACTTCGCCCTTTCATGAGGCGTATTAGTCGGAACTATCCGCGTCAAACGTCCCCGGTTTCCCCCGCGGGACCAGAGCGCTCCGCCGCATCGGTCCTCCGCCCCGTCGCGGCTCACGTCCAGCTAGCTGCCGCGGAACACTTCTGCTCTGCACGTCTAAACACGACTGGGTAAGGATTTCTCTCCCGTTTCTCCTTTGTTTATCTGACACAATCGGCTTTTGATGTTGTGAACGGGGGACGTCCGTCGGTCGCTCAAGCATCCTCGACTCGCGCCCCGTCAACATCTGCATCTTGACAGATGAGGCGGCTGCTAACGTTAGCTCGTTAGCTCCGCGGGACCTCAGGCGAAGCTAACACTCGTCCACCCCGCGAATCTCAGACGGATACAAGAGGCGCACAAATGTTTGTGTCAGTTCGTCGTGATGGTTCCTAGTGAGGGGAAGCGTTTTGTTACCGTTTCTGAAATTGCAGCGTTCAACGCGAGACAACGAGTTAGCTCGACTTGTTCCAATGCTGAGTGGATACCGATTGTTGTAAGTTCGTTCATGTTATAGATTGTGACGTAAAGGATTTTTATTTTCATTGCTAAAAGCTTTTTAACAATCCAAAGTTGCATCGTTATGTAATTCATGAAAAACGGCATCAAATATCAGCTTAATGGTCCTTTTAGTAGAAGCGTTTCTTGCTAATGTTTTTCCCTTCAAACAACGCTTCATTCCATTAAGTTCTAACAGCTGCTGAACTACAAACGATAAAACCTTTAAATGCACCATATTTTTGATAGTAATCTGGTGGACTGTAAATCAAAGGGATATATATATATATATTGACCTGGGTGAATTATAGTGTATTTTCTCCGATGGCCTTTGTTGACATATTTGAGCTATTCAATGGATGTTTTATTGCTCTCTAATAACATGGTGGGAAAACAAGTTTCACATATCAGATAAATAAATAAATCGATTGACAAAATTACTTTGAGAACCCAGTAATTGTTCAAGTGGAGGAACAAATGCCAAACGTTTGACAGTTTCAGCCTCACAAATGTAAAGGTTGATATCATCCATCAGCGCGTGTGTTTAGCTTTCAGATTGATACCTAGACAGAATGACTAAGTTGAAGATGTTGACTTGTATGTCGTGTTGCACAAATCTCACCATTTCTAACAATTTATTGAGCAAATAAGGTTTTGCACTCCCGAGTGCCTTAGTGGTTTATTCCCATATGACTAGCTGTGGTTTATTTCGTTACGTTGACTAACAAGCAGACATTTCAGATTCTCAAGTTCTGCTGCGATTGTGTGGTTAAGTTCACCGAGGCCCATCCCTCCATTTACAGAAGCTTACATCTCTCCGATAACGGACAGGGTTTCCCTGTTGATCTTTTAATGAAGCCGGGGATCCTCCTCTGCCCCAGATGGCCGTGTGTTCTGCCCGCGTGTCTGTGGGAGCGTGTTATTAATGCCGTACAAGGCCCGGACCCCCCTCAGATAAGTCCCCCCTGCCCACATAGTGACGCTCACGTGACTTTTTTTTGTCATGATAAGAGGCATCTGGAGCTGGACGGCATCTGTTGGCGTTTCACAAGGTTTGAAATGTAACTGCTTGTTCTTCGTCTAGCTGTTGTCATCACCGGGGATCAGGGACATTTTTTATCTTTAGCCAGACCTGCAGTCATTCTTGATATAGAGCATATATTTTTTTTTTGTTATCCATAAATGTCTACATTTTGATATTTGCCGTTTTGTAGAAAGCTTTTTATAGAGTATTAGTTTCTGTACAGCCCACTGTGGTTGAAGGTGAGATAACCAAATGAGGTCCGTCAAAGCAGCATTCTCAGCTCCAAGGTAAATGATTCTCATGAGCGCTTGGCTGAAGTAGTTTCATAAGGTCGCTTCCTTATTAGTGGGCGTTGACACCGAAACGTGTTTCGAAGCGTTGGCTGCAACTTGGTTAAAGGCTCAAGCGACTGCAAATCCTGCTGGTCAGACAAAGACTGTAAACCTCCAAAGACAGACAAAATATACCAACGGCCTGACAGATATTCATAGCAGAGGACAGGATTTGCAGCGATATTGTGTTCCTCGGTATAAATTGTAGTATCACGGAAAGACATTTTCTCCCCATCGTCCAGCTTGGCAGGCTGCCTTCTCTTCTTGGTATATAAAAAGCCCACTGCAGCTGGGAGTTTCCTCTAGGGGTATGGTCCTATATTTGACTGGACTCCATTGAGGCCGAGTCCAATTAACCCGTGTGCATTTGGTTGCTTCAGTGGCATTGATGCTGTGTGTGATGCACGGGATTTCAAGAGCTTGTTATTGATGCAAAAATAGTTACGCTCAGGATTGACGTAACTTACTATTGTAATGATGATGGAGTACTTTTTAAATTGTAATTGTACAGCTGCGTTGCCAATTTCCTCCAAAGCAAATGTTTGTATGCTCGGGTCAGAGTCAGAATTGTCAGTCAAGGATTTTTATTTCAGATTCTTAAAAACACACAGTAAACAAGTATAGGACATTGTATTTAATTCATTGTTTACTTTTCAAGGATAAATAACATGACAAATGGATGAAATAAACAAAGTAAATCACTCCTGAGGATTTGCGGTGCAACAGCAGCAGCAGCGCAGGGTCCTGAACACCCTTCCCAAAAATCCCATGACCCCCCTCGGCCCCCGGGCGGCTGAGACCCCGTCAGTGCCAATGTTGGCTTCTGCACAGGCAGGTGTGACTGCAGCTTCGTTGTCGTCATCATTATCGGACGAACCAGCAGTGGCGTCCGAGTCTCCGACAGCAGGGGCTGGGACGCCCTCCCCCGGACCCGCGTCAATAGACCTTGCTATTGAATAGCCGCTAGGAGCTTCATCTGCAGAGCGCCCCGCGGCGCCCTCTGAGGCCTCGGAACCAGCTGCAAGGTCCTTCACGGCACTCATCACGGCGGCCTCATCTGAACAGGCGCCACCAGCTGAAGCCTCGTTGCAGCCGACAGCACGGCCTTCTCTCACACCCGGGGTACCGGAGTCTGCGGCGGCCGAGGCTACGGCTTCCTCGGCGCCCGATTCGATCAGGGTAACGAACGGGTGACGCAGAGCGGCACTCGGCGTCGTCCTTTCCTCAGGATTCAGACGCAGCATCTGGCGCAGGAGGCCAACGAACCTGGTCTTACACCCAAAGCTGTTTTCTGGGTTCAGCTGCATTCAGAGACAAAGTCCAACATGGTCGGAATGAGTGTGCCGAAGAGTGTTGCTGTTACTCGAGTGCGGTAAAAGAAGGGCCACCTACCTCGACCAGGTCATCCAAACAGTGGAACCCGGGGGAGCTGCCTCTGTGTTTTTGTGCCACGAAGCCACTCGCCGCTTTGTACTCCGCTGCCGTCTGAAACCGTAAAGAATATATTTAATTAATACGCTTCTCTATCAGCTACACGAGTTGCGCCGTTACATATATTTATGAGGCAGTGCGACACAGGACAACGTACGTTAAGCCTCCACGACGGCGCTGTAGAGTCCTGGTTACGGCTGAAGTAGAGATGCGTGTAGGCGCCGTCGCTTAGAAGTTTGTCCTCCGGCTGACCCAGCGTCTCCACCATGGTTTTCACCTAGATGAAAGAACACGTAGAGAGAATCACGTCTGCCGATGGTGGAGTTTCTGTTGGTGTTGGGACACAAAGCTGTGGTGCGTCGACCTACCTGGTGATACTGGCACCTCTGAGGAAATGGCAGGCTACCAAGGTACATGGTCGCCAAAACAGCACCCAGAGACCACACGTCTACCGCTTCTGAGACGGGAAGGCCCAGAATAACATCCGGAGACCTGAAAGCGGGATGCACACATCTGCTGTTAGAATGGGAACCATTTCGGCACAGGGGTCCGAAAAGCCAGAAAGAGAGAGCAATCGATGAAACGTACCTGTATGCGATAGGCTGCATGATCACACCTCGCTCGACTTCAGCAGCTGCAACGGCCGAACCAAAGTCAATGAGTTTGACTCTGAGGGGCTTTTCCCTCGTCACCATGATGTTGTTGGGCTTGATGCTGGTATGAATGATGCCGGCGGTCTTCAGGGACTGCAGCGCGCTGAGCAGCTGCAGAGGGCGGAGGAAGAAAACACAAGACGTCGCGGCTTTAAAAAAAATCGGTTCGCCGACGAAAGCGGGAGACCGGTCAGGTTTTCCTTGCGCACGTCAGATAGCAGAAGGATCGCGTACCTGCTTCGCGATGGGTCTGATTTGCAGAAGAGGTAGTCGGTTGCCGATCCTCTCCTTCAGAAGCTCATGCAGATTCTTGTCCAACATTTCAAAAGTGAGGCAGGTGTGCCCTATGTGTTGGAAGTCCCCCAAGAACCGAACAATGTTTTCTTGATCGAGACCACGGATCCTTTTCAGCATAGCCAACTTGGGAGAAAACAGGAGTCATCAGGTAGGGTGATACAGCTCAGCGGCAGCTGAGGCTACTTGTAGATGGTATGTTTTATCAAACCTGCCACTCTGGGACAATATGTACCTCTTTGTTCGGCTCAAGAGAACCGGGGGCTCTCTTTTTGAAGATTTTAATGACCACGGCGTCTCCGGTGCCGACCTCTTTGCATTCGGCGACGTTGCTGAAGCAGCCATTGAACCTGAAGCGGCGAAGCTCGTAGTTGCCGGTCTCGCCGCGCAGCACGGTCCGGGGTCGCACCTCCGGTTCGTCAGAACCTGTGACATACACAGGGAGGGGGAACGGGTCGAGCCACAATAAAACCAGACTATCCAGGCTGTAAAAATACCTTTTTGTAGTAGAATTCAAACTATTCAAAAGGATTTCCAGATCATTTGAACAATGATTATTCCAAAGCATTAAAACAATGAGGCAAATCTTCACTCAAAGTACATAATTGGTATTATATTATATATTTAGTTGGAGGCCTTGTGTTTGAGCCTTTTCGTGCAACCCGTTACCGCTAGTCCCTCTCACCTGTTTGACTCCCTGATGACTGCAGGTCCATCTCTCTCTGATAGGACAGCAACATATTGTTTGTGTTTTTTTTTTCCAACTTCCAAGAGCAATGAGTCTCTGTGTCTCCTCTGCAATCTGGTGATACTGTAATGATTTCTGACCGAGTTCTTCAGTTTTATGCCTCCTGGGTTCTATTTTTCTGTTCTGTTCTGTCACAGAAGGATTTCTGGATTCCAAATGTTCCGTGTAGAATATGAGAAACATTCCGGTAGAACTCATCAGAAAGAATGTACACAGTTTTGGTCGGGTGTTATATTTTTACACTTCACCACTGCCCATAGGAGCTAAATCAATGTAATCAAGGCTATAAACTCTATAACTCTAAAGAAATATAAGGCCTTTAATCCTTCCTCCGCTTAGTAAATGATCACATTGATTTTAGTTGTTTGTTATTATGAAATAAATCCCTCATCTACAGGTATCTCTGTCTGTACACGGTGGTCTTCAATTCTTCCTGATATTAATTTACAAAAAAAAATATATACAAATATCTCAATTTCATCATCTTCTCTTAACAACCACCTATTTGTCAGATACCCAATCAGAAAATTGCTGGATCTCAAATCCAAGAAGGTTTGTTGCGACACCCATAGGGATGAAGACCAGTGAGTAAGTTGCTGCCATGAAAACATAGTGCTAAGTATGATATGTGGGGACTCTGTCTTCATTTTGGTGGCTTTAATAGGCTGGAGATGGAGGTTGGGAGGCGACCTGGAGTGGGTGTGCCTTCCCACTCACGGCCCTCATTCTGAACTTGGCTGGAGCTTCCCTTTTGTTTCTCTGTGTCCGTGAGATTTGTTCAGCTCCCACACACCGACACTCCCGTTGGAACCATGAAGGAAAGCAAAAAGTCTCTCTCTCCGTCTGTCTCCACCCCTCCTGTCCTTCCTCACACTGATAATGAGCAGATTATTAGCTCAGTGGACAGGGAGATGTTATTATGCCAAAAAAGGTAAAATACTGTATATATAATGATTACCTACGTTACATAATGCACCTCCAAAGCGGACTGGACCATCGCTTTCATAGAGGCGTCAGATCCGCCCGCTTCGAGGTGAAGTTGGTGAGTGGACGCTTGTTTGCATTCATTAATTAGCACGTACCGGTATGTGTGAAGGAACAAGCTGTATCTCCTTATGTTTCACAGCTAGTGAACGGCATCGCTCAATGTTTTCACGCTTTTCTTACACAAACAAGCTGGATGTATTAAGCAGAGTCAGTGTAGGTTCAGTTCAAGCAGGTTGTTTTAAAAATATGTTTCCTACTTGCATAACATTTGTTTATGCCTCCCTCTGTAAAGTGCAACTGAGGTGGAAAAGTGTTGGTTTTAGGTACTTTTCTGCTACCTTACATCTTCGTTGAGATGATCATGATATTTGTACGTTTGTAAGCTGCATGCTCTACAACCTTTGACTGAAAAGGTAGCAGGAAGGATCCAAGTCACTGCTTACAACAAAGTCTTTGATTGATTTTATGTTACCGAGTCATCATTTCTGGAAAGAGACACACCTATTCAGTTTAAAAAAAATGTTTTTTGGGGCTTTTTGAGCACCAAATAGTCCCACAACACTCGAGAAAAGTCTGTCTCTACAACTGACACCTCCAAAACATGGCAACTCGCACCAAAACGATTTAGGCCCTTTGTAACCTTTGGCGTTGGACCTGACGACGGGCAGCAGATAAAAACCAGGAGATGTTCTCCATGTGTGTTTTTCATCCCAACCGTTGCTCTTGTATCTTTAGGCACCGATTCCCCACCGAGGCTCCCGTCTGATGGAGCAGGGGTTGCCGCTTTCTGTAAAGAGGCGCCATGTTTCCTTGCCATGTGACCCCCTGGCCCCCCGCTGAGCCGCCTGCGTCGCGCGGTCACGCGCCCCCAGCGCCGCCCTCACAGCCCATGCCCGATCTGCTGTGCAGCTGTCCCGCTCCGCCTTTGAACGCCCACTCGGAGACGCCCTCCCCCGACCCCATGGAGTCGCTCATCGTGGTCACGGAGTACGAGGCCGGGCCGGAGGAGGTGAGATGAAACGCTAGATGCCGATATGCAGCCCAATTGTCATTTTATTCATTGAGTTTCAGATCTTGGCCTTGTAGTATATCAGCTGGAGAGTAGGAACAAACTACTTCACATAATGCCGAAACATGGAGAGCTTTACATATGTGGTAAATCTATTTGATTTTGTACGTATCCCATCTCAGGTAGAAGAAATGGACAGTTCTGAGACCCCCGAGCCGGCCTCCTCTGCGGTGGCATCTTCCCGGACTCCCTCCTGCGACCTGCTGTCCCACACATTTGGCCGGTCGGAGGCTCTGCGACCCGGGAGCCGCGAGCAGAGGGGAAGATTAAACATGTCGGACCGGAAACTATCTCTGCAGGAGCGCTCGCAAACCTCGACGTCCCCCTGCGGCTCCCCGGGAGTCAACGGGCGCCACATTTACCCGTCGCTACCCTACTCGCCCATCACATCGCCCCACTCCTCTCCGCGCTTGCCCCGCCGGCCCACCGTGGAGTCCCACAGCGTTTCCATCACAGACCTCCAGGTACGGTCGGGCCTCGAAGCTTAAGCCCCTCCAGGGCGGGGAATTAAAAAAAACCTGAAGGTGAAGTTGAAAATCTGTCAACGGAACAACAAAAATAACCAAATCTCACACAAAATAGTATTAAATTCTCAGCAGAACCAAGTCTGTCGAGAAATCCCAAGTTAACTCATTTCATAATAAATGATTACATAACTTCTAGTCCCTGCACCGTCTAATTGCATTTGTCTTAAAAGCAGCAGCACACTGGTAAAGACTGAGCTTTGTGGATGCAGAGGTAAGGTCTATGTCTAAGTAGATGTAGAGAGTAGTTAAGATCCCTGTTACACATAGATGCAGATACCTGGTAATGTAGGTAGAATCTCTCCTAGTGGTTAATATAGCAAAGGTTGTGCTAAACTGTACTGAATCCACGGTTTTGGGTATATTTTCCTCTCATAGTGGAACCGTGGCTCTTCTGCACTTGGTCTTTTAATATTCTAGTTCAGAGACCAGCGGGTGAATACATTTTATTTGGAAATGTATATTTAATGAATATCAGCACCAATGTGAAGAAACGCTGCACTTATAGGACAATTGTTGATTGATTTTTATTCAGATTGCATCTCTGGTTTCTAGTTAGCAAGCGTGATTACATAAAAAAAGACCTCTCTCTCCCTGTCTCTCTCCCTTCAAGGATTGCGTCCAACTCAACCAGTACAAGCTGAAGGATGAGATCGGAAAGGTACCGTCACAGACGGCTCACTGAGTGTTTCCTTTTCACTGACTCCTGCCTCTCCTTCCCCTTCTCCCTCTCCCTCTCCGACCGCTTGTCGAGTAGCGCGGCGAATCACCGAGGACGCGCAGGGAACCGTCTCTGCTCTCCTCTCCCCCCGGCTGTCCTCATTTCCCGAACTCCGTGCAAACCACCGGGGCCATGGGAGAGGAGGGAGACAGGGCGAGAGGCTGGTATAAATAGCGCTCTCGGAGGGTCGTGCAGGGCTTAGTGGGTGCAAGTGTGTGTGTGTGTGTGTGTGTGTGTGTGTGTGTGTGTGTGTGTGTGTGTGTGTGTGTGTGTGTGTGCGTGCGTTTTTTGCGCGTCCTTGGCTGGTGGGCTCCGGGAGACTGAATGTGCACGACTGCAGGGAGTTTCAGCAGGAAGAGGGACGGGTCGTCATAGACAATGCGCGCCCTTCAGGCTCCGGTTATCAGATCATCCGCGCTGCCTCTCGCCAATCTGCTCCCACAGCAGGAACTGATCCTGCCCCCCAACTCCCTCCCGCCTCTCTCTGTTTTTGGCCACAAAATTGTAGCACACATGCTACTAATTGGGCCTCGTTTTTATCCTGAATTTCCTGTGTGAGGAGCTTGATAGCAGAGACCAGATCCAGCTACTCTAATGAGCCTGAAATGAAAAATGAAAGCGAGAGAGGAAGAGATGATTTGAATTTCTCTGTTCTCACTTTGAAGCAGCTGGTACTCTTTCAGTGTACATCCCACTCACTTCCCTTGTGTGTGTGTGTGTGTGTACACGTGTGTTTGTGTATTGTTGCTCGTGGGTTAGTGTGTGTTCTTGGTTTATTTGGATTGCTTTGCACACGGTGTGATAATTTGTTTTCACACGTAGAATGACAGCTGCTCATTCTCACTTTATTGGCTTTCTGTTTGGTTTGACTTATTCCAGGGCTCGTACGGTGTCGTCAAGCTGGCGTACAACGAGGATGACAATACGTACTACGTGAGTTCATGTTGCGCACACCATATACACATGCACCTCATAATAGTCGAACCGCTTTGTGAGATTTCGTGATGGGATTTCACGCGACTCTGAAATTACATTAAATATTCTCCAGTTAATTGACGCTTCGCTTTGGGGGGTTTTGCTGTTCAGGATTATCTCTGCAAAGCTGCACGATGTTGACAGGCAATGGCGTAGGGATTATCATTCCACATTCACTGATCATATCACTGGCATAATAATAAAGGGCATTAATGCTGTTTAAAGCACCGAACAGCGTAGCTGTCACACGTTGCTCTCTTTGATCAAGGAGGCCGTAATGGTTTCACTTCGGAAACTGCTGAAAACCCACAACTTGAGACAGACAAACATGAAACAAATGCTTGTATCATATGACCTCGTAGTCATAAATAAGGTGTTGGATAAGATGTTTCAATGCATTTTGTTTTTTTTAAAGGAAAAACAGCTTATCACAGTCCTGTCAGTGTGTCACAAATACACCTATTTGCCATGCATGCATTTACTGTCGTGGTTTTAAATTCCATAAGTAATGATGAAGAAATGTACATTACATCCATGTTTGGATCTCAGTCGGATTTCACCAGGACTCCTTTTCTAAGTCCAGCTTTCTGAATCCTTTGTGTTGATGCCGCCGGTCAGTGTGAGCAGCCACCAATACACAAAGAACGCTTACCAATGAGAGAGACATTTATAGCCGCTAGGACATCAATTTGTGGGCGTGAGAGTGGGTTCACTGTCAGGTGAGCCTCGCCTCACTCTGCTGTGTTGTCTTTCTCCTCCCTTTCGTCCACCGTTCCTTTAAATATTTTCTCTGGTTCTCTTGCCCGCTCCCCCCCCCCCCTGTCTCAATCCATCTCCTGTTTTCCTCCTGTAGGCGATGAAGGTGTTGTCCAAGAAGCGGCTGATGAGGCAGGCAGGCTTCCCGCGTAAGTCTGGAGCCGGGGGCAGATGGTTCAATCGTCCTGTCCTCCTCTCATCCGTCCCGAATGCACACGCACACTGTGTCTCTCTCTCTCTCTCCTCGGGCAGGGAGACCCCCCCCTCGCGGAGCCAAGGCAGACCCTGAGGGTCCCCCTCAGCTCAAAGGGCCCCTGGAGCGGGTGTACCAGGAGATTGCCATCCTGAAAAAGCTGGACCACTCTAACGTGGTGAAACTAGTGGAGGTGCGGGCGGTTCAAACCGTTTCACTGTCTTCACTATGTTTACTTTCATTTCACAGAGTGAGAAAGAAAAAGGCCTGTGAAAACCTGTCCGTGTGTATTTATTTTCACCGCATACCAAAGATGATCTATTTCACGTATGTGTGTGTGTGTGTGTGTGTGTGTGTGTGTGTGTGTGTGTGTGTTTACACTAATTTCCCTTTCTCTGTCATTTGGTGCCAGGTTTTGGACGACCCCAGTGAGGACCATCTGTACATGGGTATGTTGTGGCCAAGCAGTCAGCCTTCACAACGACACACACACACACACACACAGTCATGCAATTAGCGAGCATACAAGAGAGGTATTTGAAACCCACCTGAAAAGATGCTGTTATTTAGTTTGTTTGTGTCTCTAACGTCATCTGTGTTTCTCTCACAGTATTCGAGCTGGTCAAGAAAGGGTAAGCTGAGCTTCCCTCACGCCAACGATCGTGTCACTGGAGTGCGCTCGCTCTCATTGCTCCTCAGTGCTAATTGCGTGTGCCTTCATGTGTGCAGAGCTGTGATGGAGGTGCCGGCAGAAAAACCTTTCAGTGAGGACCAGTCACGCTTTTACTTCCAAGATCTGCTCCGGGGAATCGAGTACTGTGAGTTTGCCAAAATCTCCTTTTCCACTGAATCCGTGGCGGCAAAGTGGAGCAAGATCGCCAAAACCACTTCAGGGCCTTTTTCTGCAGCTAATCATTTCTCTCCCCTGTTGTCTGGCTTTTCACTACAATATATTAGTACTTCTCTTATAAAGTATTTGACAAAAATTGGAAAACAATTGCATTTATATATAAAACATAACCGAATAACCTCTAGTGTGGGGAAAAAAGATGATCTCCACGTTTGACATGAACTATTTCAATTTGTTTAACCTCCCGTGTCTTTTTTTGTGTTTTGTGAGTGTTGACTTGCTATTCTTCACTAGTATCTCATTGACCTGAGAAGCAAATATTTTGTTATTTACAGGATTTTGTTTGTTAGGTTTGGCAAAATTTTATCTGGAAGCGGAATAAAATGATTTGGATGAAAAATCACCTTTTCAAGTTTAGACTTTTCACTCTGACAGAATCGTTTGTCAGCCATGATTGATTTCTGTTGAACATTTTGAAATACAATGATACCTTTTGATTTGACAGTTTCTGGTTAAATACCGTATATAAATGGTATATTTCTGGGATTTTTGAAAGATGTTTTGTTTTGCGATTAAGAAGATTAAGAATATTAGGGTTGTGTTTCTATCTCTTTAAAATCATTTGCTGTGCATCTTGATACACTTTGATTGAAAGCTGATTCAATACTGATCCAGCTGCAGTTTGATCTTTAATATAATTACTACTACTACTAATTACAATGATTATTTTATTGTTTTATAGAAGCACATTTTTACAAACACAGATAACGATCTCCTCGAAATGAAAGTTTTGTTGTGGAATGAGTCTAATGCACAATAACGTCCCATAATTAGCTGTGCTTCATTATTCTCCATGTCTCCCATAGAGATAAATGGATATCACGCACAGCCCTGTGAATGTCTTCATCAGAGTGATGTGATAGTGGTACGAAGATGAAGCTGGTTTGTGTCTAGATCTGCCATCATCACACAATTCTTCAATGCCATTTATAGTCCTTCATCTGCGCTGTAGCCCACCCACGAGGCTCGTTCCACCCACGAGGCTCGTTCCACATCAGCTCCACGGCTCTTAATGCATCTGGAATAGTGCAGGAGAAGAGGTTTTCTCTCTACAAAAGTGTTGTCTAGGAGACTGGTGCTGAGGGAAGGAGCAGAAGTTGCTCGGCACCAAGGACACGGAAACCGTCGGGACCTCTGGTTTATGTCGCTATAAGTAATCTGAAGTGCTCACATCTTGGTTTCTGAGGTTACTGAACGACGACCGTGATGAGCTCAAACGTTTGCCTACTTCTTTTCTACGTGCACCACCACGGTGCTAGAGGTTCCCGCACGTTGCTCCACGCCAATTTTCTTTGAAAGCCCCGTCCCTCCGGTCTTTGTTGCACTGAAAGAGAATGTTAACCCTCTCTTGCCATAAGCAGAATATCCTCCTCAGGTATATTGTCATGTTTTCCAATGATGTTTTTCCCTATTTCCGTAGTACACTACCAGAGGATCATCCACCGAGACGTCAAACCGTCCAACCTGTTAGTGGGAGAAGACGGACACATCAAGATAGCAGACTTCGGCGTCAGTAACCAGTTTGAGGGGACTGACGCGCTCCTCACCAGCACAGTGGGGACCCCTGCGTTCCTGGCCCCCGAAGCGCTCTCTGAGACCAGAAAGAACTTCTCTGGGAAGGTGAAAGCAGTGGGATCCAGTGGGGATCATCTGCAGGGATATATATTATATTAATATTTATTTTTCTAGATTTTTATTTAGTTTTTGTGAATTTCATACGCTGAAATCTCCTCACATGGGATGGTGTTGTTTTGTTTCCTCATGGAGGCGTTGGATGTTTGGGCCATGGGGGTGACGCTCTACTGCTTCGTCTTTGGAGTGGTAAGTGTCTCCTTTGGCAAATAAAATGTGACTTTAGTTTGCTGTTTTTGGAGTTTTCCCCAAATGACAGTTTTTGCTTTTCTTTCTTTCATTCACAGTGTCCCTTCATGGACGAGCGCATCGTTACTCTTCACCAGAAAATCAAGACCCAACCTGTGGAGTTACCTGAGCGGTCAGTCCGGCTTCTCAAATCTGTGTCATAACGATATTTTTCATCTTACTTTGCCAAATGTTTTGTAAATACGACTTAATCAGTTGCTGGGATTATTTCCGTTTCAACAGTGCTGACATCTCCGACGATCTCAAAGATTTGTTGCTGAAGATGCTGGACAAGAATCCAGAGACCAGAATATCAATCCCACAGATTAAGGTGAGAAGTCTTTTCTTCAAGCTTCTGGTTTCCCTTACTTTGTGTTTTAGGCACATTTTAGATTGTCCAGAGTGCAGTAAACCACAGAACCTCAACAAGAGAAGAACCGTCCCGTGTGAACGGACCCCAGGGGGCTGCGTGTAGGAATTGGCGCCATCTAGTGAGAAGGTTGCAGGTTGCAGAGAGCTACAGAGGTCCTGTGTCGAGCCAGTGCTCCGATTGAACGTGAATGAATGTTCATCCTTGGAACCGAAAGGAAATAAATAGGTCCTCACATTTTGCGTTTCAGCTGCACCCGTGGGTGACGAGGAACGGTGCCGAGCCGCTTCCTCCTGAGGACGACAACTGTTGTTTGCTGATCGAGGTGACCGAAGAGGAGGTGGAGAACTCTGTGAAACACATCCCCAGTCTGGCTACCGTGGTGAGTTAACGAACTGGTATCAGCCTCAATCTCAATCAAGGTGCAGCACCGTCATTTCCAGGTCTGATTTGTTCAAGGTAAATATCACCAACGGGTTCAGTTTTATTTATCTACCCTGAAAGAGGCACAGGATCTGTCAGATTTCCCCCATTGAGCCATGAAAGAAGAATGAAAGCTATTGTGTTGAATTGCCAATTCTCTGCACATTTGTATGGTATAAAATACATTTCTCATATTACATTCTATTTTATACGTCAGTCACCTTGTACGTTGTACCACCTCCATACACTACTCCCACCTACTCGATCGCCCGCTCTGCACACTGTGCTAGAGCTGCTGCATGACTCATTTAGTCGTTCCATTTACAGCCGTTAGTTACATTAGAAACGCTAAATGCTGCGAAAGATGAATCTGAAACCTCTCAGTACTGTTTAAAATTTTTTTTATAACCAACAGTGAAGTGAAGATGAAAGGACGGACCATCTCAATAAAGTTTAAATGTAGAAATTCACCACATCTGTTGTCTGAGATGCATGTCCTATGAATTCTAGATGGTTTGAGCAGCTCGTTATATTACTCAGTAACTCATTAAAGCTTCTAAAAACCCTTTTTGGGGCTTTATAAAGTTCATGAAAACTGAAAATGGTTTATATTACAATAACTTTATTTTGCATAGAATATCTGAGCCCAGTTCTTGGATCTGTCTCTCATTGTTTGCCATTCTTCTGCAGATCATGGTGAGAACCATGCTGAGGAAGCGCTCCTTCGGGAACCCCTTTGATTTGGGCCGTAAAGACGACCGCAACAGCTTGTGTGCAGCAGGGCAAACGCTCAGGTAGGCCTTGCTTGTACACACACTGCAGACCACCGGCTCTGTCTCTGGTAAAAGGTTAGCAGTGATTGTACATGTAGCAGTGTGCTCTCACCACCACATTCTCTCTTAGAGCTGCTGGGTTCTCATATATTTTGTAACAACAGTTGATGTTTTTCAAGTATGCGGCTATTATTTCTCTTCTCCGTCTCCTGCCCTGCAGGAAAGGCAGAGCAGGCAATGTGAGGTACTGCTACATTCATTGTAACCAAAGAAGGTAAATCCCGTTAGGACGTGTCATGCCTGCTGCAGTATTGTTCAGTGCTCCACTAGATAGTCAAAGTCCAGACCCACTGGCATGATGTGAACAGCTTTTTTTATTTTGCTTTAATGCTCCAATACTCTTGAGTGTTCAGAGTGGCCATCTTGGGAAAGGTCTGAGGGTGCTGCTGGTGAAGCACGGGGTTTGAAGTGCAGCGATTCCCATCTGACTATATAACAGATTATAGCCATTTAAATTGTTTCGCTAGAGTTGCAGCGATTCCATTTTTTTCTCTGTCTTATTATTATCTCCAAAAAAGCCCCACGTTAAAGGGCCTTATATCACTCAATCAAGTCTATGTGCCTCAGGTTACAAAAACGTCTTCTTCAGTCTCGCTGAAGAACTTTGCTGCATCTCTAGTTGAAGCAAAATGTAAACTGTAAGTGACTGTGTGAGCGAGGCCATGGCGAGTGACCAGAGCAAATTCTCTTCTGAGCACCTGATCTGTGGAAGAATTGACAATAATATGGAGGTGTCCGAAATATTTTGAGCACCTGCGCCATCTATTGCAATTCAGTTTTATTTAACACCGTGTCAGAGAGGCGTTGATACAACTCAGCAACAACACTTGTGGCTCATTGGTGTTTAATTATAAAGTGTAAGTGCAACACTTCGAAGTTTGTCTGACACAGTCAAAATAAAGGTATCATTTTAGCCGTCACTCATTCTTCATGAGCCCACAGCTTCTTTTTTATTGTGATAATCTCTTCGCATGAAGCCTCCAGAGAACCTGCAAATGAATAGTTGTTTGTGTTTCTCTCAAAACTTAAAAGATCGTTCCCTGTCTCTCCCTACTTTTCCCTTTTCATTTGCTCTGCTGAGTTTACCCTCGCGTGCCGCGTGTAAAGCGGCCCGACGGCGATTCCTCCGTGCCGGCTGCCTCGCGCTTTGTACCGGTTTGATGGTTTGTTTCAGCTAAACGCAGCCGAGCCGCACTTCCCTCCTTTCTTGGAGTGACGGCGGGCGCGCAGCAGCGCCGTCGCTAACGCCGCGTGTCTGGTTTGTCGCCTAGGAAACAAGAGAGCGGCGAGGGCATGAGGAGCCTGGACCTGCCCTACGTGGGGGAAGACGAGGCGCTCTCCTGATGCAGATGGTGTCCGCCTGCCTGCATCCGCACAGCATTTCACACCGGGGAGGTGGACCAGAGTGACGCAGCATTTGGAAAAAAGAAAAAAAAAGAAGAGACAAATCAAGATCCGAAAGGGACAATTTGATTTATATTTCTCTTTTAAGGCGCCCTTTTTGGGGTGCGGAGGGACCTTGTTGCCCAAACCCAATCTCCTGCTCTTGTCCCTGCATGCATCTATGGTCATCGCATGCTTCGTCTCAGGCGTCGATCGTACGGTTTTGTGCGTTAGCGTAGTCAACCTTCTCGTGTTCCTCCTTGTCTTTACTGGACAGTTCTTTCAGGTACACGGGGAACGGGAGCAGGCGTTTTTTTTTACCGTGATTGTCTGGTTCACTCCGCATCAGAAGCAGCGGCCGGTTTTGTAACATATTTCAGAGAGAAGAATCCGTACGTTTTTCCCCAAAATGAAAAAAAAAAAGGAGGAGTAAAAAATGTTTACTTCGTCGAATGCATGTGTTTACGTTTCCAAAGCAAAGACTATAAG